>NW_028227259.1:46410216-46945216 GCF_978045245.1 Mus caroli | reverse complement strand
AGTTACAGTCGAGGACTGTTCTGAGGATATTGGAAGATGATGGCCACCCTAATTTCATCACAAAGATCCTTTCACTCCCCCATCCTCCCAGCTGCTTGAGATTGTGAGTTCATCCATAGTGGGAACAAGAGTCTACTGACTGGCTCCCAACTTCCTAACTCCTAGGAAGTAGCTCCCATCTAAGTCAGGTCAAAATGATGCAGGGAGATCAGTTTGTCCTGGAGAAGAACGACAGTTCCTCAAATCAAAGAGGACCTGAGAAAGCCAACTGAACAGCCCCAGGATCCAGGGCTACTGGAAGTTAGTGTTATGTCTGAAGAAGACACCCACAGCTCTGGGTTTGAAGAAGCCTCGTGACTATTGCTCTGTGTACTGTGTCATGGAGACAAATAAATAGACATCACTCATTAGAGAGACGGGAAGATCAACATTTGTCCAATGTTCACCTCCCCAAATTACATCTGATTTTAAGAATCTCACAATGAACCCACCTCATAGTAGGAGACTCCAAGACTACCAATAAAGTTCAAAATATGCTACTATTAATAGAGCTGGAACTTAAGAGTGGGGGCTAAATGCCTGGACCTTTGTCAGCTGATTAATCATTCCTTTGTAAGCACTGTTTTTACTTTCGCTGCTGTAACATCAATCTACAGTCCGCTGGCTAAAGGCCAAGCTGGCCTTCACCTTGGCACAGGACCATATTCTGTGACTCAGTGCTTCTTGTCCATTTATTAGTGCTGCAGACTTCCTATAATTCAGTCTAAAAATGGCATCCTGTGGAAAACACTGCATTTGTGATTGAGCCCCAGTAAAGAGGCACTCGAGTGTATGTATGTCCCTAAAGAGAACACGGTGAAGTCCTAAACCCATCATCTGTCATGTGCCTTCAAAACCTTAATTCCTATCACAATATTAAACTAAGAGAAAAAAATGGAAGGAAAGAGAGAAAGGTAAAGAAAAATGCCAATTCCTGACCCACCCCTCCACTAAGGAAAAAAAAAAACTCTCAGTTCAAAAAAAGGAATCTCTATTTTTAATATTCAAGACAATGGTGGTGAGGGAGATTGAAACCACAGAAAAAGGCTTTTATTAGAGGCTTTATTTCCAAATGGAACTCAGTTGCATTCATCGCAGGTCTTGTTCTCCATTTGCTCATTAGTTTGAACGACAAAGTCTCCGTGAAAATCTACGGATATGGGTGCTTCCTCATCTGATACCTTGCAGCGTCCTCTCCTGAGTGTTTTTAGAGAAAAATCGTTTTGATTGTAGGCGCTCCTAAACCACGTCCCTGATTTGAAAGTGTCTGTTCCTCTGCTCAGCTCCGCCAGCCCTCAACTATGGGTGACGATTCTCTAAACCTATGATTGATTTGGGACTCAGAAGAACTTGAAGGAGACAAATGATGTTTGGGAAGCAGAGGAGGCTGCCAAGGACACAGGTGAAGAGTGACAAGGGATGTGTTTCATAATCACAATGAAGACCAGCAAGGGCGATATGATCTCACACTGGAAAGATGTGACTGGTGCGTGCAGCTGGCTTACCAAAGTCAGGAGCTGACGCAGAACTCCCGAGGAAAACATGGTTTGCCTTCCAGAGGAATTAAGGGAAAGGAAATATCACTCTCCAGCTTCATATCGATAGCAACGAGGGGCTGGGAAATTGCTGTTTCCTAAGCTGTTTCCGAAAGATACAGTTGTGAGCTGGGGGTTACAGGGAGGTAACAGAAACCGGAATGGCCCAAAGCTGCCCTAAGAAGACAGGGCTTGGCCACCTGCTTCTCAGTCAGCTTGAAAGAGATAACCACTTGCCGGCAGCAGAGGGGAGTGGAAAGAGAACAGGAACTTTGGGATAACCCATTTGTTCCATGGGTTTTTAGTGAGCACCTGCTGTTTGCTGAGCGCTTTTCTGCCTGTTGACCAAAGGAGCTAAGCACACACTGATCCCATGATGACTGGTTAGTTAGTACTCTGGGGACAAAGTACTTCACACCTCTAAAAACAAAACAGAGAAACGGGGGGAGGGGGCCTGGGGGAGGGGCACAGATCCAGATCTATAACCATTGTCATGAAGATAGCATGAGATAATGTATGGATGTAGATAGAATAAGATCCTGTATGAATGGAGAATCACCTCCATCTCTCTGAGCCTGATTACTTTCATCTTAAGAACAGACAGTAAGGCCTATCTCCCAGAGCCCTCCCATTGTTTATTTGAATGGAAAGGTGAATCCAGCCTGCCCAACCTTACATACACCAAAATAGTAGCTGGCAGTTTCGGGAGTCCTTCTGTTAGCACACACAAACAAAATTGAGTAAAGTCAAGATTTAAGAGCATCTTGCTGGGGAGAAATGGGAACAGTCATTTAAAGGATACCTGGACCTTCAAAGCAAGGCTTTATCATGCAGATAACCCCAGAAGAAAACGAGATATGAGAATATTTCTTCTGTTTTTGGATGAATCAAAACTTTTTCAGCTATAACTGAACAGGTTCTTGTTAGGCCTTAGGCCACTTGGTTCTGCTTCTGGTCGCAAGGGGCACTGAGGAGGAGCTGGCACCTTGCGTGCCTTGGGAGGTTTCCTCTGCACCTGTAGGCAAATGTCACTGATGGCACCAAGTTCCAAAGGCACAGGAGAGGAACTTGCTACAAGCCGTTCCTAAAAGCTAAGGACAAGGCCATAGACCACATCCTCACAAAAGTGAATGTCTGATTTGAAGAAAGAAAACCTTTACCACATTCCCCAGAGCAGTGGCGAGGGAAAGACGTAGAGTAAGAGGAGACATGACCACAATGCCATGGCTGACACTCACTGAGCATGGTGAAAACAGGCTGTCTCCCAAATCCCTTGTGCTCTGTTCTTACCACTTAATAGGATTGGGCATGTTTGGGCTTTGAGATTCATGTAATGACTGGAATCTGATCACCTATGGTTTCAGGTTTTAAAATGATTTGGGATTCTGAGACTCCCTCCAAATACAGAAGCCTAGAAAGAGGGAATAGCTGAGGCATTATCACACCCTTCTAGCTAGAAAGCACCTGAAACACCTCTAAATCGCTATCTCCACCTAATATACTCACTTCCTGGTCCTTCTCGGAGTAGGGTTTGGGACCAAGAAGCTATGTTTTCTATTATAGCATCAACGAATTCAATGCCAGGAGTTGACTTTGTTAGATAGGTGTCAACCATAAAGCCACGTGTGGATCAAGACACCCCAGTAATATTGGACTTGTAATATTGTAATATTGGCTGGCTTGAATAGGAAATATTTTCAATATTACCTATAGATCTTCTATAATGGTCCCAGTGAACTTGATGCCCCGAGCAAGAGAAAGGCTGAGACAACATGGAGAAGTACAGGACTAGAAGGTCTCCCAAGGGGAGCAGAAGGGAGACAGAGAAGAAGAGAACACATCTGTAGTTCCTCCTGAGGCCTCATAATACTCTGGGGTGGGTGGGGAACTCTGCCCACAAAGGATGCATGTTTCCAAATGACAGCAGGGAAGAAAGATGAAGACGGGGCTTGCCCGGCTCTAACTTCCTCCTTCTGAGGATGAAGGACTGTGGCCTTGCTGTTCCTGTGCCCTGATCCCAACAGTTTTGTTACTGGGGTATCTAGAGATAAGAGTCAGAGAGGAGGGCTATAATGGAGGCTCAAAGTAAAGTTCAAGCATGAGGCCTTGACGCCAATTCCTAGAGCACACATTAGAAAGGTCAGGTGTGATAACGTGCACTTGCCATCCAAGAACTTGGGAAGTAGAGGCCTTGCTGGACAGCCAACCTGACTGGATAGGAGTAATCTATGCTCAGGGAAAGATCCTGTCTCAAAAAAAAAAAAAAACCAAAGTGACTAGCAACTGAGCAGGACACCTGGGATGGACCTCTGGCCTCTATGTACAAGCACGTACATGCACACACATACACACACACATGAGCACACACACACAGAGTCAGGAAGAAGTCATCCATTTTCCCTTTGCTCCCTTTCCCCTCCCTTCTTTCCACACTGCTTTGGCTTTGTCGTTTTATTTTGCTTTGTTTTTGTTTGTTTGTTTGTTTTACTGGCCTTCTATGTGCCAATTTCCAATGATATAAGGCTGATCAACTGTCCTTGCCACTGGGACCCTAGCACCATTGGGAAAGCATCTATTCAACACATTATAATACAGGGCAATAGAGATCCATTCATCAAAAGGACATCAGCAATAAGGGGGAACTAATTTGATCTCCTTGAAAGTTATGTAACTATAGTACCAGTTTTCGTGGGTGCACATTGATGGAGCAACCAGGAGCAATCCAGATGCTGAGTGTCAAATTATTGAGAAATTGCTCCTTTGCTATGTCAGCACAGCATATAGCTGGAAGGCTGTTACTTGATGTAAATCCCAGAGAAGGTTCGGCTAACAGTGCAAAGGTAGCCGCACTCTGGGCATCAGTACCAAGAAAACAAACCCTACATCTCACCAGCAACTGCCCAGAGAGTCCTTCTAAACAGTAGCCTTGGGGATGCCAGTCCAAGCCCCAGAACACAAAGCTGCTTTGGCTGGTCTTCTGGGTATTAGCACTGGGGAAGGAGGTAGGCATAAGCATTCTGTGAGCTTTTACAACTGTTCACACAAGATAGCCATGTTCCTTGGAAACTGTCACCAACAGCTCCCAAAGACAATTCCCAATTCCCTTCCTTGCAGTATTAAGATTATAAGGGCTCATTTATAAATGTTAGTGTTTAATGCTCTGCCATTGCAAACATGCAGTCTCTGAGCTCCCTGGGAAATACACCCACATGCTAAGAAAGAAGCCTCTGTTTACTAAGGGAGCGGCAGAGGGATACTACTGGGGGATACTACTGGTCTCCATGCTGTGACCAACGGCTCCCTGGAGGGGTTAGGCTTCCCTGCTCAGAGATTGAAACAGCCAATATTTGTCTTTTAGGATGTCTGATGCTTTTGTTTCATTAAAAACATTCAAATGCTAATTGGTGATGTTTCTCATGTGATGGAAGGAAACCACCCCAGCAGTCATCACGTTTCCGTTAAGCATTCATTTCTGTGAAAGTCTGCAGCATCATTTGTATTCCTCACCTCTTCTTTGAGACAGAAACTATGGCCTTGTTTGTCCTGACCCCTGCTCATCTGCCCACTGCACCTCCAGCCAGTCCCTCCCTTGGAACTGCTAGAAACCACAGTGTGGCAGTTTCCCACGTCAGGTTTGCTCTGGCGTTCAGAAATGTAACCTTTGGCCATTGATCTCTTCCACCAAGTTTCCGGACCACCTCATTTACCCGTATGTTTCCACTTGCACACCGATTCTTTCTGATGGTCCTTCCACATACCTTCGTCCTTTTAGAATATGTGGTGGTCTCAGTTCCTCTTCTATCACTGTGATGCAACACCATGGCCAAAGCATCTTACAAAGGAAGAGTTGATGTGGGCTAGTGGTTTCAGAGGGTTGAACTCCATCATGGCAGCAGGCAGCAGGAATAGGGACTGGAGCAGAAGCTGAAATCTCACACATTGACCAGAAAGCACAGAACAAAAAAAGACTACTGGGAAAGGCAGGTGTCTTTGAAATCTCAAAGTCAACCACTAATGAAGTACTTCCACCAACAAGGCCACACCTCCTACACTTCCCAAGTAGCACACTAGCAACTGGGGCCCGAGTGTTTAAATGTCCAAGACTATGGGGAACATTTGTCACTCAAGTCACCACAGAAGCCCACTTGGAAATGGTACTTATCATCTGTGTGTCTTTCTAACACAGTGTTTCTTAATCTTCCTAATGCTGCTACCCTTTAATACCCTTGTGTTGTGCTGACCCCCAAGCATGAAATTATTTCATTGCTACTTCATCAATGTTACTTTTCTACTGTAATACATCTTAATGTAAATATCTGATTTGTAGGATATCTGATATGCAACCCCCCAATGAGGTCTTCACCCAGAGGTTTAAAACCCCAGCTCTAACATGAAGCCTACTAAATGATGGCTGTTGCCCGTGGTCCACATCATGTCCCTAGTAATCTTCCTTGTTCCATTTTCTGAGCACACAGAGAACCATGAGGAGCCCATGAGATGTGTTCTGGGCTTAGATCAAGGTACTTTAGTTGTGAAGTGGATGGTGTGGATCTAGGCTTTTTTGATGGTGAACCCTTTGTTGTTCTTTTACATTGTGTCATAATCATGGACAAGCATTGGTTCATTACCCTCAATGAAAAGATTGCTTAGTGGTCAAAGATATGAAAGAAAAACCTCATTAAGGATGAGGACACAGGCCAGCGACCTAATATTTTACAGTATAGTGAGTGACACTATGTCAGTTCAACACTGCCATAGTGCCATGTGCCATCATATCCAGGCTGGCTGGTGGTGTGGCTGTGAAGGTATTTTGTAAATATGCTTCATCTATGGTCACTTAACTTTCTGTAAAGCAGGTTACCCTCTCTTAGGCGAATGAACCTCATTCATTGAAAGCTTCCCAAACACGAACACATCCTTCCTTGAGACCACATTCACACATCCATACATCCTGGTTCTGTTTCTCTTTCAAACCCTAATTCTGTTACAATCCACGAGTGAGTGTCTGCCAGAGTAAACTTATCATTTATTTTCAGACTCCTAGTTCAACAGCAGCCACAGCAATTGATCAAAAAAAAAAAAAAAAAAACCTGCTTAATCGTGCCTGAAAGTCTTGCATGCCCATGTAGACACAGATAACACTGCATGGAAGTCTGTTGATGGTAGAGCTGGAGCTTCTTTTCCTTTTGGAAACATCTAGATACCATACAGAGAACCCAGATTCTGGTAAAGGATGTAGAAAACACCAGAATATACTGCATAGAGGGCGAAGATTATAGGCATCCATTCTACCATTAAAATCTAACTTTCAGGTTGTGTGTGTGTGTGTCTGTGTGTGTTCATGTAAATATAAACAGGCATATGTATAAATATATATTTATATGTAAAGCCATAAAAATCATGGAAAGCACTTTCCATATGCTAACACTTGGTTAAGTAGATTGTTGCTTGTTTTACCAAACTAGTTGGTGAGGTACAAGTGCTGTATTGGCTTTGACAGTGGGAAACCACAACACCAAGAGATTTAGGAATTATTCATGGTTACCTATTTATTAGGTGCTAGAATTCAAAGCCAAGGCAATGTGTTAGCATACCATATGCATGGAGCCCCATTCACCCCAACATCATCCTTTAATCTTTTATATATTGCTAAATATCTTCTAAACCATATTTGTTAAGCAGCATCCATGCAGAAAAAAATCAAAATCCATAGTGGGCAATTTACTAGAGAGATTTCAAATGGACAGTTAACAATAATAATACTAGCCTGGACAAGCAACCAGAGGAAGATGAGACAGCACTAAGACTGCTAGTGTCACTCTTGGGCTACAGGCCCAAAGGCAAGTAATACTTGTCAGGCTACCAAATAGAGGGTATATATGTCATGGACCTGGGTGCTGAAAGCTGCTGCAGAAGTGACCTGTACTTCAAACAGAATGAGAAACACACACTTATTTAAATACAGACAGACAGACAGACAGACAGTCCTTCAAATTTTCATGTCCACCTGGAACTTTAGAACATGATTCTGAAAACAGAAGCTTTGCAGTTGTAATTAAAGGATCACAACATAAAATGTTGCTGGATTTCAGGTGTGCCCTCAACCCAATGACTTATGTCCTTCTTACAAGAGGAGATGATGTAATCGCATACTGGAAAAAGACATATGGAGAGGGAGGCAGACACTGGGATGATAAAGTGACAAGACAGGAACACCAAACATGCTGGAGGCATCAACATCCTGAAAGCATCTTCTTCATCAGCATCCAGAAGAGCATGGTCCTGCTTACAGCTTGCCTCCAGGCTTCTAGCCCCCAGACCTGAGAGAATTCTCTGCATAACTCAGACCTAAAGTTCCATGAACATACCTCACTTTGGTCTCCAATAGACCAATCCTTACCTGAAGTCAGTTAGCAAATAGCATGCAGGATCTATCCCCTTGTTGCTGATGCAGAGCTAGAAGACAGAACACTAAATGCAGTAGGAAGGCAACCTGCACACTGTGGAGGGTTTGTCTACGCCAAAAAAAAATTCTGCAGATAAATTATAATCATGTGAGGGGGGGAAATGGTAACCTTGAGTCTCCTTCCCATCCCCCACCCCTAATGCTCCATGGGTCTAAAGAGATGCAGTGTCTCTAGAGGCTGCCTTAGCTCAGCAAAGCAGCCAGGACACACCTCCTCTGGGTGAATTGGAGACTCCATCAGGAGCTTGTGTGGTCAAATGGAAGCAGCTTCCAAAGTGAGATCAAAGAGTAGATATTAAAATATTTGGTCTGGTAGATGTGAGGGCAAAAAAATATACTGGTCCCTTTAAGAGCAGAATGGCAGCTGCTGTCTATCAAGCAACCACTACTACTATCTTTCTCTCCTTAATAGCAGTGGCCCCCAATCTGAAGGACCCATTGGATAAGATAACGTGCTTGAATAATCAATTTAAAAAACAATTGAAAAAAGGCAAAGGCTCTCCTGGTTGAAGCTTCAGATAAAAAGGGGGATATTTTGAATTTGACAACCAATCTGCCTTTAATCCTATCAGGAAATAAACTCGAGTCATAATCTGATGTTTGGAATTGCATAGACTTGGAAGGCAGTTATTTCCTCTGCTGGCTTGTTTTTCCTCTCTGGGCAGAGAAGGTGTGGTAATGATCATCTGCTCGTCTGCTATGGGTGGGCAACTGTGTGCTTTCTCTCAGCTTTGTTTTGCCTCTTTTTTTTGTAATTCCATACATTATCTTCTTCTGATACCTTATTTAGTAATGCATTGCCCAATTAGGAGCAATTTGTTGAAGAATATTCCTTAATGACTCTCCACACCTTCTTACTAGATCTACGTAGTCTCAGTTTCGTGGGAGGAATGAGTTGGTAGGGATAAGAATTGGGGTTTGTGGATTTCAACCTTCTATATCTATTGCAGAGTTCTCCACAGGGACGATTTTCAGACCTTGGCTAGTAAAATGTCAACTGCCTGATTATCACCTCTTGGGGTTTATTCACAGGGACCCTCAACGTACCAGAGAGACCCTGTGATTAGCTCCACAGAGTAGCTCACCAGCCCCAAGGGTATCGTTCTTCTGCCTCAAAGGGGATATGCAAAGAGAATTCTTCAAAACACCAATGTCCATCTTTTGAGTACTGGTCTTGTGTCTAGCTCTGCAGCAAGAGCTTGCCCTGACTCTTTCACGCTGTTTTCTGTGAGCATCATTTATTCCCATTTGCAAATGAGCAAATTAGATTCAAATTGCCTAACATACTTGGGAAAGAAGAGACAGTTAGCAAATGACAGATGTGAGGGATCTGACCCAGAAGAACCTAAGTCTAAGGCCTGAAATACATAGCTATGCCACATGCAAGGAGCTAGACAGAGGTGGAGAAAGACCTTGGACTCTATTTCTTACCAGCATTTAAGCCATTTGTGTCCTGTTCCCACTGGTAAATCGAGCACCAGTTAAGAGTTAATAGTGCAGTGATGGAGCCAGACAAATACAACCAAATCTTTCCCCTGGTCAGCTACCTTTTTACCTTAGCTTCATTGGAATAGTCACAGCCTTCGTTATTCGCTCTGGACGACTTACCAGCTCTGAATTTCCTCACCTGTAAAAGTGGGCCAAGAGGTGATCAAGGTTAATAATAAAATTAGCATGTGAAGGTACACACTCGAGGAAGAGACTTAGAGCAGGCACTCTGTGGCTATTTCTAAGTTATAACTCAACAAATATTTGAGTATGCCTATTACTGTGTTAAATGAAAAGAAAAGTAAAACATGCCCTGCCACAGAGAAGGGCGTGAACAAGTCTATGAGAAATTCCCAGTGCCAATGTAAATGCTAGGATTATAGAGATTAATAATAAGAGTCACAGAGGCAAATGAGACCCTTGCAGTGGAGATTCCTGATACAGGTGAGATTTGAGTTGGACCTTCAACAATATTAAAAGTTCAGAATGACATGAGTCGAGTGCAGTTTTCAAAGCAGAGCTAGGCTCAACAACAAACCCCTACTGGTCCACAGCAGTGATAGGGAAAGGGATGTCTTCATCACAAATCAACTGCGTCACTAGATGCCTTGTCTAGTTCATCTGACTTTTTTTGTTTCTAAAAACAAATCTTTGTCAATGAAAGAAGCAGTGAATTGAGTGGCTGTCTGCTTCTGCTCCTACACTGCCATGAGGGCATGACGAGTCATTTTCTTTCTGCCTTCTTAGACTAGCAGTGTTTGGAATAAGAGTCAACATACATTCCAGAAGGGCAAGATAACAAGTGGCTTTGGATTTGTGCATCATAGGAATTTGGTCCACCTGCTCATCTTTGTTAGTGTACACAGAAGGGGGTTTTGGAAGACAAGATGGCCAGATCTGGCACATAGAACATTGATTCTCAATATCCTGGTTTGATGGCTGGATGGAAGAGAGGACGGGATATAAATAAGGGGGAAGGCCTAAGCAGAGATGTGAGCAAGGTGTCCACCTGAATCCTTGCAAAGTCCTGGATATTAAAAGTAGATAAGAGCTAGGGAGCTGGCTCAGTGGGTAACTCCCTTGCCATAGAAATGGAAAGACTGGAGTATGAATCCCTAGAATGCACATAGAAGTGCTCAATGTGGGGCCAGTGAGATAGGTCAATGATGGATAAATTGCTTCCAACCAAGCCTAATCACCCAGAACATAGATAATAAAAGGATAGAACCAACAACAAGTTATCTTCTGACCTCAACACAAGTACAGTGGCTCACAACACATAGACACACTAGTTAGTTAGTTAGTTAGTTAGTTAGTTAGTTAGTTGAAAGTCTAATGTTCTTATGTTGAAACGCGGGGAAGGGGCAAGCTCATAAATCAGCTGACATGGCATACTCAACAACCAATAACAGAGAGATCATGCTTCAAACAAAAATGTAAGGTGAGGACCTATATCTGAGGTTGTCCTCTGTCACATCAACCCCAGAGAGAATACACCTGCACTCACTCATAGATAGACAGATAGACAGACAGACAGACACACACACACACACACACACCATATACATACATAGCCCAAAAGTAGATGTTAAAAAGAAGTGTAGATGATTCACAATGAGGTGTTATTCAAAAAGGATAGAATTTGATTGTTGGTGGCAGATGAGGACAGCCGCATGCCGACTTCAGGATACCAGCTTTATTGTAGCTCAAGGCTAACACGGACAAGTGCCGCTTATTCGTTCAACTCTGTAGATGAACTGCAGCAGATGAGCCTGTATGTGCAGCTGAAGGTAATCAGAGTCCTCCTCCGAGAGAACTATCAGATGAAAGGGAAACAAAGAGAGGTAGCGTGCTGTCCACATTTGCTAGGCTCTCTGTTAATATGAAATTGCAGAAATCTTGAGAATTACCCAAGCCTCCCTGCCCAGTCAGCCCACACATATGCATTTGGGTCAAGCATTCTGCGCCGAAGAGGCAATCAGTCATTTATTGGATGGATAGATTGATCACTTCTAAGCCCACGGGACTGTGCCTGATTTGTCTGCTACTGACAAATGACTCCTTGCTGTTAATCTGGCTTCACTATCTGACCCATCCATCCATGCATCCATTCATTCAGCAAATCCCCCTTGTCAGGATCACAGGAAGTCAGACTAGAATCGTGAAGCGCAAGCCTAGCCTACACTCTCATTAAATCTGCACAGTGGCACCTTTTGAGGATAAGACCTGACCTTCCCAAGGGACCTAACTGGCCTGGGCAGCCACACATGTTGAAATGTTTCATATTCAGGTGTAGTCAGGGCACAGGCTCCTCTTGGGCCTTGATGACCCTACCCTTTCCACAGCTACCTGGATACCAGGTGATATTCTACAGTACCACAAAAGGAGACAAAATTAAACTACAAACCGCCGTACATGCTGCTGCAGAGGTTGCAGATGCTCCCGGCATACAGATTGTCACCTTTCTTTTCATGCACTGGGAACTTGGTGGCAGGCACAACTTTGCTATAAAATTGTTCTTCCAAGTCAATGGACTTGTATTATTATGATGTTGTGTGTGTGTGTGTACACTTGCAGTATAGAAAAAACAAGCCATTGAGGACTGGCTCACAGTTATTATAAGAAAAAAGGAATGTTTACCTAGAGTCATATGAGACTGTGGTGGCTTGAACAACTTCCTAACCAGATTCTCAAGAGATTCTGAGACATCAGAAAGAGCAAGGATCGCCGCTCCAAAAGTTGGTTGGGTCCAACAGAAACCTACTTCCCTAATCTTCTTCCTGATTTTCTGTTGTAACAGTTGCAAGGCTTTGCTGTTTCCAGATTATGATGCCTAGCTGCTCAGGAGACCAGCTCTTATCTGAGTTAGTTCTGCCACCTACAGCACACAGCCCAGCAAAGCCAGCATCAGCTCCACAGACAGGATGACTCATTTGCATACATGAATAAAGGGGTGGGGCTGCCTCTCCAGCCAGGGACCTCTCCAATGTTAAAAATGACTGTGAAGATTCTTGATTAGCATGCAAAGATGCAATCTCCTTTGGGATGGCTTACAATGATAGAAAGATATTTTCATATTAAAATGGAAGAAAGAGATTGTAAGTATTAGCTTCTGAAAAAGAAATAGCTCCCAATATCCAGAAAGGAGAGGCAATACTAAACACACACGCGCGCGCGCGCACACACACACACACACACACACACACAAAACAAAAAGAAAAACAAAACAAAACATGAGTTCAAAGTTCTTGTGGTAAGTGTGGCCCCCCCAATCCATACCCTGCTTAATGTTGGTCACCCTTTCTGGGTCCAAGCAGGTCAGTTTTGTCATCCAGCCTGTCATGTAATGAAAAATAGTTTTGTCAAAAGAAGGTGATTTCCTGAGACACTTGAACTGTGAACCCAGGGTAGATTTCTTAATCTGTTTAAATCATTCCTAAGGGGACAATATGTTCTTGGAGGGCAGAAGGGCATTCTCATATTTTGTGTCTCCAACAAAAGCCTAAGTCCTGAAAGCTGAGTGAATGTGTGTTGGTGTCAAGAAATGAGGTTGTGGTGTTCACTGTGTGTGTTGGGCTTCCTAACAATCATGTCCTAATACTCGCCGCACCGAGTGCTTGCGTGTGACACACTTTACCTCAAATTCTCTCCATACAAGGTGGGTGGGTATCCGCTTTCCAGATGAAATTGAAAACCCAGTGCTATCCAGCTGCATGTCCAAGGAAACACACCTGATGACAGTCACACTCCATCCTGAGACTCCCCAGCTGGTCCCAGTCACCTGTGTCTTTTACAGTCATCAGGATTGCATGTAGAACAAACAGAAATGAACTGAAGAAAATAAGAGCTTTTGTGCGTGCTCTCTCTCTCTCTCTCTCTCTCTGTCCTGCAAGTGTGTGTGTGTGTGTGTGTGTGTGTGTGTGTGTGTGTGTGTGTGTTCAAAAAAAATGTTTCCCAGTCACTGGAATTTCTGAAAGCTTTTCTTGCCATAATCATGACTGCAAACATCTCTGAGCTTCAGTGTGATCTGTCTCTGCCCCGTGGGGTGATTGGCTCTCAGGTCTGCCAGTAGAGACCATGGCGACACTGTCCACAGCATGCGCTCTGTGTATCCTTTGAGTCCTGGGAAAGGTTCCTTATAGGGAAATGCCCACACATACAGCCCTCGCCACATTGAAACACAGAATTAACTGCAAGAGAATTCTGTCCTGTTTGTTGATTTCTCCTTACTGGCATTTTAGATTTCAAAGGGGACATAAAATAAATATGAAGGTCCTATAGATTGAAGAGCTAGCCAGCGATTGCAGGTTGTATTGCAGGATCTACAATGTTGGATTCCCAAGGGCCAAGGAGGAAGCCTGTCTCACTTCTGTGCTGGACGTGTATGTGTGTTACTCAGCCTTCAAAATCTTCCTTCTTCCAACAAAACTAAAAGAAGTTTACAAAAGACCCTTACTTAGGGTTAATGAATTTCACAAATCTGTCATTAACCAGTAAAGTCTTTCTAGGTAACATTCATTGTGATCCTTCTTAGATCTGGGGAGGGAACTTGGGAAGGAAGAGGAAGTGAGAAAAAAACCAGACTGAAACTGGAAACATGACAGAGTAGTGTTTTCCACTGGAACATCCGTATTCTGTGAAGCAGAGGACCTGAAACTCCCATGGGAAATTATAGAGCCATATGAAGGTATGAGGGTTTTAAATGTGGATTAAAGGCAACATGTGCACAGTCCGTGAGAAGGGGCTGAGCACCCAAGTCTGTGTTTTCAGTAGTCAGACCTAATGGACACTCCTTAGACTACCTTTTGAGTCTTGGAAAGGTCTTATAAGCATTACTCCTTAAATGCATCTATTCACTGGGACACGGAGGCATTCCAAGGCACTATGACATCATGGAAAAGAGCCTTGGAAGCAGAGGACCGTGAAGGCTACATAAGTCTGTGAAGCAGAAAGTTCTAATTGCAAGAGGAACAGCACACTGCAGTTTACACAGGGAGACGTGTGGGGCATCCTTCTCTATGCCTTCAAGGACGGGGCAGGCATTAGCCATAAGGAGAAGATAACAAGCATCAAACAGAAAGTATCTAAGGGAGATGATGAAGGTAAGGGCTGATGTAAAGGAAAAGGAACAGTACGGAAGTCAAACAGAAGCTAAAACTTAGGGACTGCACACATGTCTCTCCTAAGGCAACCACACATTTTACAGGGGCAGGCACATGCCAACATTCGCATCACTGTCGCCCTCGTGTGTGATGGGTGGCTTGTTCCAAGTTGTAGACTTTGTCCTCGTAGGTATTCTGACATGTGTGCACCCAAAGGAATCCAGAAAAGTCTAAGGTCACCCTAAATAATTTTGTGCTTTCATTTAATTCGATCTTTGTCATTAGACATCTTGAACCAAAGTAAAATTTAAAAGGCTATACAAAGGAGATGACAAGGTGCCTACTGGTAGAATCTACAGATATGTACCACTTACATGAACTACATGGGTAAAATAAAACTAAAAATGAGCACATGAATAAAATGTGTAGAGTGCTCATCACCTGCCTTTATGAGAATCAGCAGCAAGAAGCATCACCTCGTTCTGCAAAGTTTAAAAGATGCATTTCCCCACCAGATGACCTGTGTAAACCAGCACTGAAACTCACAGCAAGAGGTTAGACAAACAAGAACCGCAGCCTGGAGCCAGAGCAGAAATCAGAGCAGTAAGCTCCGAAGAAGACAGCTTTCCCTAACCAGGGAAAGGCCTCTGAATTCATTACAGGGTTGTCTGTATTCAACAACAAGTCTGTACAGGAAAGTGTGTGTGTGTGTGTGTCTGTGTATGTGTGTGTGTGTGTCTGTGTGTATGTCTGTGTGTGTATCCCTGTGTGTGTGTGTGTGTGTGTGTGTAAATCACATTTGGCTGTAATACCATGTAATAAATGATACTACCTTAAGTGGGCATAATCAAATACGGGTAATATTTCTTTCCCTTCAAACATACATAGAGAAAATCAAAACCAGGAAAGAAAGGGGGGGGGAACCAAACCCTTAAGCTGTCTAATGGATTCCAGCTGTTAGAATTATTATTGTAATTAATATGATCAAGTAGCAGAACTCCGGTGACTTTGAATTCCTTGCAGTTGTGTGTAATACTGGAGCCAATGCAGGAACTGATGTCGAGACACAAAACCTACAACCTCAGTCCCCGAGACTGCCTGAAGACCTGTCTGTTTCAGAAGTGGCAGCGAATGGTGGCCCCGCCAGGTATGCCCTTGTTCCTCACTGTTTTCATAAATATGCTCTCAGAGGTTCTGGGGATGAAGGGCCATCAAAAGGAAGATGACGATTCATTTGTCAGGAAAGGTTGGTAGCTAGGAGTATTCCAGTCATGCTTTGGGACATAGGTGTGTAGAGCTTTCTAAAGATACATTTATTATATGTATATGGGTGTGCCTGCATGATACTACATTGGATATATCTTAACACAGAACGAAGAGACAACAAGTACATTAATAATCCTCACCACACATTGCCGTGAATTCCCACTTTCTCAGAAAATAGTTGTCCCATTATTCAAGTCCAAAGTATTTTCACTATCTCTGAGCAGACCTTTCTTGAAGAAGTCTAGTTTCCTTCATTTTCAAGTTATACCATACAGAGACATCCTAAGACTATTTGTTAATTAGTAGCACTTATTAAAGACCAAAGTCCAAACCACTTAGTGTTTCTAAACAGCTGGGAAGCTCCAATCTCACCAAGGCTGTGACAACCATGACTGTCAAGGCAGGCTGCCATGTGACATGAACATAGTAGGGAGAATGTTAACCACAGCTTTGCCAAACCTTGTACCTTCTGAGGTGCCTATGGATCCTTGTTTCCTTTGTTACAAAGAGAAGTAGACCAGTTCCCAACTTTTCTACTGGTAAAACTATTCTGAATTCAATTATGAAAGTGGTACCTGTAGCTTGCTTCTGAGGCACTATTAGTGAATTACAGATATGTAATTAGGCAGAACAATTAAATAAAAATCGTGTCATAGCTACGAGCAGAAGAAAAGAGTTTCACACATTTTGTGCTGGGAATAAGTCAACCATTTTCTTTTATTGTTATTTTTAGGTTACACAAAACGAGGACGTTTTCAATAGTTCTCTTTTCAGTGGGTAATGAGAACGTCGTTAGAGGGACAGTATGCGGAGGGTTGCCTCAGACTCTATCCCTAGAGCCCATCCCTTTTCCCTCTTCCCCATTACAGCAGAACCCACACGGCAACCGACAACCAAAAGGAGAAAACGAAAAAACTCCACAAGCAGCACGTCCAATAGCAGTGCCGGGAACACGACCAACAGCGCCGGCAGCAAGAAGAAGACCCCAGCGGCGAGCCTGAGCCTGGCCACTCAGGTACCTGTAAGTCTCACTTTGCTTTTAGGCCTGAAGCCTCACCTTTCCTCTTCACCCAACTCAGGGGGGGCTGGGATTTCTCTCTGAATGAAAAGGATAGGTTCTGGGTAGTTTGGAGCTGGGAGGAGGAGGTGCGGTAAGGAAAGGGTAGGATGAGCCAAGAGGGAAGAACCCTGCCATGGTAACGTCCCCTGCAAACGAAGAATTAGGAGGGCATGTTAAGAGTCCGTGCTGTGGTGGGACCTGAATTAAAAAGCCATCAGAGTCACTGACAGGAGATATGGCACTCAAGGTTTAATTAAAGCATCACTTAGCAGCATGCCTCGTGGCATATTAAGGCCTCTCAGCGGCAGCCTTGGAGACCCAATATGCCCCTGGAAACTGGTCTCCTGAGCTCTGGCCCCATACTGTAATTTGCTGAGGTCTTCCCAGCATGGGCCTCCCCTCTTATTTAAGAGCCAGGTAATTAGCTTGCAGCCACTAGAAGTATAGCTCTATAAACTTTTGTCTGATACATCATTAGTCCATGAAGAGCCAGCCTCTGGTTTGATACCACTTCTTTTTACCCTTGACCTCTTGCTTTTATTTCTGGACCTAGACAAAGGCTACATGGGGGTAAGGGGGAGGAGCATGCTGTATGTTTAAAAAATGAGTGTTGAAGGTAGTGTCTGAAGAGAGTAGACTGCACGGCCTTCTTCACCAATGGTTGATTCTTTTCAAACTGAACCATGGCCTTTTCTGCTTCCAAATTCTCACTGCAGTGTTAAACTGTCACTTTCAAATACTTCTGTCCTTACAAACACCTGCTGTCACCACCTGCCATGATTCCTTGTGGCTCCTCTGCCCATGCTCATGATTGTCACCAGGCATTTGACTCTGTTGAATCCTGACCTTTTCTTGACATTATGACTTCTAGACACTATGACTTTGGAGGTACACCTCTCCCCTACTCTGTCTTCCTTGCCCTTTCCACCCTCTATCTCTTGTCCTCGCCAACCTCTTTCTGATCCTACTTCACCTCTGTCCTCAAGAGTAAACTTTATCTGGAAACTCCCCACTTGCCAATGTGCCTCTCTAATCTGCCCTTCAGCCCATTTCTTATTGGTCAGTCTCTTTAGACTAAAGAAACCCAGTGCTCAAGGGTTCCCTGAGTCTATGGAATTCTTCCTGTCTTCCACGAATTGGGGCATGGTTTCCATCTTCACTGTATTAGAGAGACAGGGATAGTACAAATAATAGCCACCAGACATAAAGGGGGTCATTTAAATTCTGAGACTGCTAGGAATTATTATCCTCACATAATGCAACAAGTTTCTAAGCAGTCCTATTTTCTGAAAAGACCTTTGTACTCGTCATATTTGATGGTCAGAGAGGAAAGTCAGCAGAGAGTATCTGATGTCAGCATTTATTTATTAAGGCACCAAAGAATTGTGTCCCTGCTTAAGCAAGAATGTGACTGGAGAATGGGAAAAGTGGCCCAGTCTAAAACAAATAAACAGAAAATATCCATACAAGTAGCCCATGTATTCCTCTAGCCCTGGGTTTTGTTAGGTTCCTCGACCAAACAAGGAAAATGGATGTCAGAGAATTCTGGAACCAGGGTATTACTCAAAAGTATGGATACTGAAGGAATTTAGGTCAGTTCCACTAGCTTTCTCTAAGCTCCTACTATATGCAATGCTATGAAAAGCACTAGCAATTCTGAGATTTAAAATTCTTTTAAAAACAAGGCCAGGAGGCTTTGTCATTAAGGAGCTCACTGACTAACTTGGGCATGACTGAGAAGTTTCCTCTTTGATGCCAGATTCACAGAGCATCATGTTGAGAAGAATTCTTGACAGGTAGTGTTTGTGGGGCATCCATTAGTGATGTCTGCCAAGGGTTTAAAAGTTGAGAGTAAAAGAGTACCTCATGTATTTTGGCACTTCTGGTCTGGGTGGAGTTATTTCAATTTTAACAAACCTAGGTTTTCTATTCCATGATCCTGCTTTCCTCTAAGCCAACAAGAGCTTTTGAGTAGAGGATTGCTGCATTGGGAAAATTTGCATGAGTGTGGATTTTATGTGACCAAGGCACCACTAAATAGAAAGATGAATGTCACTGTACCAAGCATCTTAAGGTATTTAAATTAAATAGAACTTGCAGATGACCAAGAGAAGCAAGGAAGAGAAGCAATCTATGAAAATGTTCATATTCTTAAGTGTCTTCAAGTTCAATGGAATTTAATAGTGACCACAGGTTTTTAACCATATTTTACTGAATCAGCATCATCTTGTTTGAATAGAAATGATCTGCAGGCATCAGATGCCTGCCCAATGACCATAGCCCTGGCCTGCATAGATTCTGCAACAACAGTGTATGTGTGCATACATGTGTATGTGAGCCTCTGTGTGTGTGTGTGTGTGTGTGTGTGTGTGTGTGTGTGTGTGTGGCCAGGACTAGGGTTTAATCCTTGGATTCTGCTTCTCACTTCATGAGCAGGGGCTAGGAGCCATCCCGAACTGCAGCCTCAACCCTGGGAGGGATGGAGACCTGTGTCATTCAACAGCAGTGACCCCTTCTGGCCAATTTAAGGAGAAGCATTGAGGGGCCCTGAAAGGAGTCACTTCCAGTCCTCCTCAGAGGTTGGTGGTCCTTGCACGGGGGATTAGTGAGAAGGTGTGAAGTGGGAAAAGGTACCTCGAAGCTCCCAGCTCAGGAGCAGAGGTCAACCTCATGGGAAGCAAGGGTATGTGGGCTACTCTCAGATGCATTCCCTTGCCCCTAAGTGGGTCACAAAGGATGGAGATGGGAAGAAAATTCACTCCCACACTTAACTGGGATTTCCAGGACATGGGGGTGGGGATTTGCATTTCACATCCCCTGGCTAGCAGCAGCCGGACTATACAACACATCTCTACTTAATTTTCCTGAAGGTAACAAATAGAGATAGTCAGAGCAGAGCATCCCTGCCCTTTTGTAAAGGTATGAAAGAAACCAAATAGAAATGTTCATATAACTCTGTAAGTGGCCTCAAGTATTGACATGCACATAAAGTTTAAAGTTCTTAGGGTTCTTATAGCTAGGCCCCTATCAATCAACTAATTCATGTGTGTGTGGTTATACACACACGCACACACAGAGAGAGAATTATGCTTCTAATTAAAATACTTTTAAAATAGCCAATAAAGCCAATATAGATAGCATCTCTCATAAACTTAGAAAAGATGCCTGGGCATCTTTTCCAGCAAATGCTAGTGTGGGGGTGTGGCAGAGCTGTCCTCCACACATCACAAGCCTCCACCAGAGCCCCACTAGAGTGATGCAAACCACTACATGCCTATTGTTTTTCTTGCATGAATGTTGTTTTCTAATGCAGAGAACACATCTGCAGTGCTGGGGACTTTCCTTCTCAAGTCACTACTTGAGTTTGACTACTTGTGACATCTCTCCTCTGCTTTTCAAATCACCCTTCACTTCTTTACCCTCTTTCAGCTTCTCCCAATGGCCTTGGAATCACAGTACTAACACAGACCCACATGGTTTGTTTGATGGCCTGCTCCTGCCAGCTGACACTCAATGCATGTTCCCCCAAAGCCTCCCTAGCCAAGCACATCCCTTAACCGAATGCTGTGTGCAGCCAATCTTTCTTTCCCTACTCTTTCTACCTCCTTCTGTTCTTCACCACAAGTAAAGCCTTTTAATTGCCTGTACCTAAGTGACACTTTTTATCCTCAAACTCCAGTGAGTGAGATGATGGCCTCTCGGCAAACTGAATAATGTTCACAAGTCTGTGTGGTGTCTACAGTCCATCTAAAATCACGTGGTCCCTCTTCCCCCTCAGAAAGACAGTCTATTTTGCATCTCATCGTAAGAGTCCTCGCAAGGATTCTTACATGTCAGTGTCATTTCTGGTTCTTCATTGCCTAGTAAGCACTTTCTTGGAAGCATTAGTTCAGTATCTGGCCCGTACCGTTTACTGCTGAGTTAGTGAAGCTCACATATCATACATTTACTCCATCTGGGCCATTTCTTCTTAAAACCAATTTTACCAGTTCATGAGAAGGACTAGTCAGAAAATATAGTGTGGAAACCTGTTTATCATCTCATCCAAATAAAGAAGGGGGCAGGGAAAGACTAATTGAAACAAAGTTTTTCCTCCCAGAATAGACCAGGTGGGAATTAATACAGGGTTTGTTCAATGGACTCCTTCAGAGTTCTAGGTTGTATTTAATTAGTATCCATGTTGCTCTCTTCTCCAGACAGTAGAAAAAGCTCCCCAGGGTTTTAAAAAATGTCCAGTGGTCAAACATTTTACTGGAATAGGTCCCTGTGAAGGGCTGCACACCTACCCCTCCTATGCAGCTGGGCTAGCAAGCCTTTTTTTTCCCCCCTGCTTCCTAAATGGTTGCTGAGAACAATTCACCCACTTCAGGCCCTGAGCTACTCGGAAGAATCTATCTGACAGATAGCCTGCCCCACACCTGGGTCATCCCAATATAATCCTCCCTTTGAACAGAGAAGCTGGAATTCTATCTTGGGTGTCTATCCCTACCCCGACTCTGGGCCTGGGCTTTTCCAGCTGTGGCTTCTACTGGAGCTCCCGGCTACAGTAGGTGGCTTTCTTGTTTGCATGGAAGGACAATTTGTATTTAAAAGAGTGATTACTTGGATTCTTCTTGCTTGGCCCCACCCCTGATGACTACCAGCTCCGTTGGAGTAATTATAATTAGCTTGCTCTTCATCTTTCTTTTATGGTACCAGCTGGATGGCCTGGTTCTCTTTACTGCCCAGATTGGTAGCAGGGTTGGCTGTGTAGAGATAGGTGACAGGCACCATGAAATAACAGATGGTAAATTCAGGGCTTGTTGGCAATCAGCAGGTTTTTGCTAATGACTTAATTAGCTATGCAAATTGTCAAATCAGTGTGAACATTGTTTTTATCGAAAACTTTACCTAAATTAATTACCATAATTAAGTAGCAGAATGTCAAAGATATTGGCTGCATAAAAGGACCTGGCAGAGTAGAGAAGAGAGGGGTTCTGTCTTCAATTAAAGTGTATATCATCCTGGGGACAGAGTAAATATTATTTGGAATGAGTTGTGTGGGTATTGCAGAATGGTACCTTAACTACCCGCCTGTAAGCTATCTGCAAGTTGACAGGGCCACTCACAAACCCTCACTGGAGGTGGCAATTTTTGGAAGTATTGCCAAAAATGGTTCCATAGCCCTCTCAAAAGTGCCCCGGGTCAGCAATTTCAAAGCGTGGATTTTTTTTTTTAATTTTGAAAAATCCATTTTTTTATTTCTGCAGATTGCTAGCATTGCTCGTTCTCCGGTGTCAGGCTGCGCACTAAGGACATAAACTCGCGTGGTTGTTACACATCAGGAGGCGATGTTTATTTCCTGTAGAAATCCAATATGCGTCTCGGCCCCCCCGACATTGAGACTTGACCCTGTTGTGCAGCGCACAGAGTGTGTCTGTCCTAGGTCCCCCAAGCTCCTCCCACTGTTGTTTTAAGCTGAGCTTCTCTCCCCTAAGGTTTCCCTGTAATAATGTCAGCTGCTGTTCACAGGATGTGATGGTGGTAGGAGAGCCAACTCTGATGGGAGGTGAGTTTGGGGACGAGGACGAAAGGCTAATCACTAGATTAGAAAACACGCAGTATGATGCGGCCAACGGCATGGACGACGAAGAAGACTTCAACAATTCACCTGCCCTGGGGAACAACAGCCCGTGGAACAGTAAACCTCCCGCCACGCAAGAGACCAAATCAGAAAACCCCCCACCCCAGGCTTCCCAGTAAGATGGGCTACTGACACCTGATTCCGCTGTCCATAGGCCCGTGGGGTAGAATTCCATTCGCAAATCTCTACTATCAGGAGAGAAAAGAGATGAAATTTAAAACACACAAGCAAAACGTTTCCATGTAAACATCTATTTCTAAACATAATGACCTGATTTTCTTTCTTGCAATTTTTTCCCCCTTTTTAATTGAGAGGATCGTTCGAATGAGCCTCTGTGGCCTCTCCTTGGAGGCCTTCACAAGAAGTATAGACACTGTCCCTGACGGTAATTAGAAGAAGCAGAGGCTCACGCATCTCCTGGCACGGTCTTATCTCCCTCGTGTGTTGAACTTCCTGTCCATGCACCCTACGAAGGCCATGCTGTCCAAACGTGCTCAGGACCTCAGTAACGTGCCGACCCCCAACTACAGATGACTTTTTAATATTGTAAAATATTTTCTGCTTTTTTGACTTGCATTTGAGAGTTTCTTGTTTCAGTAAAAAAAGAAAAGAAAAGAAAAATATCCGTTTTGGAAAAATAACTTAAATGTCCCTCCCCCGCCGCCTCCAATTTCCATTGGTTTCCATGTGGCAAGATCCCTGAGAAAACACAGCTAGGTGACTTTCTGACAAGCTGAAGCTAATTCATTCTTGAATCTGAGTTGTTTCAATTTAGGCCAAGTACTAAAACAAGGAATCATCAAAGATCTATGGGTAGATTTTATTATGTACACAAAGACAAATGGACCCTGAGAAATGTATGCATTTGTAAACTTGCCATGGGTCCGAATATTTTCAAGCCATGTAATCCATTAATTTTGTGGGAAGCTTAATAAATCAGAAGCTTTTTATTTCTTCTTATTTTAATTGTATCTTAGTTGACTGAATTTGGTGAAGCTTTTTTTTTAATGCTATATTTCCTGTGTAATATTTTGTAAATCCTTCACCTGTTTCTTTTATGGGGACTTTTCTTTTGGGGCAAGTTCAGTGTATTTATGTGAAACTTTATAAGAGAACTAATTTTTCCATTTGCATATTAATATGTTCCTCTATACATGTAAAGACACAGTGGCTCCGTGTGTCATCAAACAGCTGTATTTTATGTATGCTTTACTGGTAAGTGTGCCAATAATAAACTGTGTTAATGACCAAAGTAAGTGAATCTGGCTGTTGGTGTGAGTACCTGTGAATCCATCTGCTCACAGTGATAAGAAATATCAAGACTGGACTTAATATCCTGACTCTAAATGGAATGATAATACCCGTGGGAAGCAGGCTCACTGCCCACCAACTTCTCTGAGACAGAATACACTCACAGGTAGAAAGTCACATAAAAGGGGGCAGGAGAGCTGGCCCTGCCCCTTATGAGCTATGGCAATGGGAAGCTAGCTGGGGCAGTGCTAGATAGCAGGCAGGCTGGCCAGCTCAGCTACCAGCCAGGCCCAGATCCAGAACTTTGAGTTGCCTACCCTAACATCTACGCCATCTGTAAACTGCTAGAGCACTTGAAAGGGCCAGCTCTACAGAACAAAAACTGCAGGAACTCCATGACACAGGGGAACAACAGAACATCTGAGAGGAGACCTGGTGCTGATTCAATATTGATAGTGTAGCAGAAGCCAGAGGTCTCCAAGCAGACTAATGACTCATTGCAGTGAACATTTGCAAGTAAAGTTGGTTGGACAAAAGGGTATATTGTGTGACACATTGTGACAAAGAAACTACAACTGCCATAATATGATGGGTTTTGTTTTGTTTACATTTAATTTTAATTTTCTTTGGGAGTGGGGGGAGGTTGCAAGTGGCAGAGGGCAGATACAAAGGGATGGAGAGATGCATAAGATTGGGTTCATGATGGGAAATTCATAAAGAGTTAACAAAAAGGTTTTTTAAAGATGGTATTTCTAAGGTTCTTTTGACAATCAACAATTTCCTAGCTCTAATAATGTGTATATTACTTAATAAAGATGACAGTGAAAAAATGGATTGCTTACCCTCAAAATGACAGCCTAAGACTCATGCCAACTGATCTTCTTAGGCTCAGGAATGCTGCCTGGGGCAGGCAGGGTATTGACCGTTCATGCCTCTGTTGAATCCTGAAAAGCACACTCCTGGTCTACATCCTGTGTCACTGGAACACTTGTGCCAAAGTGCAGATGGGTATCTTTATCTGTTTTGTCTGGCTATAACAAAATACAACAACCTGTATGACTTATAAATAGAAGACATTTTCTTAACAACAACACTTGAGGCTCGGAAGTCTGACACTAAAGGGTCATTGTCACCACCCAAGGCAGGTGGTGAGAGCGTAAGAGTCAGTGAAGGAAGAAGAAGGAGGAGATGGAACTCCCTTTATGAGAATCCCACTCCCAGGATGACTAATCCACTCCTGTGATAATGTAACATACAGAATCCATAGGGGCAGAACTCTAATGATATTGTTACTTTTTAAATTTTTTATTTTCTTTTTTACTTAGTTACTTTACATCCCCTCACTGCCCCCTCCCTGTCACCCCCTCCCACAGTCCATTTCTCATCCCCTCTACCCTTCTTCTCTAAGCAGGCGCCCCCCCCAAGGTATACCCCCATCCTGGCACTTCAAATTTCTATTAGGCTAGGCATTTCCTATCTCACTGAGGCCAGACAAGGCAGCCCAGCAAGAAGAACATATCCCACAGGCAGACAACAGCTTTTGGGACAGATTCCTCTCCAGTTGTTTGGGACTCACATGAAGACCAAGCTGCACATCTGTTATGTATGTATGGGGAGGCCTAGGTCCCATGTATATACTTTGGTTGGTGATTCAGTCTCTGAGAGCCCCAAGGGTCCAGATTAGTTGATTCTGTTCATCTTCCTATGGAGTTCATATCCCCACAGGGCCCACAGTCCTTCTTCCTATTCTTCCATAAGAATCCCCAAACTCCATCCACTGTTTGGCTGTGGGTGTCTGCATCTGTCTGAGTCAGCTGCTGGATGGAGCCTCTCAGGGGATAGCCATGATAGGTTCCTGTCTACAAGCATAATAAAGTATCATTAATAGTGGTAGTAATTGGTGCTTGCTCATGTGATGGGTCTCAAGTTGGACCAGTTATTGGTTGGGCTGTCCCTCAGTATCTGCTCCATCTCCCATGCCTGCATTTCTTGTAAACAGGGTAAATTTTGGGTTGAAAGTTTTATGGGTGGGTTGATGTTTCTATCACTCTACTGGAGTTCCTGCCTGGCTCCAGGAGGTGACCTTCTCAGGTTCCATATCCTCAATGCTGTGAGTCACAGCTAAGGTCATTCCCACCACCACTGATTCTTGGACAGCTACCTTATCCCAGGTCTCCGTCTCATTCTGGAGATGCTCCCCCCGCCCCAGCCACCCCCATCAGTTGCAGATTTCCATTCATTTTCATGGCCATCTGGCCATCTCTCCTGTCTCACCCCTCACCTAATTCTAAACTCCCCTCCTATTCCTCTTCCCATCCCTCTCCCTCACAGATTCCTCCCTCCATCTGCCTCTTTTGACTATTTAATTCCCTCTTCTAAGTTATCACTTATTTTTAACATCATATTTCTTACCCTTTAAGAATGTCATTCAGTGTATTTGATCCCTGGGAAGAGTTTACCCCCAATTGCTCCCAGGTCCATCCCCTTAACTTGCCACCCCCTCCCAATTCAATGTCCTCCTTTTTCATTTTAATAACCCAGTGAATTCTATTGGTGCTGCCCATATATTCCTGAGTGAGGGTTCATCCACTGAAGCATGTGGCCCCACTAGAAGCCATATCCTTTAAAATCTGACCCTCTCATCCCTAGAAGCTCTCAACTGTAATTAGCACCTCAGTTAGGAGTGAGGGTACCTGCGCACCTCCCTGCTTCCTACTAGAAGGCTGAGTTGCTCAATCTTGTGCAGGCAAGCATAGCTGCTGTGAGTTTGTGAGTGTATTTTGTGTTTGTAGACAATCTTGTCAAGTCTTAAAGGCCCCGCCCCTTGACATTGCTTCACCAGGAATTAAGCTTCTAACATGTGGAACTGGGGAGATATGTTGAAACCGCAGTACTGGGCACCTTGTTGCTGAAGCAGTAGACTGGGAAAGAGCATGAAGCCTCTAGCCTCTCTTTGCTAGCTCCAAGTGCTGTGTTTCTAACACCTACAGTAATTCTTCAGATCTCTGGATGAGAAGTAGGACAGGTACAGGCTATAAAGGCAAAAGAAACCTATTCAGTGTAGGTTTGCCATAGATACATCACACCTGCTCTGCTGAACTCCATGCTAAGGGCATCCTTGGAACTCAGGGACTGATCCATACTTATCACTAAATGGAGAGGATGGGACACCTAGAGAACTCACAGTCACTACTGACACAGCTCTTTAGTTACCCCACACAGTAAGCATAAATACTAATGGCCCCATGTCTCTCAGATACGTTTTAAAATCCTCATATATTGAGTATAGAAAATTCACTTGAGCACTGTTTATGTTTAAGGAAATCCCTCACATTTTTCCACTTTATGCCAATAAGGAGGAGAAAAGAGCTATTAGCATTTGTGGAGCATTGTGGTAGATAATTTAAGTTTCTTATCTTAGCACATTTTGGAATTCAAGAGGAATCTAAAAAGAGAGTGCTTAGGATACCCAAGATATAAGATACAATTTGCTAAACGCATGAAACTCAAGAAGAACGAAGACCAAAGTGTGGACACTTTGCCCCTTCTTAGAATTGGGAACAAAACACCCATGGAAGGAGTTACAGAGACAAAATTTGGAGCTGTGACGAAAGGATGGACCATCTAGTGATTGCCATATCCAGGGGTCCATCCCATAATCAGCTTCCAAATGCTGACACCATTGCATACACTAGCAAGATTTTGCTGAAAGGACCCAGATATAGTTGTCTCTTATGAGACTATGCTGGGGCCTAGCAAACACAGAAGTGGATGCTCACAGTCAGCTATTGGATGGAGTCAGCTATTGGATGGATCACAGGGCCCCCAATGGAGGAGCTAGAGAAAGTACCCAAGAAGCTAAAGGGAACTGCAACCCTATAGGTGGAACAACAATATGAACTAACCAGTACCCCGGAGCTCTTGTCTCTAGCTGCATATGTATCAAAAGATGGCCTAGTCGGCCATCACTGGAAAGAGAGGCCCATTGGACATGCAAACTTTATATGCCCCAGTACAGGGGAACGCCAGTGCCAAAAAGGGGGGGTGGGTGGGTGGGTAGGGGAGTGGGGTGGTGGGTATGGGGGACTTTTGGGATAGTATTGGAAATGTAAATGAGGAAAATACCTAATAAAAAAATTTTTTAAAAAAAAGAGAGTGCTTAGGGTTCCAAGAAGGTGAGTCTGAGGCTGGAATTTGGAGACATGGGATTTGCAGTGGGGGAGGGGAGGTTGTATGGAGACCAGCCCCTAAAGGAGTAGGGAATGTAAGCTGACCAAGAAAGTACAGCCAAGGAAAGCTGTGAACCTCTGGTCTATGTCATGGGTCGTTACTTGAGAGGGGAATCTGGGAGAATAATCCTTCTTGCCCAGTGACTCCTCTTGTGCCAGAAGCCAACTTTTGTACACTTCTATCAATCCACCATTGGCTAGGGACCATGCCCAAGGGAAGTGAGTGTGCAGGGACCTTCAAGGCTTCCACCAGTTGAAGGCTTATGGCAAGAGTCAGAGCATCTTGGGTTTTATGGAAGATATCTTGGCAGACTCATAGTCTTTTGGATGAGCTGGCCAAGTTGGTATACACCATAGGTAACATGTAAGATATGAGTCTGGATGTTCCTAAACCGTAAAACTTGGATGTTTTTCTAGAATGCTATATTGTTTTTCTATAACATGAGCTATAAGTACATCAGCAAAAGAGTCAAAAACAAACACACAAAAACACTTAGGCATGGCTAAACATTATTGACGCCCCATTGGTGAGCTGCTGAAAGGCCTGTTCCTCCCCTGCCTCACCATTTTAGGTTTTGATTCATTGGTTCTTGAAAGTCATTTATGTTTGCACAATTTGCAAACACTTTAACTCTTATTCTAGTTATGTATGGTTGCATAGCAAGTCCATAGCAAGTGAATCAAAAGAATAATTTATTCTGGCACTTTAGCCCTTGGAGAAGAGGACTCTGCTGAGAAGTTTACACTTAGAGTGTCGGGTGCCTACTGTATCCAGAATCATCAATGGCTTGTCTAGAATGGGCATCCACAATAGAGTACTCACAGTGGTGGGTCAAGATAGGAGCTCAGCCAGGGTGCTGACATTTTATAGCATCTCCACAGGACATAACTGACCTGGAGCATACAGAAGGGGAAAGTCAATTCCAATTTCCAGTGGACCCAAGAGAATAGGCAGACGTTTGGGGCTTCTCTGGGTGACCTATTGACCTGGATGAGCCAAAAAAAAATTGGAGTTCCAACAAGGTTACAGGTCTTAAGCCAGAGGGTGGGTCTCACATCAGAGAAGCCACTAGTTGCCATCCTCACCCATAAATCCCTCCTTCAAGTATTTTAACATTCACTTCAACTGGTTCTTGGGACTGCTCACTCACTCTCCCATTTCCAATCAACAGAACTGACAGAAACACATAGAGACACAGACACAGGCAGAAATAAAGACAGCAAGTTGTGGCCACCACCCATATTGACACTAGGGGATCTGGTAGCATCTCATATGGATCCCAGATACTGCAATTAGGGTCACTGTAGCCTTTTCTAAGTGTCTTGTGCAGTAGGCACCAGAAACAGACTCAGCTATTGAGGTGACAGATCCAGGCAACTTTCTACAGTTTTCCATTTACATTTATGGTGGGAGTGTCAGAAGCCTCTGGGTCAACAGAACAAGAGGTGAGAGAAGTTCCTTGGGTGCTGAAATATCTCAAACTTCATCCCTCTAAGAGCTGTCTTCCCTCAATATTGGCACAGGAGATCTGAAGCTCCAAGTGACCCAGTGACTCGACCTCTGCCAATCTCATCAGGGACTCCAGAATGTTATGGGGTAACTCCACCAGAGAATATATGCAGACACTCTTAGAATCAATAGAAAGTCTGTATTGGTGGCTGGCAACTGTGTGGAGAACGTGCCTAAATCATGAAGCCCCAATAAAAATTTTAAAAAAGGTTCTTTTTTAAAGAGAAATCCTGGTTGGCACACTTCGGTTAGTAAGAACAGTTAGAGAGATGCTAAATTACAGAAACCAAAAAGCAAGGTTAGTATATTTGAGACTTTCCTGGATCCTGGAATTATGGACCAGGTATTTGATGGATTAGTCTTTCTTCCCATTATGGCAGGTATTGGGGTCTATGTGCTAGGTTCTAAGTCAGTGACCTCCTCAGCAGGTATGGGTGTCTATTGCAATTCCATCTCCCTGATTTACCAATACTTCAATGGACAATCTTCTAGCCTTCTTTCTTGGTTCAAATGAATTACAATACTGGACAGGACAGAATTAACAGTCACATGCCCTGTGCTTTGTATTACATAATACTATAAATCAGCTCATTAAGAACCTTTTCAATACACAGTTTCAGTGTCTATGTAATTCTCCACTCATGGAACACACCATAGTTTATTAACCCATTATTTGTAGTCACCTCCCCTTTTAATATCCTATTAGAATTATATAATCACTAATAAGTTGGTAAAGAATTGTTAAGAGGTTTTCCACCAACCAGCTTAAAAGATACTCTTGTGTCTGGTCTCCACACCCTAACTTCCTTATAAATTCCTTTCAGATAAAAAGCAAGTAACATGCAAGGAAACACAGAAAATTCAAATTATAAGAGCTTAGAGATGCGGGGTTCTTAAGCAATGTTCCCATTGTTCTGTGCTTTGCATCTCATTCTGTCTTCCCCAAACCAGGAAGAAGGCCAGTGTTTTCTTGGCAAAGTTCAGAGAGGTCAAATGACTTTCCCAAGGTCAGGCAGGTAGAAAACATCAGTGTTGAGCTTGAACCCGTGCAGGGGAAATTCCGATGCTCTGTCAGTTCTGCTAAGCTCTAGGGAAATGCTGGGGTGAAGGCAAGCACATGATGGGGTGTTTCTGGAAAAGACTTCGTGAGGAGGGTGGAGGAATCACATACTGATGACACCGGAGACTCCGCTTACGTACCTGAACTGAATGACTGTTCACACCTGTTCTCCATCAGTAGCATCAAAGTGGTATTTGAGACCCTAACAGAGTTTGAGATTTGAAGAAAAACTAATACAACCATGTGGTTGGTGTTTAGATCAACATGTTTTACAAACCTGATGCTGAGAAGTTGTAAAATGACACTGAGATGGAATGGGTAAGATAAACAGGGTAGAATTTTTGTCTTAATCCATCCCTATTTCTTGTTGGTTTCTGATCATTCTAGAATTTCTCCTCCCTGGATAGGGAAAACCTCTTCCCCATCTCCTCCCCTCTCCTCCCCTCTCCTCCCCTCTCCTCCCCTCTCCTCCCCTCTCCTCCCCTCTCCTCCCCTCTCCTCCCCTCTCCTCCCCTCTCCTCCCCATCTCCTCCCCTCTCCTCCCCTCTCCTCCCTTTTCCTCTCTTCTCTTCCCTTCTCCTCCCCTCTCCTCTCCTCCCCTCTCCTCCCCCATCTCTTCTTCTACTAACCTTCACAGAATCTTCTGAAAATTCCTATTGCTTAGTCATGCACCCTTGTTCCTGATAAAGTGTGTTGTGTCTCCCACAGCCCATATGCTGTATCCTAAGTCCCTTTCCTCTGAGTATACGTTCAAGCCATTATGATAAGAAGGCGGTCTTTCCCCACTTTTAATTTGTTTGTTTGTTTTGTTCAAAGTAGCTGTTCACTCTTTATAGCATTGCAAGACTCTTCTGTTATGTTTCAACGAAAGTATGGGCACCTTAAAAGAAATTTGCCACAGTTTAGAAATGAGTGTGAAACTGTTTTCCTGGAATAGACATCTACAGGTCTAGCTTAGACAGCAATTGCCACAAAATGAACACTTTCATTTTACAGTGAAACTTGTGGGAAACCTAAGCTCTATCAGGCATCAGTCAATGCCTTCTCCCCTGCTAGCTGTACTAATGGGATGGGACCTGGACACTTGCAAGCTTCTGCTGAAACCCTCCATGCAGCAGCTCAGGAGCAAAAAAAAGCAAAGCTCTCAAAAGAGCAGCCTTGGTGATGGAGTGAGGCACAGGACTTCTTGCATCCCCCTCACTAAATCATAAAACTTTCTAATGGTAGCTGCATTCCCCTTAATAACTAATGGCCCCACATCCCATTTCCCTTAGACCCAAATTAGCACTGATCATTCCCAGCCCCGGGAAGCTCCCTGGTTTCAAGCAGACTTCTCCAGATTCACAGCAAAGCCTGCCTGTGTGAAACATAAAAGCTCCCTGCATGACGCATGTCTTTGGGTCCCAAGTGTTTTGCATAGATTGAGTCTAATCCTCACCCTTGTCTTGAAGGAGGAAGGCATGAATAGCATTGGTGAACTGGTAAGGAAACAAAAGGAAAGAGACAGACCCTCAGGAAGCTGCCCAAGGGCACCAGGCTGCTGGGTAACAGAGTAGATGCCTGAACAGTACAAGCCTGAATCCTCTCTGTTGCTCTAACAGTTTTGAACTGATACTCCAAATAAAATCCACAGGTTAAAGTGGGTAACAGGGAACAAGCAAGCATTAGATTATGGGGCCCAGAAGAATTCCTGAGGACTCAGAGTTTGGATACCTGCCTCTCACACCATCACTCCTCCCTCACCACAGGATACCAGAGTGTTCCCTATGGCATTTGTGGAGGGCAAAAAAGCAAGCCACCAAATACTGTCCAAGTGGGAGGGTAGCACAGACATCCAAGGATTTATTCATCTGGCCCAACAAATGGAGGCTGGGCCAAGACAAGAGAGAAATTAGAAAAAAATGGTGGCCATTTGCACTTTGAGACAGTCAAGTCTGGGTTTGAGGGCCTTGCATGTTTCCTGAGTATCTAGGGACTTTTTTTTCCTTTTCCGGTATATATATATATATATATATATATATATATATATACACAAATGAAGAAGTATGTCAGTGTCTCAGTAGACAGGCACCATCTCCAAAATGGGTGCTTCTCACTGAACCAGCTAGCTGGTCACCATGTCCATCATCCATGTTCATCATTAGCCGCAGGGGTCAGACTCTAATTACCATTCCAACCTGGCTGGAATCAAAAGACAACATCATTGTAAAGCTGCCATTTGATATATACATACATATACACACACACATATATATACATACACACACACACACACACATATATATATACACACACATACATACACATATACATATATACACACATATATATGTGTGTATATATGTGTGTATATAAAAAGTATATATAATATTAAAAGTATATATATTAAAATTATATATATGTGTGTATGTGTGTGTATAAAAAGTATATATATATAATATATATAAAATAGTAAAAGTTTATATTAAAATTATATATACATATATATGAGAGACAGACAGACAGACAGACATAGTATGTCAGAATTTCCTGTTTTAAAAGCAGGTCATGGGGCTGGAGACAGCTCAGTGGTTAGGAGCTCTTGTCACTCATGCAGAGGATCCTAACTCAGTTCCCAGCAAGCACAGGGCACAGAGCACAGCTCACAGCCATTTGTGTCTTAGTTACTTTTCCATTGCTGCGATAAAGCACCATGCCAACTTTAGGTAGATACGCTTTGTTTTGCTTTGTAGTTCGTCATCCAAGGAAGTCAGGACAGAAACTCAAGCTGGGCAGGAACCTGGAGGTCAGAGCTGACACAGCAGCTATGGAGGAATGCTAGGTAACATGGTTCCTACTGGCTCGATTCCTCATGGCTTTCTCAGCTTGCTTTCTTATAACATCCAGGACCAGCAGCCCAGTGGTAGTACCATCTACAGTGAGCTGGTCCCTTCTGCAGAATTTATCAATCAAAAATATGCACCACAGGCTCACCTCCAGGCCAGTCTTACAGGGACATTTTCTCAACTGAGGCTCCTGCTTCACAAGTGACTCTAGCTTGTGTCAAGTTGGCATAACACTAGACAGTACCATCTGTAACTCAAGGTCCAGGCAATCTGACTACCTCTTCTGGCCTCCTCAGATGCCTGTCTGTACACATAGATAAAAGTAAACTAAATGGTAAAAACAGTCAAAAGAGAATGAGTTATATTTATTAGTTAAATTGTTATCTCTGCTCCTAACAACATAGGCTTTCTTCCTTTCTTCTTTTCTTCCCTCCCTCCTTCCTTCTTTCTCTCCTTTCATCCTCCCCTCCCTCCCTCCTTCCTTCCTTCTTTTCTTTTGTCTTTCCTTCCAAATGCATAATGCAAGGAGGTGATGCTGCACGTGAAGTGCCAGGTGACCTGTGTCATATTCCCAACAGAGAGGATCATGGGTATCCTCTAGTTTTAAATGGCTATGAAAGGAAGAGAGCTAGTGTCACACACCATACACACACACATCCCACACAAGTAATCATATTTTCTAAATTGATAGAAATATAAGCAAAGTATTTTAAACCACTTAACCCTTCAAGATTTGCAACTAGGTAACTATCACAACAGTGAAAAACACAATTAATATATACACACTGGTTGAAAAATAAAGTCATTGTTCATAAAACGGATACATTCTTTTCCATTCTATTTTTTTCTGTGCATTGATGTCTTAATCAGACAGCCTTATGGATTTCCAACTATTTTTAATAGTTTCTTCTTCCACTCCCCTGCGCTATTTTTAAAAAGTATGTAATCAGCTCTTCCATAAACACTGGTCGTTCTTTTTCTTTCCGTGCATACACCTTTGTTCTCGTGTCTTTGTTCAATGCCCTGGCCAACGTTTAAGCTGTTTTGAGTGGTGGCAGCAGCAGCACGCACCTCGAATCGCCCCTGGCTTTAATGACACCGCTTCCACTGTCCCCTCCTTTAGTATGATGTCAATTCTGTAACGTGATAAGTCTTCTAATGTTTTAAATGTAATTACTAGTGGAAATTAAATTTCAGCAAATGCCACTTAGCCCACTAAACAGATAATCAAATGTACCTTTTCCTTTTCCACTGTTAACAAGAATGATTCTGTTGACTCACTTTCTAATATTATCTGGCTTGTATCTACTTGGTCATCATTAATTAGTTAACATTTTTAACACTGACAACAAATCTTAATTTTTAAAAGTACAAAATCAATATGAACAGAACAACACAATTTACTAAGATATCAGAGAAATGAGTCCGAAGCAGGATCTTCCACACACGCACAGAGAAACCAGACCTATGATTAAGTCCAGCCTCTTTCTCTATGCAATTCTGATTTTTTTTTTTGGAAGCCACATCATTTTTCATTGACCTCCTGTATCATATGAATATCATAATTCCTATCCCACACGTTTATTTTAAATTAAATTAATGGGCCTAAAGGATAGCTCAGCTGTCTAGTCAGACAACCTGAGTTCAGCCTCCAGGTCCCACACAGTGGAAGTTAGGTGGTAGGGCTCAGATCCCCAGAAGGTAACCTGACATGGGCAAGTGAGACTAGGAAGATTATCATTAATCTTTTCATGTAAACTGTTAAAACAGTCCCTTTCTGCTTTCTCTCCCTCTCCATGACGAAGATGGCTTTTCCCTGCCAGAGGGAACAGTTAAGATTTTAGATGAGTGTACCTAGTAAGAAACAATCAGCTTTCCAGTCTTTTTCCAGATTTTCTAATCCCCTGTAAGAGCTCAGGGCAACCAACTCCAAGGGAGAAAAGGAACCCCTCCCACCTCCAAACACCCTACTCTCCTCTGCTCTCCCCGCCCTGAGGAGTCTATCTCTTGGTTTATTTTACTCTGTGAGTGCGCATGCGTGTGTGTGTGTGTGTGTGTGTACCCCCACACACAGTTGCATGTGACTTTCAATGTCAGTAAAATCTGACAGAGTGCTAAGACCTCACTTTCCCAGCATTTTTATCAAGGGAGAAAAATAATCTGTTCAGATAATCCCAGAGACCGTCACTCTGATTGTATCACCAAGGACTGAGCAAACTTCGTCCGAGTGATCTTCTAATCACCACGTTTAACACACATACACACACACACACATACACACACACACACACACACTAAAATGCAATTAAAGAACAAAAATAATTAAATTATGTATTATTCCTTGTAGATCTTTGGGAAAGCAAAATTATCCCATGAACACCAGCTACTATATTAGGTTTCTACAGAGATGTGTATTCATCTCAGATTTAAATGTCAGTCAAATTTTCAGAGACGCTTTTGCCATGGTGATACAGGGTATGGGTGACATAAACTAGCATGACATGCTAGAACCTAGCAGCTGTTGCTCACTCCAGCCACAGCACTGGTTATAGCCAGCCAGGCATGATGGCTGGGTCATCACTATCACAGAAATATACCACTCAGTACCACCATTGAAGCCCAGTAGGGCCCAGTCCCAGTTTCATTAAACCACACCTTCTTAAACTATGGACCACAACGTCTTGACTGAATGTGGGAGTCACGAGAACCTGAGGAAGAGTAAAGGGCAACCAAAAATGAATTCAAACTCAAAACTGCGATGAAACTGATGCTCTTCACCGCTCTCCCCCAGGTTGTGTGGACTCCACCGCAGCCTGGGTGCTGAGCACCCAGCACATGAGCGCTGTGTTGTGCACTGTGTGACGTCACTGGGTGCCTCCTGAAGCACCTCAGTTCAAATCCAAGACTCCGGTGTGTTATGACCTGCAGTGTTTGTACAACCTTCTGCTCTAGAGAAATGTAATGGTTTAAATACAGAAAGCCGTGGGTTTTGATAGTCTGCTACCTTCGTTCCTTACTGCATAAATATTAAGAAAAGGACACCTTCGGGTTTGTCTTAGAGTGTTTGACTTTTACTCCAGTTGCTGTTTGATTTACTGACTTGAGTCTCACAAAGTATCATTCTCGAGTGTTTGTGCTTGGGATTAGAAAAGGACAAACAATGTCTGTTCCCAACAATGTCTGAATTGGCCCTAAATTTACTTCTTTCATTTTGTCTTATGTATTTAGGCGAAGCAACGCTCTGAACATTTACAAATACAAAATCGAAATATCAATGAGCTCTGAAAGATACTGAAGAGTCTCTGTGTCCTGCAGGCTCAGAGATTCAGCCAAAGTTTACTTCTTTATGTAAAAATAAATAACACCCACCTCCTTAGTAAACAAACTTTTAGTAGATATTAAGATGTATATCAAAGACTTATTTTTAAATGAATTTCCTCATGATTTATTACAAGTGAGTATTTGATTTATATATCTAGTTTACACATCTATATGTCCAGGGTCATATCAAAATCTCTCATGAAAGAAGGGATCATGAGCTGAAAAGGGTTAAAGAAATTGTGTATTAAATGACCAGATGAAGTGTTTGTTCACAGGACCTGATGAGTCCTTATGTTACAGACGCACGTGTACAGCCTTTCATGCATCTTTTATTCAGATGATCAAGAAAATGTTTGGAGGCATGACCTTGACCACCTCCCTCCCAACTACACCTCCAAGTGCACCTCCTAATCTCTGCAGGAATTCAGATCTTCCCTACACAATCACTCTCTGCACTGTATTGTTCAGAGAGAAATGGATGATTGTCTATTTTGAGTATTAATCTTCCGTTGTTTCCATGGATACCTAGTTCACAAAAGAAAGGGAGCAAAGGAAAATGAGGGACTCGGAGGCCAGAGAACCTTTATCTGGTTGCTCATGGGTGAAGAGCTGAGGCTTGGCCTGGGAGTCTGAAAACCTCCTATGGGTGAGGTGAGCACGATTGGGGAAATAATGAAACTCCAGTTGCTGCACTTGGAAAAGCGAGAACCATGTTTAATCATTCTTACAGCCCAAGCTGTAAAAATAAGAGCCTGGGTTTGTGCTCAACGCACGGATCTATTTTCAGATCATATCGTTATCAAGGGGCAGCTGTAACTGCCAAAAGAGGGGTGGACACACACTTCTAAACAGACTGAAAGGGGAGAAAGACAGGTGTTTGCCCCTCTCACTGGGAAACTAGTGGGCCTATCCAAAAGTAGACAGAACTCCCCTTTGCCAGGATCAACCCATTTTCAGATACACTTGTCATAAAATAAGGTTTTCTATAAATATTTGCGTTTGTATCTCTTCTGTTTTGAGTTGTTATGATAATCACTATTCCTATATTACCCTCAAGACAACATATATATTTAATGAATAAATATGAATTACAAAAATTAAATAAAAGTTAAATAAATTCTGATGGTCAAATAATAGTACTCAGACTTCCAGATATTGGTTCATCACCTTACATTGTATCAATAATCAAGAAAAGAATTTCATTGAATTGGGTAGACTCTGGGTCTAGTTCATTTTGATTTGTGATGTTTTATTCATTTAAAAGACTTTTTTATAATAAAGTTTAAAACAAGAAACCAAGGCTACATAGCATTGAGCACTTCCCAGGAAGACCCACTTCTCCACATGGTGGAAGGCCAAGTACGAGGAGGGAGTGCAACCTTCACTGGAGCAAGAAGAAATGAAAAGATGTGCTTACCTTCACTTCTCAAACTCACAAAACTAGTAAGAGACTGCACTCCAGGAAGGAGAATACAGAGAGCTCAGAAGGTCCATCCAAAGGATTCCACCACCCTCATTCCAACAATAGGGTCCAAAATCCATTTGTCTAGATAGATGTCATTCTGGATTTTTATCAGATTTGAATTCCCGGTATAATCATGTGAGCAGTTGACTTTAAAACAATCTATTCTTGGTAATTAATATTTGCTGCCACCTTGATCAGATACAGAATCAACAAACAAGACTCTGAGCATGTCCATGAGGGTTTTTTCTGATATATTAAGAGTGGAAAAAGGCCCTCGCCCAGTGGGTAGATCAGATATAAGAAGGTTCAGGGCATGAGCTGTTACTTTCTTCCTAACTGCTTTTTCCCCTTGTTTGCAAGTGCATCTATGTTGTCGCCATAGCTGTTGTTGCCATTCTTTACTGAGGAACCCAGCTTCATCAACTTTCCAGCATGGACTGAAGACTAGTGGCTCTTCTGGAATCCTTTAAGACTTCTGTTTTAGACTGGGGCTGCAGAAGCCTCCTTTCTCATCAGCTGTGCAATTAGCTGGTTTTCAGCCTCTCCAACATGTAGGAAGCCCTTTATGGAATACCCAGTTCATATCCCATGAACCAACATAATAATTCCTCTTTTAATGCATTCTATCAGTTCTGTTCCCCTAGAGAACCTTGCCTAATACATACCCCTTCCATGTGCCTTAAAGGCAACATTACCGTGGTAGTGTAGATGTTGAGTATCTTCTAGGGCCCATGCATTAAAAGCTTTATAGCCATAACTTTATGATGTAGAGCCTAGAAGGAGGTCCATAGATCATAAGAGGTATGCACTCACAAGGTATTGTGGGAACCGAAGCTTCTTTCCTAAATGAGGTAGCTTCTGTTAACTCCTCTTGAGTTCATATTTCTGGAAAGTTGGAAATTGGATGCCTATTATTGCTATCATTCAGCATGGGATTGCTGTTGACGTGAGTTTAACTGTGAACAGCCAAGGAAAGGAATAACTACCTTACATCTAATAGTTGGGGTAAATCACTATTGATTCACATAGAAACCCATGTTCACAGCTGGAGCTCAGACAATATGCCTGCTATCCTTTTCAAATCACAAGACTTAGCAGTGAGTTCCCAAATGTTGAGAATTGCAAACCATAATGAATGGAAAACTTTCACAGTGGTTACCATCCACTCATATATAATATACTTAAATATAATAGACTCCCACATTTACAGGGAATGAATTCTATCACCCACAGCAGATACTGAAAAACTCAGAGGATACCAAACTGCCTCTAGAGCAGTACAATGGCATCACTTGAAGCAGGTTTTCTGTCCATGCCTTTCACTCACAGGGTTAGTGCCTTTCCCATTTCAACATAGGACCTGTCGTACACTGTGGTCACAACTTTTGCAGTTGGGGGTCCACCTGTGATAAATAACAGGAATTGCTTTACCCTTTATTTCAATGTCACATAATGAAAATATACTCATAAACATTCCTCAACTACAACACTTGTTTTTGTACTTTTTATGTTTTTGAAACTCAGAGGCACCTTCAGCCATATGGCCATCTCAGCTGTATTTTCAGAGTTTTTAAATTCTAATAATTGATTGCCATAAGCTCACTTAAAGGGTCTTCCTTATAAGGTCTTTAAGGTGGCATTTTTAATTTCTGAGATATTTATTTTATGTTACTCCTCTCTTACCACTAAACAAACATGAGCAGGTAGAAATGGAAACAGGACTTTGAGAGTCACTCCCAATTTACACCAAAAGGCCCTCAACAAAGACCCATCCTTACTAAGAAGTTGCAACTGAACCTGTGTATCCCTGAGTCCCCACCCAATCACACTACCCCTGCTTCAACCAGCATCTCAAACTAAGTATTTGTCTCTGAGGAAATCTGGGAAGTGTTAGCAATGAGTTTCCTAGTTTAGAGATACGCCCAATCAGCATTTGCAGTTAGATGGCAGACAGAGATGCCAAACTTGATAGTAACTAGCTAGAGGCATTGTTGTGAGGGTTTGCTTACAAGAAAAAAGAATACTCATAATTGGCCTCTAGGCCACTCCTCCTCTGTGAAGCCTTGGTGGGTTTGATTTTTCCCCTAGAGAATTTTTTAAGATTTATTTATTTATTTATTTATTTATTTATTTATTTATTTAATGTATATGAATAGACTGTTGCTGTCTTCAGACACCAAAAGAGGGCATCAAATCCCATTGAAGATGGGTGTGAGCCACCATGTGCTTGCTGGGAATTGAACTCATGACCACTGGAAGAGCAGACAGTGCTCTTAACTGCTGAGTCATCTCTCCAGCCCAATTTTTTATTCTTATTAACACTTATTTAAAGCTCATAAGACCAGCCAGAGCTGGAAGGAACCTCTAGATATCTATACCCTTTTCCCAGATCATTGGCCACAGGCAATGTGACCCAAAGATGTCACAAACAAAAACAGACATGATTTGAACTATATATTATTTTTTAAAAATGCTTCACCACCAGCTAGAAGTAGAAAATGGAATCCCACTATCAACAACCTAGAGAAGTTGCTACTTTCAAAACTGAGTCAATCTTCCAATGCTGGTTATTAAACTACTAATTCTGAGCAGCAGTCAAGGCCACTCTAAGCTGATACTATGATAAACAGTTCTCTTTAGGGCCCTGCCAATACTAATAAGAAACAATACCCCACTTAGAGTCACTGTTGGTAAAGTGGAGAGCCTAAACAAATAAGTACGATGTTTCCACTAAACCATATAGTGTTGTTCAAGTAATTATCTTCTCTTCATCAGTGAACTATTTTCTATCTTAAAAGTACTTTGTCTTCTAAGTCTAAAGACATTTTCATGAATTACAAGATAAGTTCCAAGTGTTCAAGAATCTTATAAATTAGACGTGTCAGGAAAATTAGTTTAGATGGTAGAACAAGAAGGTACGGTTTGATTATGGAGGGGTAGGTGAATGAGTAGATGGATAGATAGATGGTGCATAGGTGGAAAGATAGATAGGTAGATAGATAGATAGATAGATAGATAGATAGATAGATAGATACATAGATAGATACATAGATATATAGATACATAGATACATAGATACATAGATAGATACATAGATAGATACATAGATACATAGATAGATACATAGATACATAGATAGATACATAGATACATAGGTATATAGATACATAGATAGATACATAGATTCATACATGCATACATACATACACAGATAGATACATAGATAGATACATAGATAATCAGGCAGGCAGGCAGATGAATGTGGTAGGCTCAAGTGTGATCTGGAACCACAGAAACTTAGGAAGAAGTTTTCACAGATGAACAAGAAGGGAATGATAAGCTTATCAAGTGTCTAAATTGCAAGTCAGTCTGAAGCTGCTATTTTATATTTGGTCATCTTGAACTGCCGGCTTTTCCACCCTCCTGTGCCCCAGTTCCTGAATAACAACTCAGAGGCTTATTCCAACTTCTTCCAAGTCTGGATGGAATGACTGGCCAGGTCTTATCTAACTCACAGAGTTCCATTCTCTCCGCCAGAACTCCCACCTATTGCTTCCTGCCTTTTGCTAATAGGCCATCAGTTTTTTATTGACAGGTAATGCTTCCCCATAGCATACAAAGGATTCTCTCTACAGTCATTGAACAATTGAATTCCGGAGATAAAATATACAAAATCACAGCACTTGTAAGGAGAAGAAACTCACTTTCAACCAAGGAACATTGAACTCTGATGTTCAGGGTGGATTTTCCAGCAGCTGAGTCTGCCCATTCAGGTAAACCTAGATAGAAAGGGGCCTCTGCACCGCAATTCTTAATTGGAAAAACGGAGACAGAAACTCAGTTAATTTCATAGGAAACTCTTTACCCTTCCAAGTGTGGGCAAAACGACTAAAATGAAATTGTCACCTTGAAAATAAAATCTCCTTGCAGCCAGCTGTGTCTATGTGCAATATGCTGTGATTGGCTCTTTGGAGATTTAAGCTGGGTCAGGCAGTACTGACCTCCTTAGCCAATTTTAAATCCGGGCAATATTTAAAACATTTCACTCTGTCAAAAAATAATAATAATAACAGTAATCTTCCTTATAAAGCAATTAAAGAGGCTGAGCAAGAAATAGGAAGCCGTTTCTAGGGATAAAGGAGGGAATGGCTGGTCTGGCATTCTCATTGCCTGTTTACTCAAGGTTCCCCATGACAAACAGAGTTCATATTGCAGAGAATTCTCTAGCATCCAAGTTAATCAACTGCAGTGCTCCACAGAAAGCCATGTCAACTCAAGGTAATCCTCTCATCAGTTAGATAAACACTGTCTTAGACTTCCTTGTAGTGGTCCAATTGTCTTTGTTATTAGTGTAAGCTTGTTAGTTTGTTACTATTACTGTATCATGTGATTATACACATCACATCCTTGGGAAAACCTAGATCACTAAGGTCAGGAAGCCCTGGGTGAGGAAAGATGCCAATGTCCCCAGGGAGATAGATCCATTAGTAAAATGTCTCAGCACAAGCATGGAATAAGTTTCTAGCATCTACATAAAAAAACCACCCAGAAAAGCAGCACACAGAGAGGCTACCTAGATTTCCCTGGCCAGGCAACCAATCAGCAAACTCCAGGTTCAATGAAATACTCTGTTGCAAAAAAAACAGTGTGAATGGTTCCTAGGGATTGACACTTGTATTGACCTCTGGCCTCCAGATGTGCCCATACACATGGACACAATGTTATATTCATGAATTAAAAAAAAAAAAGATGTCAATGAAGTTCAAATGGCTGGCCCTGGGCATCTAACTATAACCCAGAATGAGTTTGTAAGGGATGCAGATGTAAACTAAATGGACAGAGTTGAGGAATGAACATTGTCATGGGAGCACACATGCGAGCAAAGTGAGCATATTCAGAGAGACAACTGGAGACAAAATCTCAATCCTTTTTTAAAACAAAATGTATTAAAAATAGATTCTTTCCCATACAATACATTTAGACCACTATTTCCCTTCCTCTCCACTCCCCACAGATGGCTTCTTCCCAAGATCTAGCCCCACCTCCATTTCCCCTTCAGAAAAGGGGAGGCCTCCAAGAGACATCATCCAAACAGGACAAAGCATGGCAAGGCAAAAGCCCTCATATGGAGTCTTGACAAGGCAACCCAGTAGGGAAAGAATCAGAGATGCATACCCTCCCACAGTTAAGAGTCCCATAAAACACCAAGCAAACAGCCATAATCTATACTCAGAGGTCCTGGTGCAGAGCCATGCAGGTCCATGCTTTCACCTTCATTCTCTGTGAGCCCATGTGAGCCCTGCTTAGTTGATTTGGTAGGCCATGTTCTCCTGGAGTCCTCCATCCCCTCTGACTCATATAATCTTTCCTCCCCTCATTCACAGGTCACCCAATCTCCTAAGGAAGGGACCTGAAGGAGACCTCCAACTTAGACTCTGCTTCTGCATAATGTCTGGCTGTGAGTCTCTGCCTCTGCTCCCAGAGGAAGCCTCTCTGATGACTCCTAGACAAGGCACTAATAAATGAATATATAAGAATATCATTAGGAATTGTTTTTGCCAGTCACGTTTAGCTCTACTCCAGGTCCCTGGGCTACCCAGTTTCCCATTCCTGGTCATCCAGGCAATGTAGGGCATGGGCTTCATCTCATGATGTGAGAGCACTAAGTTAAAAATCAAACATTGTTTGGCCACTCCCACACATTCTGTACTACCACTGCCCCACCACAGCTAATAGGCAGGAATGTTGTAGCCAGGGTTTTGTGGCTGGGCTAGTGCTCAGGATTCTCTTTCTTTAGCCTTCAGCATGCCTTCTCACACCGAAAAGATAAGAATGCAGGAGTGAAGGCTCCATGCAGGCACCAAGCCAACCTCTCTTAAGTTCAATGAGCCATGTAGATGTTGCCTTCCACAATGGGGCCTCACCATCAGTTTTGAAACAGTGACCCTCTGTTCTAACATCAGTCTGGGTTGTTTAGGAATCTCCATGGAACCTCCTTGGCCAACAACTCAACAGACTGCAACCCAGTCCCACCACTAGAAGCCTTTCCTGGCTACAAAAGATGGCCAGTTCAGCAAGTCTCCTTCCATCCCTCCCCACTGCCCAGTCACTCCCACTCCAGTCTCCATCCACACCAAGTCCACCCACAAAATTTAGGAAAGATCTCAAGTATAAAATGGACAGGGTTAAGTAAGTTGTTGTAAAACAATTATCCTTGACCACAAAGATCAATAACAAGTGTGGCACCAGTCCAGGTCTTAACAGGCTGTTGCTGGCAGATTTCCTTGTGGATGTATGCTATTTGTAAAAGACTTCAGTGGCCCTTGTGCTCCATGGTTCTGGCAAAATCTCTTGTGTTCATTCTTGTTATCAGACATAGGCATCTGAGCTCTCTGCCCTTCCTCACTTTCTTGCTCTATTGTTTTAGTTTAGCACAAGTGACTCCATTTTGACTCTAACATCTTCCATAGGGACTAGTTAAGATTGTTCATCAACCATTGAAGACTGGGGACATTGTAAGGAAGTGGCTGCCAAACATGCTGGCTTCTGGGTATATGACAATGTCCAAGACAGTCTGTGAGAGTGTCCAGTGTCATGGTGCAGTGCTCTGCCTCTGCCTCCCTATTTCCTCATGCTGTATGTGTTTCTATCTCAACATATAAACTGACATGCCTTACAGTTCTTCACACATACATGCACACCACACACACACACACACACACACACACACCAGAGCCTTCACTATTTATACCAATGTATGCTGCCCCATGGCAATGATTGAGAGAGATGGGTTTTGCTATAGTTTGAATCATATTCTCCAAAAAGGTGCTGGAGTCCTGGTTCCCAGCACCTATGAGTGTGACCCTGTTGTTACATGTCTTGTTGTTGTAACAAATACTCTATATTAGTTACTTCTCTGTTTTTATATAAGAACACCATGGTCAGGGCAACATACAAAAGAAAGACTTTATTTGGGCTTACAGTTCCAGTGGGTTGAGTAGGACACACCAATTAGTTATCCAATGCCAAATGGTCAGCCCTGAAAACACACATATAGGTAGCATGATAGGGACTGAATCGGCTATATTTATGAATATATATATTCATATATATGTGTGTGTGTGTGTGTGTGTGTACATATACTTACATGCATGCAATAACCATTAGAAGAAAAGAGGCCGTGAATCTGAAGGGGAGTGGGAAAGGATTTATTGGGGAAGGGAAAATTGACAGAAGAAACAGGAAGGGAAAATGCCATGATCATATTATAATCTCGATTTTTTAAAAAATTAAAGAGTATCATGGAATGGATGCCTGGTAGCAAGCAACAGGCATGGAGGCAGTTGCAGAAACCTGAGAGCTCGCATCCTCATGCTCTGCCTGCATGAAGCAGACAGAGTAAACTGGAAATGGGATTGGGTTATAACCTTGCAAAGTGTACTTCCTCCAGCAAGGCCTAGCATTCCCAAACAGCACTACCAATTGGGGACCTAGTGTTGAATTGCCTGAATCTATGGGTGGTGTGTGTGTTGGCGGGGAGACATTTGTCATTTAAAGTACCATATACACTGACAAAAGCAGCTTGAGAAACAGGTCAACTGGGCTCATAGTTCAGGTTCTAGTCTGTCACACCAAGGGAGTCAAGGAGTCGGGACTTTGAGGTGGCCATTCTCACTACATCCACAATCAGAAAGCAGTGAGAGGTGGATGCTGGTGGTGGAGGCTGGTTCTCAGTTCCTTCCTTTCATTCCATAGGAGGCTTCAGCCCAGGGCTCGAGGCTTTGGACCATTAAGGTGCGTCTTTCCAACTCAATTGGCCTACTAGATAATCCCTCACAGGTTGGCTGAGAGGTTTGTCTCCTAGGTGATTCTAGATTCTATCAAGTTAACATAATTGTGACTTGGCATCAAGTAACTTTATGTGGAAATGGGGCTAAAGGCAAAGTATTTCCTTTTAACACTTTTAATACAAATTTGAGGGTTTTTTTTCCTATACCAAGAAGTACCTTGCAGATACCAACTAAGTGCCTTACGATTTAATTCAATTCTAATGCCAAGAAGTCAGAGTTAGCACATAACTGATTGAAGGCTAATCATCACAAGTCTTCCCCTATATTAGGTAGCAGTCAAACTTGGACACAGATCTAAAGTCCCCAGGATTCCCATTCTAGTGTGATAGTCATGAAAATGAAGGGTTCGTGGCATTCAGAGAAAAACTTAACTATTATTTCTAGTTTATCATTAAGCAAGGGAATGAATTAAAGATGAAGAGTCCCAGAGGGCAAGCAGAAGGGTTTCACAAACACAAGTTCTGTCCATAAACAGATGTGTTCACCAGCGCAGAAGCTCTTTGAACTCCATCATTAGTTATTAAGGAGCTTTGTAGTGAAAGAGTGATTGATTAACTCATTAACCATTGGTGATTAATTCAGTCCCCTGCTGCTCTCCCCTCTCAGGAGGTAAGGAGGAAGCTGAGAGTTAAGCATTCAAGTTATATTGCTCAGGCTTGAATCTTGAGCGTCCCTCAAAGGCTCATGTGTGTCTACAGGCTTGATTCTTCCTTGATGGTGCTATTGGGAGATGATGAAGACTTTGAGAAGTTATAGTTGAAACAAGCAGGTGATTGATTGAGCACATAACTTTGAAGGGGATGTTTGAATCTCAGCCTCTTCTCTCTCTCTCCCCCTCCCCTGCCCTTCCCCCTCCTCCTTCCCCTCCCTCTCCCTTTCCTCTCTCCCTCTCCCTCTCCCTCTCTCTCTCCCCTCCAGTCTTCATGAATTGACCAGCTTTCCATCAAAGGGACCATTGACTGAAAATGAGAAGCGGAATAAAATTTTCTTACTTTAAATTAATAGTCTCAGGTATTTGTCACAATATTGGAAAGTGAGCTAGTCTCCTTCTTTGTTGTTGTGATAAAACATTCTGACCAAAATCAATTTAGGTGAGAAAGGGATTTATTTGGCTTAAATTTTTGGGTTACCATTGAGGAAAATCGAAGTAGGATATAAAGCAGAGACCACAGAGCAATGATCCTTTTTGGCTTGATCATAGGTTCATGCTTAACCAGCATAGTATCCTTATATAGTTAAGACCTCCTATCTATAGAAGAGTATTTCTATGGGATTCTGGGCACTCTACATCAATCAATCATAACAGTCCTCTCAAACATCCCACAGGCCAATATGGCCCAGGGAATTCCTCAACAAAAGAGACCTGGTCTATGCCAAGTTAACAGTAAAGATAATTAGGGCAGTAACCATTACAAATGCCTTGATCTGGTTTCCAGCCTCTATCCTGAAGCTTTCTTATGACCTCAATCACTAGCCAACATAACTGCTTCCACTTCAGAAATTATAAGAATTTTACAAACCAGTTTTAAAACAGCCCTCCCCGCCCCGCCACCCTCCGTAAATTCACAATATCTATGGCACTTTACAGTTGAGCAAATTCAAGTCCAGACTTTTAATGATTTCCCAGTTGGAAGTAAATGTAACTAAATCTAGAAATAAGATCTGGCTCTGACATGTGTTCAATGATACTGAAAAAAATATGACTAAAACTATCTAGATTACTGTCAATGGCCCTAAGCTATCCAAAGGAGCCTCCCTACATTGGTGCTAGCCTAGGCTTTCCCAGAATATATGTAGCTACACTTGGCTACATCTAACAAGCACCCTCATCTTCATCTTAGCCAGAAATTGAATCTGGGCTGCAAGAACCATAAGGCCACAGGAATGGTCTTCTCTAGCTTCCTGCTTTCATACTCTTCATGTGAAGACATCCTAGTAAGCACTAAAGACAGTGTTACTCCCAGAAATTAACTCCAGAATTTTCCTTCTTTCTAAAAGAAAAAAGGAAAATGGGAAGCACAATGTACCTGCCTGTCAATTCTTTTTGCAGATTCTTATTGCAGAGAAAAATAGAAGTCTTTCTGGAAGTACCACCCAATGAACTTGACATGTCTATATTTCAATGACCAAGATCTACTCATATAGGCATCCAGAAAATGTCAGCAGGAAAACATGGAGGGTGGGAATTCCTAACTGTGCATAACAGTCCCTCATATTGTGGTTCTGTTACCAATAAAACAAAAGGGAAGGGATATTCCACAGGTGATTAGTGGTATCAATGACAACAAGGAACACAGAAAAAAAAATGGTAGCATGTAGAAAATTAGCTTTAAAATCTTAATGGCTAAGTGTTTGCTTTTGTATGTTAGAAAAAAAAAAGACCTCACTCAACCCTGAGTGAGACTTCACACGTGTTCATCTTTATGACGATACTCGAAGCACACCAAGACCAAAAAGGTAGTTTAAGTGGAGATGATAAGTCATAGAGCAGTAATGCTGCCTTTCAGAGACATCACATGATACTGGCATTGCCACATCTTGAGAAACACTAAAACTCATCCATTGGATTTCCCAGTGCCAGTCTTTGAGCTTTTGACTATGCATATTTCATCCTGGAATTGTTTTCCATATGCTTTTCTGTCTATATGAATTCTAAATGTCCCTCAAACTCTTAAGCCACTCCTCCATGATGCATTCCTAGCCAGTCCTTTCCTAGAATTCCCTCAGCATTCGATGTGTGTATCTGTACTCGCCACAATTTTCTTGGAGCAGTTAGATTTGGCTATAACAATGACGTACAAAATAGTCTTCAAATGTCCAAAGGTTATGAAGACAAATATTTATTCCTGATCATGTTGAAGCTGTAGTGTTAATGCTATGACTATGCCAGGCTGCAGTTGCAGTAGGGTTTGATGTGCATGCCTTCTCAATTTAAGAATCCAAGCTAAAGTTCCTGCCCATGGAAAATAGAAATTTCTCCTGATACAGAATAGAAACATGAGAAAAGTCTAAAATACCTCTTCAAAAACCCTTGCATCTGCCAAACCATTATTTCCATGCACAGTCTCATAGACTAAAAGAGGTCATGTCACCATGTCTAATGTCAGGCAGAGTGCTACAAGAGTCAATATTTGGAGAGATTAGAAGCTTTGATAGTCCCGGCCTTGTGACAATTTATTCACTCTTGTCTTGTCACTAAACTGAGCTCGTGAAAATCAAAGACAAGGTCCAGTCGATATTTATCTTGGCTTTTGGTAAAATACAGAAACTCACTTTAAAATCCAGTTGAAACTCAGAAAACCATGTTATTAGAGTCCCTTGCAGCTAGAACATCTAGGCATTTGGACTAGTCTCCAATCAAATGAACACATGAGAGACTTAAGGTCAGATGTTGTATTTCAAAAAGAGAAGAGTTATGGGGAATACATTCCAACAAGATAAACACCTCGCTTTCAGGAATGGCTACAATCCTAGAATCCCTTTCCACTGGCAACAAAGGATTGCTCTAGGACACAGATACTAGCATTATAGCCACCAATCATGATCGTTCCTAAGGTTCCATTAACAGCCAAGTATCTTCTTTAAAAGAGAAATTCTTCTGATAGATTTACTGAAATACATGAAGTTGATTGCATCAGCAAGGAGCCTAACCAATAGATTATGTTTTATCACACTACCTAGCACATAGGAGGTATTTCAGGTATTTATTTCATAGTAGGTATTAAAGAAGAAAGCACTTAATCAGACTTGAGAAGAGTAAGTTTACAATTAGAAGAGTTCTAACTGTAGACTACATTCTGAGATATTTAAATTAACCCTCTCATCTGCTCCTTTGAACAACCTCTTGAGGTAGATATTATTTTTATTCCGATTCTGGAGATCAAGACACTATAGCCTAGAGAGATGAACAATGAATATCTATCAATCATATAAAGATGAGCCACAGCTCCTCTGGGAGACGTTGCCTGGCATACACTGCTTTAATTAATGTGGTCCTCAAAACTTTGTGGAAATCTGACCAATTCTAAATGCACCCTCCAGTCTTGAATGACGATGTGGTGTCTCATGATGTCTTTTTCCCTCAAACTATGTCAGAGACATTTAGCAGAGTCTCTATTTGATACAGTCATTTAACACTTCTTATCACAGTCTCCTCTAGCTCTCATTTCATCAGATAAAGTCTTATTCTTCTCTTTGAATGATCCCTGGAGGATTGAAGGCCTGAGAAAAGCTTTTAAGAACACTGTTTCAGCAGCTCTGCCAGCCTCTTTAAGCAAATGACTCTGAAATAACTCAGGTGTTATTTTTAATCATTGCTTAGTGAATTAACCCTTTGGCTACCTCCAGAGATGAGAAGTTTTATCAACTCCATTTTGCTTATCCTCTATTCCAAGATTTAATAACTATGTAAAGTTAGAGTGAATTCTACTGCATGTTGGAAGATAGGCACATAGAGAAAACTTGCAGGATCTTGGAAGTACAATTATATTTAGCTGATTTCTATTGATGTAAGGTAGCTTTTAACAGGAAAAAAAACAAAATACAGGCAGCTTATAATCTACACAGATAGACACAAAGAACTAAAATAAATAAATCCTTAGAAAAAACCTAAGGGGTGAAAATACTTGAAAACTCAAAGCAATGAGGCAAAAGTTTGGACCAGCCATAGACTGGTCTTCCTCAGACATCGTGCAGCTGGTGTGTGAAAACTTCCCATATGTAAAACCTATACTGTGTGAATTTTTAGAAGATTCCATTTGGATGCTCCTCATTCACTGAAGTAAACACATTCACAAGAGCTGAGGAATCCTGATGAGTTTTTGTCCTGTGTCATCACCTGCTGCATTGTGGTCCTGAGACTCTGAAAATATGGTTATGAGATTCAAATGAGACTGTGACTTCATGTGGTATTAACCTTATAAACCAAGGGACTGCCTTCATTAAACTGCCCCAACCTTAGACTGCAGGGGATGGAGTGGGACTCCATTTGCTAAGGGGGTAAGAGAAGACATGAAGCTCAGGACTCAATGTTGGGGCGGTAGAAAACAAGTGTTTGCTTGTTGTTCATGACTATTCCTAGAGAGATGTCCAGAAATGTCTATTTGTCCCAGATAGGGCACTGTTAGAACAGAGAAACCATTCCACGTAAGTCCAACTTGTCGAAGCAGTCAGTTTATTTGAAGCTATGTACAGGAGCCTGGATCACTCTTAGACAGCTGCACGGCCAAAAAGCTCCACTTAGCATGAGTGTTAACTTAGAAAAAAATGCATTACTGGAATCCCAGCTCCAGTCAACCTTCTGTCTTCTATATATTCCTCACATCCCAAACATATGCAGCTGGGGCAGGGTTCCACACATCTTCTAAAGGGAGGAGAGATAAGGGGAGGGGTGATTGAAAACTCAGATGAGGGTCTAAAGACTCACCCCTTGTTCCCAATCTCCCTGAATGGAATTCTCAGGACTTTTTGCAGGTGGTGAGAGGTATTCTGATTCAAGATGGTAATGGTAGTGTCCTGAAGGAAGTATCTACATAACAACTGAGCAGACATAATAACCCTCAATCATAAGCTAAGACCCAGGCATGAAACCTGTGGAACAACCCAAATGCTAACAGAGACATACACACCCATTTCTATTCAACTGTTATTCTGGTTGGTTTCATCTCTCCCGGGTTACAAATGCCCACAGCAGTGTGGTCCTTAATCTTAACCCAGTGTTGCATTCATGTTGTAGGGATGTGGGCTCTGGGGTGTGACACACTGCCTTGTAGCATTGGCCACAAAAAGTAATTAATCCATTCTTCCTCCAAGATCAAACAGCAATTGAATAAAGGAATTGTCTTCTTGGGAGAGATGTGAAATCTATAAGTAAATGAAAAAATCCAGTTGCAATCTTCCCAGTTATCCAATTCAAGAATATAGATTTGATTGGAAATAAATGTACGTTTTCATCTCTGCCATTTTCTTCTAGCAGTTTCACACTAAGTCTTTATTTTGAGTTGAATTGTCAAAAATTTACTTATGTCTTTTTTAAAATATAGGAGTGCTGTCTGCATGCACACCTACATGACAGAAGAGGGCATCAGATCCCTTTATAGATGGTCATGAGCCACCATGTGGGTGCTGAGAATTGAACTCGGGACCTCTGGAAGAAATCCCAGTGTTCTTAACCACTGAGCCATCTCACCAGTTGATGATTTTTCAGTCCGGTGAGAAACAAGTTCTCAGTCATTCTTCCCATGTTCGTTACAGGCATTGGCTTCATTGCTGTTCTCGTCTTGTTTGGTTTGGGTATCAATTTGCTGCTTATCTTGCTGAATGAAAGTGGGTAATTGTTTTATTTATCTATCTATCTATTTTTTTATTTATTCATGTGGTGGTAGTGGTGGTGGTGGTGGTGGTGGTGGTGGTGGTGGTGGTGGTGTGTGTGTGTATGCAAGCCTGAATGTATACATGTGCACTGTATGTGTGCAGCTGCCAGAAGAGGCATGAAGTAGTCAATGGGAATTCTGGAGCTGCAGTTCCAGGCTGATGTGCACCACTGGGTGTGGGTGCTAGGGATTAAACTTCTCTGCAAGAGCAGCATGTGTTCTTAACTACCCTCTCCAGCCCCAATAAATAACATTCTTTTATAAATTTTTTGGTGGATCAATTAAGACTTTTCTATCAATACCAAAACATAAATTCTTCTGGCAATATGTTAAATGTTTAACTGTTTATATAATTAGCAATTTCTAAAGATTAGTTTTAAAATATTTTACCTCAAATTATGAGTTTCTTTTCTTTCAAAAAATATTCCTACAGACTCATAGCTTTCTAATTGCTATGTTCAATTCTTGTGACATGTTATGATACATTTTAAGCTGGCTCCTAGGTCTTTTAAACCTATACCATAAAACATTGAAAGTTTTCTTGCTTTTTGTGGCATAAATGAGCTCTAATTTGTCTTTTATTATCCACAATCCATCTCACCACAACATATTTTGACATCAAACTAAAAATGTGCCTCTTTCCCACAAGAATCTTCTCTTACTGTGGACATTACTATCCGTGCTTAGAATGTAAGAGTTTCCTATTGCTTCTATATCTAGAATTAGAAGTAGGAAAAAGTGTCCCTCTCCCTCTTCTCCCTCCCCCTCTCCCTCTTCTCCCTCCCCCTCTTCTCTCTCGGGATGGGGGGTCTGTGTGTCTGTGCATGTGTACATGTGAATATACATAGTGACATGCCACTTATCAGTAGGGATACATTCTGAGAATGACATCCCTGTAATTTCTTCATTGCACAATTGTCACATAGTGAATGAATGCCCACAAATCTACGTGGTGTGTGGCAATTACTTGATGTGGCCACTTGGTGCAAATAAAAGACATGACAGCACTTGTCAAGGCTGCTACAAGCATCATGGAAGACTCAATTTCATTCAGGAGAAGGAGTATATGTTAAGCTGATAATCACACAGTAAAAAACAATGTACAGAACATACTTATGTGCTCTATACTTTCCTGGACTGGAAGCACAGCTGGTGTTCTCACACCAGGGCCACCATAAACACGTGAGTGTTTGTTGTGATGGGACTTGACACACATTGGCTCACCAATGGTGGCACTGATAGGTTCTTTATATTTTATTATTAATATGACAAGGATTTTATTCAACCTACTTATTAAACAACTCTCAAGAAAGTATTTGTTTATGTTATTTAATAAACTTTTAGGCAAAATCTATTTACTTATATACTTAATGTGTGTGCATGTTCAGTTATATGCATATTTATGTATTGCTTCATATGTACATATGCACATGTGTATGGAAGCTAAAGGCAATCTATAGTATCCTTTAGGAGATGTCCATCTGTTTCTTGTTTGGTTGGTTTTTTTTTTTTTTAAGAATTTCATACATATATACAATGAAATAGCCATCATTTCTCTCCTACTCTCTCAATATCTCCCCTAACACAGCCCCTTCCCAACTTTCTACTTTTCTTTTGTTTTGGATAAGTACCTAAGTTCAGTTAATATTACCCATATGTGAATGGGGGTAGGATCATCTCATGCCCTGGAGTATGAGAAGCTTGCCAACACCCTCAAAAGAGAAGGATTCTCTCTCACCCAGCAGCTATCAACTGCCTACAGCTCTGTTAACCTCTTAGAGAACCAACCAGCATATCTGAGGCTGGTGACTGAATGAAACACTACTCAATACACAACACACAGTCTGTTTCCTTAGCAGGATTTTTATTCAGTGCTAACGTTATGGTGATTTCAGTTAATGCCTTTTACTTTTTAATTGTTCTTCTTCATACAATGAAGATGCTGACTCCTGAGAGCATTAACATAACTATTCATTCGCTCTACCCAACATCATAAAGAAACAACTTCAAAATATTAATATTGAAATTACTATTAATAACAAAAACATTTACAAGTGTCTAGCCTTTGTGATTCTTTGTATCCTTAAAGTATTTCCCACCGAGGGCTTCAGTGTTCTAAAGTCCCACAAAATAGAGTTGAGTTTTGTTTGGCTGTGCTGTCAATTTGACATAAACTCCATGTCTTTTTTTCTTTTCTCAATTTTGAATAGGTTTTTAAAAGGTACTATACGAAAAGGAGCTGAAGAGATGGTCCAGCATGTAAGAACACCTGCTGCTCTTCCAGAAGAGCTGAGTCTCATCCCAGCACCCACATCAAGCAGCTCAGTCTCTGTAATTTCTCCAAGGAACTGGATGCTTCTGTCTTCCATGGAAACCTGCAGTAACATGCACATAGAGACATATAAAAATAATAAATATAAATCATTAAAAAAAAACTATGGAGAAAGTATACCAAGAGGAGTTTTGTTTCTTCTCTGTATCCCTTCAGCTTGGCCTCCACATAACAAGTCACTAGTGACTATTAGTTTTGGTTGTATTCTAGTAGAGTGATTATGAATTTTTATGGGGTAAATATTGCTCCCCCAATCAAGTTAAGCTGTCACTGGACTTTCAGCTGTCAGGAAAGAGTCTTAAAAACTAACAGCTAGTCGTCACAGGCTGCAAGAAGTTGCCACGAATGCACTTATCTCTCTCTACCCATCCTCCATTTAGAGGCAACATAGTCACTGTTAGAAGCCTTGGGTTTTGTATTATTTCATTTCCCCCTCTTCCTTCTTTCCTTCTTTCCTTCCTTCCTTCCTTCCTTCCTTCCTTCCTTCCTTCCTTCCTTCCTTCCTTCCTTCCTTCCTGCTTGCCTTCCTTCCTTCCTTCCTTCTTTTCTTCCTTCCTTTCTTCTTCTCTCTTTCTCTTTTGCTTTGTGACAGGAGCCCTTTCACCAAAACTCTTCCTGCCCTGACTCAGTTTTTAGTCTTTTTTTTTTTTTCTTTCTGAGACAGGACCTTACATAACCTAAGCTGGCTTCAAACTGACTTTGTAACAGAGGGTGACCTTGAACTTCTGATTGTCCAACCTTCACCTCCCTGGTATAAGGATTGCAGACATGTGCTCCCTAACCCCATCTGTGCAGTGCTGGAGATGAAATCCAGGGCTTTGGACATGCTAGTTGAGTGTTCTGTTCCCCAGTGGCTCAGCCCATTTTATGAAATACTTTTCTTTCTTTCTAAGTATGAACTTATGAGAAGACTTTGACTTGAGAGTCTAAAGACTTATTATTCTGACTCTGAATCAGAACATAGTTCTTGGAACCTTAATCTCTTCAGATATGCAATGTAGACTCACAAAGTCATGTGACCACAGTCAAATAAAATTCAATAACATTCACATATAAATATAAGATGGACAGCTAGCACATATGAATGCTCAAATTTTTGTCAGACACCCTTCAAAGCATTTAATCCAGATGAACTAAATGAGGAATATTATCCTTATTTTTTTCAGATTGAGAAAGACACATGGAAACTAGAAAATGTTCCCAAGCCTACATAGCTAGCAAGTGGTAGAATCCTCAAGCTATTTACCTCCAGGGGCTATTCCCTGCTCAGCTCTTTCTCTCTCCAGTATAATAGGGCCATCCTTTTGGTCTCAAAATACACTCGGAACTTCTCTTCATATTCCTCAAACAACTGACTCAATGAGTGTCCATATTAAAGATCCATGTTTTTGCCAGACTAGTGACTAAATAATCTTAATATTGAAATAATCTTAATGGTGAAGAAGGTAAATTCTTTGTCATTCATGTGTGTGCTTGTGTGTTTGTGTAGATAGATAGATAGATAGATAGATAGATAGATAGATAGATAGATAGATAGATAGATAGATAGATAGATAGACAGATAGATATCCATTATTTAAATGGGGAACATAGGTCAGGGATATTAAATAATTTACCTGAATCCTGAGATAACAGATGCTAGAAATCACACTCAGATCAAAGTTTGAGTTGGTTGGGAAGGAGATGGGAACCATCATTTCCAAGAGTTCTTGGGCAACAGGCTCATTTCAGTCAGTGAGTGCCAGCTGTCCAATTAGAAAAGGCTTTGAGTGTAAGGCTGCCCTAATTCAGAACTGTAATCTCAATCACCAGCATTTGACTTATTTCTGGGATCCTGGGGCTGGCATCAAGATTTAATCATTTACCACACTTATTGCTGATTTTACGAAGACCATGTTGCCTTGGGAGTGAATGAAATTGGATGAAGTCATGATTCACGTCTGGCACTTGGCAAGGATTAGATGAGCTAGAGAGTGCACAGCTCAGTGTGGTGCCTGACATCTAGTCAGCACTGAGGAAATACTACCTATTTCATTATTGCTGTAAGAGACAGCACAAAAGACAGAAAGATTGGGAAATAGGCAATGTTTAAAACTGAAGGCTGGCATTGAATCATCTTGAACAAGCCTTCTATTAGTGTTCAAGGGCTGGAGAGATGGCTCAGCAGTTAAGAGCACTGACTCTATTCTTCCAGGGGTCCTGTGTTCAATTCCTAGCAACCACATGGTAGTTCACAACCATCTGCAGTGAGATCTGATTCTCTCTTCTGATGTGTGTGAAGAGAGTGCTCATATACATAAAATAAATAAATAATATTAGTGTTCAGTCACTAACAGAGGGCCAAATGAACCATTACAGATGAAGAGGATTGTATGATGCAGACACTCATTGTGTGGCAGCAGACACAACTCTGTGCTTGCCTGGCAGCAAGAATTTAATATTTCATTTCACTTTAATATGTATGTAATAAATAGCCAGGTGTGGTGGCGCATGCCTTTAATCCCAGCACTCGGGAGGCAGAGGCAGGCGGATTTCTGAGTTTGAGGCCAGCCTGGTCTACAAAGTGAGTTCCAGGACAGCCAGGGCTATACAGAGAAACCCTGTCTCAAAAAGACCAAAAAAATATGTGTGTGTGTGTGTGTAGAAAAGTGTTTAGAGAAAGTGTTGGTATATATAAAGGTCAGAACCAGGTGGGTGCAGAAATATGCCTTTCACCTTATCTGAATAAAAGAGCCGAGCTATGGCTCCTCTGTGTTCCCACTTCCTCCTCTGTCAAATGAGCAGAAGGGAGTCTATGTTGCCTTCCCAGCTGCAGTGAGCCTGTATTCTTTGGAATATTGTGTTGGTCATCCCACCAATGCTGATCAGCAACATGTTCCCCACCTTCCCAGATGAGAAGACTACAACCTAGCCTGTGCAGGGCTCTAAGAACCCTTATAGAATGTCCAGTCTGGTGACTCGAAGGTCCATTCATAAACTCTTCCTCAATTCTTCCCCTTTTGGATGGGTTGGGAACTCAGGAGGACTAGTCCCTGTTTTGAGACGCTGATAGAGAAAGTAAGATACCCTGGAAGTTGTGACCCTGAAAGGTGATTTGCTGTTGCACAAAGGTATGGAGATGCTAAGGATCAGGAAATGTCCACTGTAAAGATCCAGGAGCCTGGTATAGGCACTCTTGCCTTCCTGTGTATGATGTTATTCTGTCTTATCTGTCCCAACTCCTTCCAGATCTATCTCAATTGTCCAGGTTAATTTAGAGATATCAGACTAACTAGCATCTTTTTTCTAAATCTGCTAAACAGTGATATCCTATACAAACTACTACTAAACATGCTGTGTATTGCATACCAACACTTTTCTCTAAATGTCCTATTATCATCGAGTCCTACAAATATCTTCTCATCAATGACTTGATTGTAATGACTCAGGGAACCAGAAGCAGTAAGCAACATCAGTGACACTTTATCAGATAAAAGGATACATGGCAGGGTCAGAGTGGGAATAACACTGCTCCAGAGGAACCCAGAGGCAAGATTTCCATGTCCTCTCTCCCCAGGGAATGTTTATAGATGTAGAATCTGTTCCTTTCTCCAGCAATAAAATAGAACATGTGCAGTGTTCTGCCCAATTAAATACACTGAAACTCAGACTCGAGTTCTCATGAAGTGCTAGTCACCCAAGTTTCTGGTCTCTTCAACATATGATCCTTTGTGTTCACACTATTTCTACAACCTATCCAAACAAGCTGGCTCTGCAGAGATGAAGGCTTTTGACACACCAAACTGTTGTTTCCTTAGTAACATGGAGGAAGTCTCCAAACCAAGCTGCTAGCCACTAGCCAACAGTCAGTGCCAAAGCAAGCATACCTGACTAGCAACCTCAACCTGCTCTGTAAGCTCTTCTCTTCAATCATCAGCTGTGCCCACTTAGAACAAATGTGAAAGTCCAGAATACTTAATAGTCATGTTTGAGCATGAACACATTAAGAGTGCATTAAGACTAAGTCCCTCACATACTCACGAAGACGTAGACAACACTACAGCACTCCCTATGACATACTTGTGAGTCACTGATATAATCCACCTACCACCACCCATAGTAACATTTGGGCTTTGAAGCTAGATCTTCCAAACTCTGTCATGCTGACTGCCAATCATGTCTGAGTCTAAGAGTCTCCTAGGGAGATTTTTTTTTAATTAGGTAATTTCCTCAATTACATTTCCAATGCTATCCAAAAAGTCCCCAATACACTCCCCCCCAGTCCCCCACCCCACCCACCCACCCCCACCCCTTGGCCCTGGCATTCCCCTGTACTGGGGCATATAAAGTTGGCAAGTCCAATGGGCCTCTCTTTCCAGTGATGGCCTACTAGGCCATCTTTTGATACACATGCAGCTAGAGACAAGAGCTCTGGGGTACTGGTTAGTTCATAATAATGATCCACCTATGGGGTTGCAGTTCCCTTTAGCTCCTTGGGTACTTTCTCTAGCTCCTCCATTGGGGGCCCTGTGATCCATCCAATAGCTGACTGTGAGTATCCACTTCTGCGTTTGCTAGGCCCCGGCATTGTCTCACAAGAGACAGCTATATCTGGGTCCTTTCAGCAAAATATTGCTAGTGTATGCAATGGTGTCAGTGTTTGGAAGCTGATTATGGGATGGATCCCATAATCACAGCTCCAAACTTTATCTCTGTAACTCTTTCCATGGGTGTTTTGTTCCCAATTCCAAGAAGGGGCACAGTGTCCACGCTTTGGTCTTCGTTCTTCTTGAGTTTCATGCGTTTAAAAAATTGTATCTTATATCTTGGGTATCCTAAGTTTTTGGGCTAATATCCACTTATCAGTGAGTACATATTGTATGAGTTCCTTTGTGAATATGTTACCTCACTCAGAATGATGCCCTCCAGATCCATCCATTTGCCTAGGAATTTCATAAATTCATTGCTTTTAATAGCTGAGTAGTACTCCATTGTGTAAATGTACCACATTTTCTGTATCCATTCCTCTGTTGAGGGGCATCTGGGTTCTTTCCAGCTTCTGGCTATTATAAATAAGGCTGCTATGAACATAGTGGAGCATGTGTCCTTCTTACGGTTGGAACATCTTCAGGATATATGCCCAGGAGAGGTATTGCTGGATCCTCTGGTAGTAGTATGTCCAATTTTCTGAGGAACCGCCAGACTGATTTCCAGAGTGGTTGTACCAGCTTGCAATCCCACCAACAATGAAGGAGTGTTCCTCTTTCTCCACATCCTCGCCAGCATCTGCTGTCACCTGAATTTTTGATCTTAGCCATTCTGACTGGTGTGAGGTGGAATCTCAGGGTTGTTTTGATTTGCATTTCCCTGATGATTAAGGATGTTGAACATTTTTTCAGGTGCTTCTCTGCCATTCGGTATTCCTCAGGTGAGAATTCTTTGTTCAGTTCTGAGCCCCATTTTTTAACGGGGTTATTTGATTTTCTGGAGTCCACCTTCTTGAGTTCCTTATATATATTGGATATTAGTCCCCTATCTGATTTAGGATAGGTAAAGATCCTTTCCCAATCTGTTGGTGGTCTTTTTGTCTTATTGACGGTGTCTTTTGCCTTGCAGAAGCTTTGCAACTTTATGAGGTCCCATTTATCGATTCTCGATCTAACAGCGCAAGCCTTTGCTGTTCTATTCAGGAATTTTTCCCCTGTACCCATATCTTCAAGGCTTTTCCCTACTTTCTCCTCTATAAATTTCAGTGTCTCTGGTTTTATGTGGAGTTCCTTAATCCACTTAGATTTGACCTTGGTACAAGGAGATAGGAATGGATCAATTTGCATTCTTCTACATGATAACCGCCAGTTGTGCCAGCACCATTTGTTGAAAATGCTGTCTTTTTTCCACTGGATGGTTTTTGCTCCCTTGTCAAAGATCAAGTGACCATAGGTATGTGGGTTGATCTCAGGGTCTTCAATTCTGTTCCATTGGTCTACTTGTCTGTCGTTATACCAGTACCATGCAGTTTTTATCACAATTGCTCTGTAGTACAGCTTTAGGTCAGGCATGGAGATTCCTCCAGAGGTTCTTTTATCCTTGAGAAGAGTTTTTGCTATCCTAGGTTTTTTGTTGTTCCAGATGAATTTGCAGATTGCCCTTTCCAATTCGTTGAAGAATTGATTTGGAATTTTGATGGGGATTTCATTGAATCTGTAGATTGCTTTTGGCAAGATAGCCATTTTTACAATGTTGATCCTGCCAATCCATGAGCATGGGAGGTCTTTCCATCTTCTGAGATCTTCTTTAATTTCTTTCTTCAGGGAATTGAAGTTCTTGTCATACAGATCTTTCACTTCCTTAGTTAGAGTCACGCCAAGGTATTTTATATTGTTTGTGACTATTGAGAAGGGTGTTGTTTCCCTAATTTACTTCTCTGCTTGTTTATCCTTTGTGTACAGAAAGGCCATTGACTTGATTGAGTTAATTTTATATGCAGCTACTTCACCGAAGCTATTTATCAGGCTTAGGAGTTCTCTGGTGGAATTTTTAGGGTCACTTATGTATACTATCATATCATCTGCAAAAAGCGATATTTTGACTTCTTCTTTTCCGATTTGTATCCCCTTGATCTCCTTTTGTTGTCTAATTGCTCTGGATAGGACTTCAAGTACAATGTTGAATAGGTAGGGAGAGAGTGGGCAGCCTTGTCTAGTCCCTGATTTTAGTGGGATTGCTTCCAACTTCTCACCATTTACTTTGATGTTGGCTACTGGTTTGCTGTATATTGCTTTTATCATGGTTAGGTATGGGCCTTGAATTCCTGATCTTTCCAAGACTTTTATCATGAATGGGTGTTAGATTTTGTCAAATGCTTTTTCAACATCTAACGAGATGATCATGTGGTTTTTGTCTTTGAGTTTGTTTATATAATGGATTACATTGATGGATTTTCGTATATTGAACCATCCTTGCATCCCTGGGATGAATCCTACTTGGTCAGGATGGATGATTGTTTTGATGTGTCCTTGAATTCGGTTAGCGAGAACTTTATTGAGGATTTTTGCATCAATATTCATAAGGGAAATTGGTCTGAAGTTCTCTATTTTTGTTGGGTCTTTATGTGGTTTAGGTATCAGAGTAATTGTGGCTTCATAGGATGAGTTGGGTAGAGTACCTTCTGATTCTATTTTGTGGAATAGTTTGTGAAGAACTGGGATTAGTTCTTATTTGAAGGTTTGATAGAACTCTGCACTAAACCCATCTGGTCCTGGGCTTTTCTTGGTTGGGAGACTATTAATGACTGCTTCTATTCCTTTAGGGGATATGGGACTGTTTAGATAATTAACCTGATCTTGATTTAACTTTGGTACCTGGTATCTGTCTAGAAACTTGTCCATTTCATCCAGGATCTCCAGTTTTGTTGAGTATAGCCTTTTCTAGAATGATCTGATGGTGTTTTGGATTTCTTCAGGGTCTGTTGTTATGTCTCCCTTTTCATTTCTGATTTTGTTAATTAGAGTACTTTCCCTATGCCCTCTAGTGAGTCTGGCTAAGGGTTTATCTATCTTGTTGATTTTCTCAAAGAACCAGCTCCTCGATTGGTTGATTCTTTGAATTGTTCTTCTTGTTTCCACTTGGTTGATTTCACCCCTGAGTTTGATTATTTCTTGCCTTCTACTTCTCTTGGGTGAATTTGCTTCCTTTCATTCTAGAGCTTTTAGGTGTGTTGTCAAGCTGCTAATGTGTGCTCTCTCTACTTTCTTTTTGGAGGCACTCAGAGCTATGAGTTTTCCTCTTAGAAATGCTTTCAGTGTGTCCCATAAGTTTGGGTATGTTGTGGCTTCATTTTCATTAAACTCCAGAAAGTCCTTAATTTCTTTCTTTATTCCTTCCTTGACCAAGGTATCATTGAGAAGAGTGTTGTTTAGTTTCCACGTGTGTGTTGGCTTTCTATTATTTATTTTGTTATTGAAGATCAGTCTTAGTCCATGGTGATCTGATAGGGTGCATGGGACAATTTCAATATTTTTGTATATATTGAGGCTTGTTTTTTGACCAATTATGTGGTCAGTTTTGGAGAAGGTACCGTGAGGTGCTGAGAAGAAGGTATATCCTTTTGTTTTAGGATAAAATGTTCTGTAGATATCTGTCAGATACATTTGTTTCATAACCTCTGTTAGTTTCACTGTGTCCCTGTTTAGTTTCTGTTTCCATGATCTGTCCATTGGTGAAAGTGGTGTGTTGAAGTCTCCCACTATTATTGTGTGAGGTGCAATGTGAGCTTTGAGCTTTACTAAAGTACCTTTAATGAATGAGGCTGCCCTTGTATTTGGCGCATAGATATTCAGAATTGATAGTTCCTCTTGGAGGATTTTACCTTTGATGAGAATGAAGTGCCCTTCCTTGTCTTTTTTGATGACTTTGGGTTGGAAGTCAATCTTATCAGATATTATAATGGCTACTCCAGCTTGTTTCTTCCTACCATTTGCTTGGAAAATTGTTTTCCAGCCTTTCATTCTGAGGTAGTGTCTATCTTTTAATCTGAGATGAGTTTCCTGTAAGCAGCAAAATGTTGGGTCCTGTTTCTGTAGCCAGCCTGTTAGTCTATGTCTTTTTATCGGGGAGTTGAGTCCATTGATATTAAGAGATATTAAGGAAAAGTAATTGTTGCTTCCTTTTATTTTTGTTGTTAGAGTTGGTGTTCTGTCTTTGTGGCTGTCTTCTTTTAGGTTTGTTGAGGGATTACCTTCTTGCTTTTTCTAGGACGTGGTTTCCATCCTTGTATTGGTTTTTTTCTGTTATTATCCTTTGAAGTGCTGGATTTGTGGAAAGATAATGTGTGAATTTGGTTTTATCGTGGAATACTTTGGTTTCTCCATCTATGGTAATTGAGAGTTTGGCTGGGTATAGTAGCCTGGGCTGGAAATTGTGTTCTCTTAGTTTCTGTATAACATCTGTCCAGGCCCTTCTGGCTTTCATAGTCTCTGGTGAAAAATCCGGTGTAATTCTGATAGGCTTGCCTTTATATGTTACTTGACCTTTTTCCCTTACTGCTTTTAGTATTCTATCTTTATTTAGTGCATTTGTTGTTCTGATTATTATGTGTCGGAAGGAATTTCTTTTCTGGTCCAGTCTATTTGGAGTTCTGTAAGCTTCTTGTATGTTCATGGGCATCTCTTTCTTTAGGTTTGGGAAGTTTTCTTCTATAATTTTGTTGAATATATTTGCTGGTCCTTTGAGTTGAAAATCTTCATTCTCATCTACTCCTATTATCCGTAGGTTTGGTCTTCTCATTTTGTCCTGGATTTCCTGGATATTTTGAGTTAGGATCTTTTTGGATTTTGTATTTTCTTTGATTGTCGTGCCGATGTTCTCTATGGAGTCTTCTGCACCTGAGATTCTCTCTTCCATGTCTTGTATTCTGTTGCTGATGCTCGTATCTATGGTTCCAGATTTCTTTCCTGGTGTTTCTATCTCCAGTGTTGCCTCAATTTGGGTTTTCTTCATTGTTTCTACTTCCCTTTTTAGGTCTTGGATGGTTTTATTCAATTCCATCACCTGTTTGGTCTGGTTTTCCTGCAATTCTTTAATGGATTTTTGTGCTTCCTCTTTAATGTCTTCTACCTGTTTAGCAGTGTTCTCCTGCAATTCTTTAAGGGATTTTTTGTACTTCCTCTTTAATGTCTTCTACCTGTTTAGCAGTGTTCTCCTGCAATTCTTTAAGGGATTTTTGTGCTTCCTCTTTAATGTCTTCTACCTGTTTACCAGTGTTCTTTTGTATTTCTTTAAGTGTGTTATTAAAGTCCTTCTTGATGTCCTCTACCATCATCGTGAGATATGCTTTTAGAACCGGGTGTAGCTTTTCCGGTGTGTTGGGGTGCCCTGGACTGGGCGAAGTTGGAGTGCTTTGTTCTGATGATGGTGAGTGGTCTTGGTTTCTGTTAGTAAGATTCTTACGTTTACCTTTCGCCATCTGTTAATCTCTGGGATTAGTTGTTATTGTTGTCACTGTTTATAGATTGGAGCAGACTCTGTGTTCCACTCACCAGAAGTCTCAAAATCCTGTGGCGGGTGTCGTGGGTAGCTGGCGGATGTCAGCAGACCCTGTGCTCTAGCTACCCCAGTGCTGTTCAGACTGGAAGAGGCTTGTGGCCCTTCTCAGGCCGGATTTCAGCCTCCCCAACCAAAGCAGTCTCAGGTCCCTCGCGATTGGACTGGAGCAGAAGCTGTGTTCCACTCACCAGAAGTCTTAAAATCCTGTGGCAGGTGTTGTGGGTAGCTGGCGGTGTCAGCTGACCCTGCGCTCTAGCTACCCAGGTGCTGGTCAGACCCGAGAGGGCTTGTGGCCCTACTCAGGCCGGTTTTCTGGTTCCCTAACTAATGCAGTCTCAGGTCCTCCGCGCAATTGGATTGGAGCAGAAGCTGTGTTCCACTCACCAGAAGTCTTAAGATCCTGTGGCGGGTGTTGTGGGTAGCTGGCGAGTGTCAGCTGACCCTGCGCCCTAGCTACCCCAGTGCTGTTTAGACCGGAAGAGCCCGAGGGAGATTTTTAAAATAATGAAATCCAGGTCCTACCCTTATAGATTCGGATTGAAATCTGTGGCAACATTGCCCTCTGAAATTTTAAAGCTCATCTGAATGACACTGAGATACAGAGAGAGTTATAATCTACTCCACAAGACCAATATTCTCAGTGAGACTTGAAAACATGAGAAATGGAGACTTCAGTCTCCACCCCCACCCCCACTCCATGGCCTACTGAGGTGCGGTTCTGAAGAGGCCAGAATTCTGTTTTATTGAACTGTTCTATTGATTATGATGTGTGGTCAAAGATGAAACTCTCATCCATGACCTGAACAGAAGCTCCCCACCAGCTTTACTTGGTCAATATTGCTGCAAACACAGAAATACCTAAGTCTTCTGCAAAACAGAAACCATCATGCACCCTCAAGGTAGCTCAACAAGGCTCTTTGGGAGCTGAATGAGATATGGGATAGAGCTTTGTACAAGGCTCACAATTTCTCTGGTTGTCGGAACAGTGGTGGGGCTGGGCACAGTAGTGTTGTGTGGCTCCTGGAGAACTCATCAACCCAGCCTGCTGATATCTATGTGTCCCAAGCACACTCATGGTTATTTGGGAAAGGGACAGTCCTGTCCAGCTCTTATGTTTGTATTAGATGTATTCACAGAATGGCGATTATTCTATTTCCCATCTATCCCCCTTCCTCCAGTTTAGTGAAACTATTCATACAGACTAAACTGAGATAGTCTTCCACTGGTGTTCCCAGGGGAAACTCAAAAGGGTAAAAGAAGAAAAGGAAACCAACATTGCGAAAGCACTTGTTTGGTGCCATTGACATTTCATCTGTCTCCATTTAATCTCTGCCATAGAGCATAGAGTGTTTTCATAGAGCATAGAGTGTTTTCATTGTCTGCTTTTAACAGATTCAGAAGGAGGCCAAGGAGGTTAAGACACTGACCAGAGCCACACTGGTAGCTAGCTGGGAGCAGGACTGACATGACTCAGGGTTGTTACCAGGAGCAAACTCTTCCAAGTGGCCAATGGCTAAGGAAGCCCAGAAGGAAGGAACACGGAACAGTCAGTAGTTTCACAGTAGGATTCCTGCAGGTCACTTACCTGACAGTCCAGAGATGTGAGCCTGAGGAGCTGAGAGGATGAACTTGGCATGAGTGATTATAGAACAATTCCCTATCTGTCATCTGCGCAAGCCAACACAGAAAAGGAAACAAAAAGCACAAATGTTCCCCAAGGAGGCAGCTTTGAGCTGACAAGGCAGAGAATGAACAACCAAAGTCCTCCCATTATGCCCTGAAGCACAGCCCCAAGGCATGGCAAAATCCCTGCAATAGTGAACAACATCTCCACTGTGTACTTACTGACTGGCACCCCTTCAGTGTCGCCACCAAAAATCTATTTCTAACAAGCTCATGGCAGTGAGTAGAGACTTCATTGAAACCTCATTTTAGACAGTCATGATTACTCAGCAAGGCTGACAGATCCATCCATCTCTCTCTCTCTCACACACACACACATACACACACACACACACACACACACACACACACACACACACCTGTTGAAGCCAACCCTTGGTACAGGAATCAAGGGAGAACCTAAGTTCACCCTCTAGCTCCATTTAGTTTTAGTTGCATGTCCTACTAATGTCCCTGTAGACAACACTCCTTCCTTGTGAGTTATGATGACAACAGTTGCTCAGATCAGTTTTCCAGTCATTGTTTTGGAAATTCCAGCTCTTCTCTTGGACTTGAGGGTTGCCCCACACATTACTGCAGTGGGAGAAAATGTCTGGTATCTCTGCCTTCATCGTATGAATTTCCCTTGCTGTCTTGATCTTTTGGCCAGATTTCTGTCCTATCTTTCTTGTAGACAGAGTAATCATTAGGTAGGCAGATAGATAGATAGATAGATAGATAGATAGATAGATAGATAGATAGATAGATAGATAGACTGGAACTCAAATACAAGATAGATTTGACCAGAGGTTATCAAACCACTCTTTTCATTCAAGGATGCTAAACCTAAAGCAAGTAATATAAGCTCAAGGAAGGGAAAGGCTAGAGCACTGCAGCAAGTTCAAGGAGAGTCTTCTCTACATAGTGGGATCATCTCTCAAAAACAGAAATAGACAAAATAGAGTAACTAAGATAGTGACTCAATCCAAGCCACTAGAGCTGCACTTAGAACTCTGGAGTTTTTCCTTGCCCAGAAAGACAGGTCTTTCCAGCTGTCTCCACTCCTGCTACTCTAGTCCTTCCCTATATAGTCCTTGACATCCCCTGAAGTGGCTTTCCCACATTCTCTGGTTTGTTTGCTTTCCAAGTCCATTTTGATTATCCCAACATTTTGTCCTTAAGTAACTGGCCTATTCAAGAGTAGAGTGAATGATCTTTGTTTTTGGCAACAGTGTTAGTGTATCATATCCAGACTATATTATCCTGATTGAAACACGAGTAGTGTTATAATAACTTCACACATATACATACATACATGCGTACATACCTAATACATACATACACACCCATATGTACACACAGTCACATAGTCACAGAAGCACACACATACATACACAGACACTTTGTCACACTCTCACACAATCACACAGGTACACACATACACACATAGGTCAATCCGTCCTAAGAGAGAAGCAGTTACTGCCAGCATAGCTCTTCACTCTGTGCTTCTACGCAAGCAAAAACTTGAGGGTAGTGTCTTCAGTGTGGGAAACGCCTGTAATTCTCCTCTAACTCCTGTAACTGCCCTAGGCAAGGTTCACTGCCATGATGAATTTTTTCAAAACGTGTGCAAGCTGAGATGCAACTGATTTAGGTTGGGGACAAAAAAGTAAATGGAAGCAATACATTTTACATATTGATGAGGATGGGTGGTGGCATAAATACATATCCATTACATGTGATTTCATTTCTATTTCCAAGCTAAAAATAAGGCAGAGGCCAGAAATCTCCCTGCCCCCTTCAAAATGGGAGAGAAAGCTGGGTTTCTGAAAGATGAAAAGACCTACTTGAAATTATACAACTATAAACCAGATATAAGTCAAAGTCTGTCTGCTTATACTATGTGTGTGCATATTTCCATGTGTGTTGTGTGTGTGTGTGTGTGTGTGTGTGTGTGTGTGTGTGTGCATGTGTATGTACAAGCGCTCCATGGGTCCTTTGTTATAGTGGCAAAGAACTATCTTAATACAAAGACAGGCACACATATCCAGCACACAAAGTGTTAACAAAGTACTGAAACACATCAGGAAAACCATTTCCAATTTTAATCACCATTTCTATCCATTTAAAATCTCTTTCCTTTTAGGTCCTAGCCTTTTGGCCCCTCTCTTTGTTAATGTAATCATTGGAGAGACTTGATTGTTTAATTAGAAAATATAGCACCATTATTCAAAGAGTTGTCATTACCTAAGCTGTAATGGTCAAAGGACACCCTTTAAAAATGTGCTTGACACGTCTATCTAATTTAATTGTATTTATTTCCATATTTCTAAAAATACATTCCTCGCAAACAGATTCTGGGCACAAATTCAAAACTATCAGCCATGCCAACAGACTCCCCCTCAGTATGCACATTCAGGAAGACCCACAAAGTCAGAGTGATGTCTCCTGCCTTTCCTATCTCTGATGTCCAGTGATCACCTGGAATAATAAGAATCTAAGGAGCACTTGTTCTGGACCCAATATGTAGAGCGCTTTGTGGTTCTCCGAAGACCCCCTCACAGTTCCTACTCCCAAGAAAACATGGTTTAGGACTGTGTTCCCCACTCCAAATACTGCCTCAGACCCATCCAACCATCACTAAAGAAGCAGCACATGGTCACCTGACCAAACTGTAAGAATGCTGGTGTGGGGAAAGGATCAGAAAATGCACACATCACCTCTTAAGGACCTACTGGGAAAAGCACCAGGGCAGCTGGGGCGCAGGGTCGGCTGACACTCGCCAGCTACCCACAACACCCGCCACAGGATCTTAAGACTTCTGGTGAGTGGAGCACAGCTTCTGCTCCAATCCAAGTGCTCGGGACTTGAGACTGCATTAGTTAGGGAAGAAGAAACCAGCCTGAGTAGGGCCACAGGCCTCATCCGGCCGGATCAGCGCCAGGGTAGCAGGAGAGCAGGGTTGCCTGACACCCGCCAGCTACCCACGACCCCCGCCGCAGGATTTTGGGACTGCTGGTGAGTGGAACACAGCTTCTGCTCCAGTCCAATCACGCAGGACCTGAGACTGCTCTGGTTGGGGAGAGAGAAATCCGGCCTACATAGGGCCACAACCCTCTTCCGGTCAGAAAAGCACCGGGGCAGCTGGGGCGCAGGGTCGGCTGACACTCGCCAGCTACCCACAACACCTGCCACAGGATCTTAAGACTTCTGGTGAGTGGAGCACAGCTTCTGCTCCAATCCAATTGCGCGGGACCTGAGACTGCATTAGTTAGGGAAGCAGAAACCAGCCTGAGTAGGGCCACAGGCCTCATCCGGCCGGATCAGCGCAGGGGTAGCGGGAGAGCAGGGTTGCCTGACACCCGCCAGCTACCCACGACCCCCGCCGCAGGATTTTGGGACTGCTGGTGAGTGGAACACAGCTTCTGCTCCAATCTTTAAACAGTGACAACGATAACAACTAACCCCAGAGATTACCAGATGGCGAAAGATAAACGTAAGAATCTTACTAACAGAAACCAAGACCACTCACCATCATCAGAACCCAGCACCCCTACTTCGCCCAGTCCAGGGCACCCCAACACACCGGAAAAGCTAGACACGGATTTAAAAGCATATGTCCTGATGATGATAGAGGACTTCAAGAAGGACTTTAATAACACACTTAAAGAAATGCAGGAGAACACTGCTAAACAGGCAGAAGACAATAAAGAGGAAGCACAAAAATTCCTTAAAGAATTGCAGGAGAACACTGCTAAACAGTTACAAATCCTTAAAGAAAAACACGATAACATAATCAAACAGGTAGAAGTCCTTACAGAAAAACAGGAAAACACATCCAAACAGATGATGGAAATGAACAAAACCATACTAGACCTAAAAAGGGAAGTAGACACAATAAAGAAAACCCAAAATGAGGCAACACTGGAGATAGAAACCCTAGGAAAGAAATCTGGAACCATAGATACGAGCATCAGCAACAGAATACAAGAGATGGAAGAGAGAATCTCAGGTGCAGAAGATTCCATAGAGAACATCGGCACAACAATCAAGGAAAATGTAAAATGCAAAAAGATCCTAACTCAAAACATCCAAGAAATACAGGACGCAATGAGAAGACCAAACCTACGGATAATAGGAGTGGATGAGAATGAAGATTTTCAACTCAAAGGACCAGCAAACATCTTCAACAAAATTATAGAAGAAAACTTCCCAAATCTAAAGAAAGAGATGCCCATGAACATACAAGAAGCCTACAGAACTCCAAATAGACGGGACCAGAAAAGAAATACCTCGCGACACATTATAATCAGAACAACAAATGCTCTAAATAAAGATAGAATACTAAAAGCAGTAAGAGAAAAAGGCCAAGTAACATATAAAGGCAAGCCTATCAGAATTACACCAGATTTTTCACCAGAGACTATGAAAGCCAGAAGATCCTGGACGGATGTTATACAGACACTAAAAGAACACAAATTCCAGCCCAGGCTACTATACCCAGCCAAACTCTCAATTAACATAGATGGAGAAACCAAAGTATTCCACGACAAAACCAAATTCACACATTATCTCTCCACGAATACAGCCCTTCAAAGGATAATAACAGAAAAAAACCAATACAAGGATAGGAACCACGCCCTAGAAACAACAAGAAGGTAATCCCTCAACAAACCTAAAAGAAGACAGCCACAAGAACAGAATGCCAACTTTAACAACAAAAATAACAGGAAACAACAATTACTTTTCCTTAATATCTCTTAATATCAATGGACTCAACTCCCCGATAAAAAGACATAGACTAACAAACTGGCTACACAAACAAGACCCAACATTTTGCTGCTTACAGGAAACTCATCTCAGAGAAAAGGATAGACACTACCTCAGAATGAAAGGCTGGAAAACAATTTTCCAAGCAAATGGCATGAAGAAACAAGCTGGAGTAGCCATTCTAATATCTGATAAGATTGACTTCCAACCCAAAGTTATTAAAAAAAGACAGGGAGGGACACTTCATACTCATCAAAGGTAAAATCCTCCAAGAGGAACTATCAATCCTGAATATCTATGCTCCAAATACAAAGGCAGCCACATTCATTAAAGAAACTTTAGTAAATCTCAAAGCACACATTGCACCTCATACAATAATAGTGGGAGACTTCAACACACCACTTTCACCAATGGACAGATCATGGAAACAGAAACTAAACAGGGACACAGTGAAACTAAGAGAAATTATGAATCAAATGGATCTGGCAGATATCTACAGAACATTCTATCCTAAAACAAAAGGATATACCTTCTTCTCAGCACCTCATGGTACCTTCTCCAAAATCGACCACATAATTGGTCACAAAGCAGGCCTCAACAGATACAAAAATATTGAAATTGTCCCATGCATCCTATCAAATCACCATGGACTAAGGCTGATCTTCAATAACAAAATAAATAATAGAAAGCCAACCTTCACGTGGAAACTGAACAACACTCTTCTCAATGATACCTTGGTCAAGGAAGGAATAAAGAAAGAAATTAAGGACTTTTTAGAGTTCAATGAAAATGAAGCCACAACATACCCAAACATATGGGACGCAATGAAAGCATTTCTAAGAGGAAAACTCATAGCTCTGAGTGCCTCCAAAAGGAAACTAGAGAGAGCACACATTAGCAGCTTGACAACACACCTAAAAGCACTAGAACAAAAGGAAGCAAATTCACCCAAGAGGAGTAGACGGCAGGAAATAATCAAACTCAGGGGTGAAATCAACCAAGTGGAAACAAGAAGAACTATTCAAAGAATCAACCAATCAAGGAGCTGGTTCTTTGAGAAAATCAACAAGAGAGATAAACCCTTAGCCAGACTCACTAGAGGGCACAGGGAAAGCATCCTAATTAACAAAATCAGAAATGAAAAATGAGACATAACAACAGATCCTGAAGACATCCAAAACACCATCAGATCCTTCTACCAAAGGCTATACTCAACAAAACTGGAGAACCTGGATGAAATGGAGAAGTTCCTAGACAGATACCAGGTACCAAAGTTGAATCAAGATCAGGTTAATGATCTAAACAGCCCTATATCCCCCAAAGAAATAGAAGCAGTCATTAATAGTCTCCCAACTAAAAAAAGCCCAGGACCAGATGGGTTTAGTGCAGAGTTCTATCAGACCTTCAAAGAAGATGTAATCCCAGTTCTTCACAAACTATTCCACAAAATAGAAACAGAAGGTACTCTACCCAACTCATTCTATGAAGCCACAATTACTCTGATACCTAAACCACAAAAAGACCCAACAAAGATAGAAAACTTCAGACCAATATCCCTTATGAATATTGATGCACAAATCCTCAATAAAGTTCTTGCTAACCGAATCCAAGAACACATCAAAACAATCATCCATCCTGACCAAGTAGGTTTCATCCCAGGGATGCAGGGATGGTTCAATATACGGAAATCCATCAACGTAATCCAGTATATAAACAAACTCAAAGACAAAAACCACATGGTCATCTCCTTAGATGTGGAAAAAGCATTTGACAAGATCCAACACCCATTCATGATAAAAGTCTTGGAAAGATCAGGAATTCAAGGCCCATACCTAAACATGATAAAAGCAATCTACAGCAAACCAGTAGCCAACATCAAAGTAAATGGTGAGAAGCTTGAAGCAATCCCTCTAAAATAAGGGACTAGACAAGGCTGTCCACTTTCTCCATACCTATTCAACATTGTACTTGAAGTCCTAGCCAGAGCAATTCGACAACAAAAGGAGATCAAAGGGATACAAATAGGAAAAGATGAAGTCAAAATATCACTTTTTGCAGATGATATGATAGTATATATAAGTGACCCTAAAAATTCCACCAGAGAACTCCTAAGCCTGTGCAATCTGCAAATTCATCTGGAATAACAAAAAACCTAGGATAGCAAAAACTCTTCTCAAGGATAAAAGAACCTCTGGTGGAATCACCATGCCGGACCTAAAGCTCTACTACAGAGCAATTGTGATAAAAACTGCATGGTACTGGTATAGTGACAGACAAATAGACCAATTGAATAGAATTGAAGACCCAGAAATGAACCCACACACCTACGGTCACTTGATCTTCGACAAGGGAGCTAAAAACATCCAGTGGAAGAAAGACAGCATTTTCAACAAATGGTGCTGGCACAACTGGTTGTTAACATGTAGAAGAATGCGAATCGATCCATTCCTATCTCCTTGTACTAAGGTCAAGTCTAAGTGGATCAAGGAACTTCACATAAAACCAGAGACACTGAAACTTATAGAGGAGAAAGTGGGGAAAAGCCTTGAAGATATGGGCACAGGGGAAAAATTCCTGAATAGAACAGTAATGGCTTGTGCTGTAAGATCGAGAATTGACAAGTGGGACCTCATGAAACTACAAAGCTTCTGCAAGGCTAAAGACACCATCAATAAGACAAAAAAACCACCAACAGATTGGGAAAGGATCTTCACCTATCCTAAATCAGATAAGGGACTAATATCCAATATATATAAAGAACTCAAGAAGGTGGACTCCAGAAAGTCAAATAACCCCATTAAAAAATGGGGCTCAGAACTGAACAAAGAATTCTCACCTGAGGAATACCGAATGGCAGAGAAACACCTGAAAAAATGTTCAACATCCTTAATCATCAGGGAAATGCAAATCAAAACAACCCTGAGATTCCACCTCACACCAGTCAGAATGGCTAAGATCAAAAATTCAGGTGACAGCAGATGCTGGCGAGGATGTGGAGAAAGAGGAACACTCCTCCATTGTTGGTGGGATTGCAAGCTTGTACAACCACTCTGGAAATCAGTCTGGCGGTTCCTCAGAAAATTGGACATAGTACTACCGGAGGATCCAGCAATACCTCTCCTGGGCATATATCCAGAAGATGTCCCAACCGGTAAGAAGGACACATGCTCCACTATGTTCATAGCAGCCCTATTTATAATAGCCAGAAGCTGGAAAGAACCCAGATGTCCCTCAACAGAGGAATGGATACAGAAATTATGGTACATTTACACAATGGAGTACTACTCAGCTATTAAAAAGAATGAATTTATGAAATTCCTAGCCAAATGGATGGACCTGGAGGGCATCATCTTGAGTGAAGTAACACAATCACAAAAGAACTCACACAATATGTATTCACTGATAAGTGGATATTAGCCCAAAACTTAGGATACCCAAGATATAAGATACAATTTGATAAACGCATGAAACTCAAGAAGAATGAAGACTAAAGTGTGGACACTGTGCACCTTCTTAGAATTGGGAACAAAACACCCAGGGAAGGAGTTACAGAGACAAAGTTCGTAGCTGTGATGAAAGGATGGATCATTTAGAGACTGCCGTATCCAGGGATCCATCCCATAATCAGCTTCTAAACGCTGACACCATTGCATACACTAGCAAGATTTTGCTGAAAGGACCCAAATATAGCTGTCTCTTGTGAGACGATGCCGGGGCCTAGCAAACACAGGAGTGGATGTTCACAGTCAGCTATTGGATGTATCACAGGGCTCCCAATGGAGAAGCTAGAGAAAGTACCCAAGGAGCTAAAGGGATCTGCAACCCTATTGTTGGAACAACATGATGTACTAACCAGAACCCCGGAGCTCTTGTCTCTAGCTGCATATGTATCGAAAGATGGCCTAGTCGTCCATCAATGGAAAAAGAGGCCCATTGGACTTGCAAACTTTATATGCCCCAATATAGGGGAATGCCAGGGCCAAAAGAATGGGAATGGGTGGGTAGGGAAGTGGGGGGCGCTATGGGGGACTTTTGGGATAGCATTGGAAATGTAATTGAGGAAAATATGTAATAAAAATATTAAAAATCAAAAAAAAAGAATATCAAAAGGGCAGGGGGAGAGTACAGGGAACTTTTGGGATAACATTTGAAAAAAAAAACAAACAAAAAAAAAAGGACCTACTGGACCATGACCTCATCACAGAGTCTGTTCCATGATTTCAGCTCATCTCCTTTTTTACAACATTTCTATGCATTTTATCTCTAGTGGAAATACCAAAGTATGGTTACTAGGAAACACACACAGAGAAGGGGGAGAAAAGAAAGAGAGAAAGAAAGAAAGAAAGAAAGAAAGAAAGAAAGAAAGAAAGAAAGAAAGAAAGAAAGAAGAGAGAGGAAGGAAGGAAGGAAGGAAGGAAGGAAGGAAGGAAGGAAGGAAGGAAGGAAGGAAGGAAGGAAGGAAAGAGATAGAGAGGGAGGGAAGGAGGGAGAAAGGAGAAAGAAGGAAGGAAGGAAGGAAGGAAGGAAGGAAGGAAGGAAGGAAGGAAAGAGATAGAGAGTGAGGGAAGGAGGTAGAAAGGAGAAAGAGGGGGGAAAAAATCCCTGGGTCTGGAGGGGGTGGGGATTTGGAAACAAGATTCCAGAGCTGACTCATAAACAATGAGTAGTGTTGCCAGGCAACCAAGAGGCAGGAGGATCCAGGCTGAGGCGGTGAGAATAACAAGGAAAAGGGCTGCATGCCAATAAATCTATTTGAGTCGTCTTTATTAGTCCAGGGGATGGAGGATTAGAGCCCAGACTGGGACAGTAAGAGTAGACAGGGACACAGAGATATGAGGCACTGAAGGAAACAACCAAAACAGTCAGGCTGGACTGATGAATGTAGAGGAGTAGGAATACAGTGGTGGCCTGAAGCACCACCCATGGAATAAGAATGCACGTAGGAAAGAGGAGGTCGAGGAGGGGAGCTGGCTGGGGCATTACATTGGCTATGCCTGTGCAACATCCTAGAGATGTCTTAGGCAGCTACTGACTTGAGTGGGATGTTGGGCTATATCTGGAGGCGAGACCTTAGAGATGAGCAGATGGAAAATAGGCAGTGGATTCTGACTTTGTTAGTAAAGCTGCTTTGCAAATCTTAATGGGGCCAGGAATCATTTGGTGATATTGTTAGGAGAGGTGTAGCTCTTCAGTAGTACCAAAGTAAGAGGTAAGATTTTCAATGCTTTTCAGTTGCTCTGTAAATCACATTTTGGACACCAAGATATTAGACTCATCCAGATGCCTGAGGAAGACGGTATAAAGAACAAGGTATCTTGGAAATATAACAGGCATGGGAGCCAGCTCATGAAGACACATATGAGAAGTTCAGATGTGTAATACTAAGAAACTTGAACACTGTCTTGTGGATCACATGAAGAAGGGTCAGAAAAAAATCACATTAAGAAGTTGGCCATTTGGAAGCCAAGGGAAAAGACCTCAAAAGACCCCAGCCTTGCAGAAATACCTTAATCAAGGACTTCTACTATCCATAACTATAAGCCAGTATGTCGACAAGTCAAGCTGCCCCATTTGAGGTAATTATTGTAGCATCCATAGCAAGCACACGTGTTTAATAATGGCTCCTTAAAGTGAACAGTACTATGGCAGGGGTGAGGTCCATCTCTTTCTCTCTCTGTCTTACAGAAATAAGAGCCTCCTTACAGATCTATGACTCCCACCCTACTGAGACTCCACTGACTCCTATAAAAGGGCTTTGGCCATGTTACAGAAATGCAAGGAACCAATAGCAAAATTGCAAGAGAGAGATTGGAAGGCCAGCTAGAAGTGGCCGCTCTCTGGATGGTACATTCCTCCTAGGTACAGTGTCTGAGAAGTCTTAAGATAGAAAGGACCCTGGACCCTGGCTCTCTGCCCAAGATAACTGTTATTTTTATTAGGGAACAGTCACTTTTTATGAGTCTTGTTGATGTATGTACAATCATGTGGCAACTGATTACTGTTATGGAGTAGTATAAAAGGAACACCCAAAGGATTAAACAATCTCTACCCAATTTGTATTTCTGAAATTGAACACATGAGGTATGTGGTTCTCCTGAAACAGTGTTCTGTATAACTCCCAGTTTCCAACACTTACCCAAACAAGTATAGCTTGTTGGTTAATAATGCTCAAATAACTACCATTAGAATCAGTTCAAACTCCTACTTTTGACCAATCTCCTTGAGAAAAACCCCATACCGTGTTGGGAGTATAGAAATACAGCATAAGTGTATTCCGGTACTGTTGTGAGGTTCCTGTGCTTGTTCCAGTATGACTGGCACCTAGAGGAACTTCTCAAAAGGCACATCACAATACTCCCAAATGCCTGTGTGGTCATAAGAGTCTAAAACATAGAAGGGTCTTAATTATGTCCTGGTTTCAAATCTCTGGGTCTTCTGACTCTGCAGCTTCACATTTCATGCAGTCTGTTGAAAAGTTCCTCATCCATCCAAGGCTACTTATGATATTCTTACCCAGACTCAACTTAACATGTTTCCCACAGATGAATCCACAAAGAGGCTGAAAGCCCATCTGCAGCAGGCAAAGTCAGGGAACTTTTTGATGCACTCAGGACCAGAGTCACCTTTTCCCATCCAGCAATCATGTGGTCAAAGTTAGTCAACAGGTCCCTAAATCCAATTCAAAAAAGACCCTTGTCTTAGACCTAGGTTCTTCACTCTGCAATCCATTCAAAGGGTCTTTCTGTTTACCTGAAAGTTTCAGAGAGAAATGTGGCTCTTTTGTGGACATTGTCTCCATGATCAAAGCTAATCAATCATCCTGAGGGTCAAAGAGCTGTGAACTCACAGCTAGGCTCCCCAAACTGCAGGACTCCCAGAACTGAAAACACAATTGAGTTCAAGAATTGTAATTACAATAGCTAAATGGCCACTCTCTAACAGGCTTTGAAGGAAGCCTCTGGGAGGGTCACTATAGGCATCAAATTATAGGATATTATAGTTGTGTCTTTTTGCAGATTAACATCCTTTGATAGCCTCTAACTCACTAATTGGCCTGAGAAATCTCAAAGGCATATTGGGGACCCACTTTAGAAAGGGGAAACTGGAGCAGGGAAGTAGATGGAATTCAAGGAGCTGGAAAACATAGCCCCAGGCCTTTAAATGCTTTCCATGATCTCCCCCAGCCCCATTTACCCACAGGAACTCTAGGAGATATCCAGTGTTTGAGTGATTCTAATGTACTATGTCTACAGCTGGCACTGTGTGCATAATAAGCTGCTTGACTTCCAGAATCAAACACTAAACTACAGCTCAAGGTCTAAGACTTAGCTCCTCTGCAGGCAGCCCATTGTTCATGGGGAGCTGGGAAGCATTGTGAGATAGCATATTGTAAGGTGTTGAGGGCAGACATAAAGCAAGACAAAGCAAAGTCAGCTGTTTCTTCCAAGTGATGTCAGAAAACTAGGTCATTTGTGCGGTTTAAAACAAGTCATCACAGCCACCAGGATAGTAACAGATGGTTGCCCTTGGTGATACTGATGGAACATGTTGGACACAGAGGTATCAAAAGGTGATCAAGTATAAGCTCTCTGAAACTTAGCTTCGGCATGGACCTGGAAACACTATCAGGCAACAGAAAGCCACCAGCATATTATAGCCTTTCCTGGAGTGGAAGCTACTGATCTGAAGTGAAATAGCAAGATGAGAACAGCCTTGGACCTGAGATTTCTCAGGTTGCTGGCCTGATGTTATGCTTAATAGAAAGCCACCAGCGGGCTTTTCAACTAACCTTCCCTGGCCCTGAGAATTCATTAGATGTAACACAGGTGATTTGGTTTTGTGGCTTCAGCCTCTTCTATGGACATCAAAATTATCTAAGTCTTACCCAGCAACCTACATAGGAAAGAAAACTGATGGGGAAGGCATGCATAGATTTGAAAACTAGAAACAAAACAGATTCAATTCCCAGAGACCCCGTGTAACACATGAACTGACTATCTGCCTGGGAGGGGCAGGAGGTGGGCAGCTGGTACTCTGCTTCCTTACTGTGCACAGAACCTGTACAGGCCATTAAGATATCTATAGAATGGGTTTATATACACATCTTGAAAACAGGTGCAGTATGCTATATCTATTTTGCAGAGGAAGAACTGCAACTTCTCAGAGTAAGGGAGCAGTCCAAGTTCACATAACGCTAGCAGAGTCATTTGCAAACCCTAACCTTGCCAAGTAGAACTGTCCAGAAACCTTTACGAATGTCCATTGAAAGAATAAAGGACCATTCTCATGATGAATAAATAGGGGGGAAAATACTTTATTTTTTATCAAGAAGGGGCTGCAATTCTTATACTATCCCAATTCAATTGGATCATAATATCCAATTATATAAGAATCAGTAAGGTAATTGTGGGGCCCATACCTACCACTGCAGCACTCAAGAGGCTGAGTTAAGAGGATGTGAGTCTACAGACAGTGAGGGGATCTACTATGTTTGAAAAGAGCCTAAGTAACACGCAGAGATACTGCCTCCCTCATAAGAGAGTATGTAAGATCTGTGTAAGAAAAGATTGTTTCTGTATATTAACTATTAAGAATTGATAAAAAACATTAATTTAAAAATAAAATATTAAGTATAATTCAGGTGTGTAGTGTGTGTATATATATATGTAAATATATATATGTATATGTACATATATATATATATATATATATAAAATTACAGAACTTCCACTTGCAAATAAAACTATTCTATTTGGGTGTTTTCGTTTTGTTTGGTTTTTGGTTTGGGGATTTTGGGGGGGGTTGTTTGGTTTCTGGTTTTGGTTTTTGGTTTTTTGGTTCTTTTGAGACAGGATTTCTTGATGTACCAGTCCTGGCTATCTTGGAACTCGATTTGTAGACCAGGCTGTCCTTGAACTTACAAAGATCTGCTTGCTGTGTTAGATCACAGAGATCTCACCATGCCTAGCTTGTTTTTGGTTTGCTGTCCCTATGCTCCTAATCTTTATGCCTGTGTCTACACCTTAAGATCTGGGAATCCCAAGAATGAGCCACATTTCTAGACAAACGCACATTCCTTGTAATGAGGCTTTGGAATTACTGACAATACATAGTAGGCTTAAAGAGGAATCAGCTTGGAAGGTTGGGTTTTTTGTATTTGTTTTTGTTTTGTTTTGTTTGTTGCTGTTGTTGTTGTTTACCAATACAATCGTGGTAGAGACTCTTTGCCACTTTTGTCATATGACACATCCTAGGAAAGACCGGCAGCTTCCCTGACCTTTACTGGATATGTTGGTTAGATGTAGGCTACAGGTACCCCTTTAAGGAGGCAGAATGAACTGTCAAAGAGATTGATTATGCAAGGATGTGACTCACTGGGAGGTCACCTCAGGATCTGTCAGCTACAAATTAAAAGAAAGGAAAAAAGCAAGCTTTTCACTAATAAATTTTACAGTGTTTAAGAAATCCCAAGCAAAGAAAAATGATGTAAAGTGAAAAGATAAACATTGAGAAGAAAATAAGTCTTATTGCCACACACTACATTCCTTTAAACAATACCAGTGGGAGTGGGAGTGGGTGGGTTGGGGAGCAGGGGAAGGGGGGAGGAGATAGAGTTTTTTGGAAGGGAAACTAGGAAAGGGAATAACATTTGAAATGTAAAGAAAGAAAATATCTAATAAAAAGTAAAGATAATTTTTAAAAAGGAAAAGAAAAACAATTCCAGTGCCCATGCATAAATGAGTGAAGTCTATTAACATTCATGAGTGTGGATGTAAGAAAAGTAAGATTATCCAAACAATGTATACAAGAGCTTTTAATACTTACTTTTATATGTGTTTGTGGGTGCCAGTGTGTCGACATGGCTGGCATAGTACAAAGAACCAAACTGGGGTCACCTACAAAAGCAGCAAGCCATCCTACCACTGAGACATCTTGCCAGTCCTACAAAAGAGTTTTTAAAATTATTTCCAGCAGCAACAAAAACATCGTGAAATGATTCTAACACAAACTGTGACCTACATAAAGCTGCAATGCTCAGGGAAAGGAACATAAGAAGCCTTGCATGACAAGAAAGGAGCCACATGGCAGAGCTGAAATTAATGTGTGGCTTGCTATTAAACTGTTTTTAAGAACCCCAACCTGCCTTTAACAAAATGAATTTCCAATTTACCTATAAAAATAAGAGAATATTTATGAATTTTAAACGAGGAGCACATAATATTATTTTATTATTTAAATTATTTTATAACATTTAAATAATGTGACATTTCTAAAAAAAAATAAGATCAAGGAAATAACCCCCCAAAAATGGTCTATTATGCATTGTCTTAAAATTTATGATAAAGAGTTTATCGCAAACCATTGCCTAGACAAGCCAAAGTGAGCTTGGGGCAATGAACTAACAATGAGGAACGTGATATATTTAAATAATTACATCATTCTACATATCAAGAGGAATTTCTAATGAAGAATATAGAGAAATAAAAATTAAAAGTAGGTTCAGTTCAATTCCTGTGTTTTAGAAAGAAAGAGATTTTCTCTTTCAGAAATGATGGAAGTTCACAGTGGAAAACACTGGCAGACAGACCAGGGAAATACAGGCAGACAGACCAGAAAAATATAGGCAGACAGATCAGGGAAATACAGGCAGACAGACCAGGAAAATACAGGCAGACAGATCATGGAAATACAGGCAGACAGACCAGGGAAATACATGCAGACAGACCAGGGAAATACAAGCAGACAGACCAGGGAAATACATGCTGACAGACCAGGGAATTGTAAGCAGGCAGATCTTGTTCGTCCACAAGCATAGCCCTTCTGATGGATTCATGTTCTTTCAAAATTGGTTTTGCATTTTGAAAAGCACCCTTCCAAACATCACATACCCATTAGAATGTTTGTAGTATAAAAGGAAAATAACAGTGATAACCAGCAGACTAGGGAGAGTAACTGAGGAATGAAAAGAACTGACAAGAAAATCATGAAGGCTTTTATAAATCAGTCAACAAAGGAAAGAAATGGAGGGTCTGCCAAAAATTAAATGTGTATAAATTAAAGTAAGAGAAATTGTTCAATGTGTATCACAAGGTCCTATGTTCTTCTAATCAGTCGTTTTTTTTTTTTTAACAAAGAATATTATCAAGCCTGCTCTCTGTGTCCTCTAGGGCACCCCCAGCTGCCCAGACCAGTCAGCTATACCCTACAGACCCTTCATACTTCTGCCACCTCTCTGCCCACCTTCATCTGACCTGTGGCTTCTAAATAACACAGACCTGCTGATCAGAAACCATACAGCCCAAAGATGCCCATCAGAGGCCTGCCACACCAGGACCATCAAGGTTAACCCCTCTCTCAATACCTACTACAATAGGAACATCCAGGAACCAAAGTCATACATATGGCTAAAGACCCTAAAAAGAGCACAGTCAACAAAAGCCAGGGCAATACTATATTTTAGAATACCCTGGATATCCTAACAAAACCAAAGCACACGAAAATGACCTTAAATGCAATCTTATGAAAATTATAGAGGCCTTTAGAGATGAAATGAATAAATCCCTTAAAGAAACACAGGAAAATCAAACAGGTAGAGATTATTAAAAAGGAAACAAGTGCATCCCTCAAAAATATATAGGAAAATACAATTAAAGAGATAAAGGAAATAAAACTGTGCCAGACCAGAAAGAAGAAATAGAAGCAATAAAGAAAACACAAGCTGAGTGAATTCTGGAGATGAAAGCCCTAAGGAAGAGAACAGGAGCAACAGATGCAAGAATCACCAACAGAATACAAGAGATGGACCACAGAACCTCAGTGTAGAAGATACAATAGAATAAATTGATACATCAGTCAAAGTAATGTTGAATCTAAAAAATTCCTGACACAAAACATCCAGGAAATCTGGGATACCATAAAAAAGACCTAACCCAAGAATAATAAGAGTCCAAGGCCCAGAAAATATTCTCAACAAAAATCATAGAAGAAAACTTTCTCAAACTAAAGAAAAATATGTCTATAAACATACACGAAGTGTGTAGAACACCAATTATACTGGACCAGAAAAGACTCCAGCAGATTTGGTATCTGGTGAGGGTATGCTTCTTCATGGATCTTTCTTTTTTTTTTTTATATATTTTTATTACATATTTTCCTCAATTACATTTCCAATACTATCCCAAAAGTCCCCCATAGCGCCCCCCACTTCCCTACCCACCCATTCCCATTCTTTTGGCCCTGGCATTCCCCTATATTGGGGCATATAATGTTTGCAAGTCCAATGGGCCTCTCTTTCCATTGATGGCCGACTAGGCCATCTTTCGATACATATGCAGCTAGAGACAAGAGCTCCAGGGTTCTGGTTAGTACATCATGTTGTTCCAACAATAGGGTTGCAGATCCCTTTAGCTCCTTGGGTACTTTCTCTAGCTTCTCCATTGGGAGCCCTGTGATACATCCAATAGCTGACTGTGAACATCCACTCCTGTGTTTGCTAGGCCCCGGCATCGTCTCACAAGAGACAGCTATATTTGGGTCCTTTCAGCAAAATCTTGCTAGTGTATGCAATGGTGTCAGCGTTTGGAAGCTGATTATGGGACGGATCCCTGGATACAGCAGTCTCTAAATGGTCCATCCTTTCATCACAGCTACGAACTTTGTCTCTGTAACTCCTTCCATGGGTGTTTTGTTCCCAATTCTAAGAAGGTGCACAGTGTCCACACTTTGGCCTTCATTCTTCTTGAGTTTCATGCGTTTATCAAATTGTATCTTATATCTTGGGTATCCTAAGTTTTGGGCTAATATCCACTTATCAATGAATACATATTGTGTGAGTTCTTTTGTGATTGTGTTACTTCACTCAAGATGATGCCCTCCAGGTCCATCCATTTGGCTAGGAATTTCATAAATTCATTCTTTTTAATAGCTGAGTAGTACTCCATTGTGTAAATGTACCACATTTTCTGTATCCATTCCTCTGTTGAGGGACATCTGGGTTCTTTCCAGCTTCTGGCTATTATAAATAGGGCTGCTATGAACATAGTGGAGCATGTGTCCTTTTTACCGGTTGGGACATCTTCTGGATATATGCCCAGGAGAGGTATTGCTGGATCCTCCGGTAGTACTATGTCCAATTTTCTGAGGAACCGCCAGACTGATTTCCAGAGTGGTTGTACAAGCTTGCAATCCCACCAACAATGGAGGAGTGTTCCTCTTTCTCCACATCCTCGCCAGCATCTGCTGTCACCTGAATTTTTGATCTTAGCCATTCTGACTGGTGTGAGGTGGAATCTCAGGGTTGTTTTGATTTGCATTTCCCTGATGATTAAGGATGTTGAACATTTTTTCAGGTGCTTCTCTGCCATTCGGTATTCCTCAGGTGAAAATTCTTTGTTCAGTTCTGAGCCCCATTTTTTAATGGGGTTATTTGACTTTCTGGAGTCCACCTTCTTGAGTTCTTTATATATATTGGATATTAGTCCCTTATCTGATTTAGGATAGGTGAAGATCCTTTCCCAATCTGTTGGTGGTTTTTTTTGTCTTATTGATGGTGTCTTTAGCCTTGCAGAAGCTTTGTAGTTTCATGAGGTCCCACTTGTCAATTCTCGATCTTACAGCACAAGCCATTACTGTTCTATTCAGGAATTTTTCCCCTGTGCCCATATCTTCAAGGCTTTTCCCCACTTTCTCCTCTATAAGTTTCAGTGTCTCTGGTTTTATGTGAAGTTCCTTGATCCACTTAGACTTGACCTTAGTACAAGGAGATAGGAATGGATCGATTTGCATTCTTCTACATGTTAACAACCAGTTGTGCCAGCACCATTTGTTGAAAATGCTGTCTTTCTTCCACTGGATGTTTTTAGCTCCCTTGTTGAAGATCAAGTGACCATAGGTGTGTGGGTTCATTTCTGGGTCTTCAATTCTATCCATTGGTCTATTTGTCTGTCACTATACCAGTACCATGCAGTTTTTATCACAATTGCTCTGTAGTAGAGCTTTAGGTCCGGCATGGTGATTCCACCAGAGGTTCTTTTATCCTTGAGAAGAGTTTTTGCTATCCTAGGTTTTTTGTTATTCCAGATGAATTTGCAGATTGCACTTTCTAATTCGTTGAAGAATTGATTTGGAATTTTGATGGGGATTGCATTGAATCTGTAGATTGCTTTTGGCAAGATAGCCATTTTTACAATGTTGATCCTGCCAATCCATGAGCATGGGAGATCTTTCCATCTTCTGAGATCTTCTATAATTTCTTTCTTCAGAGACTTGAAGTTTTTATTATACAGATCTTTCACTTCCTTAGTTAGAGTCACGCCAAGATATTTTATATTATTTGTGACTATTGAGAAGGGTGTTGTTTCCCTAATTTCTTTCTCAGCCTGTTTATTCTTTGTGTAGAGAAAGGCCATTGATTTGTTTGAGTTAATTTTATATCCAGCTACTTCACCGAAGCTGTTTATCAGGCTTAGGAGTTCTCTGGTGGAATTTTTAGGGTCACTTATATATACTATCATATCATCTGCAAAAAGTGATATTTTGACTTCATCTTTTCCAATTTGTATCCCTTTGATCTCCTTTTGTTGTCGAATTGCTCTGGCTAGGACTTCCAGTACAATGTTGAATAGGTATGGAGAAAGTGGACAGCCTTGTCTAGTCCCTGATTTTAGAGGGATTGCTTCAAGCTTCTCACCATTTACTTTGATGTTGGCTACTGGTTTGCTGTAGATTGCTTTTATCATGTTTAGGTATGGGCCTTGAATTCCTGATCTTTCCAAGACTTTTATCATGAATGGGTGTTGGATCTTGTCAAATGCTTTTTCCGCATCTAAGGAGATGACCATGTGGTTTTTGTCTTTGAGTTTGTTTATATACTGGATTACGTTGATGGATTTCCGTATATTGAACCATCCCTGCATCCCTGGGATGAAACCTACTTGGTCAGGATGGATGATTGTTTTGATGTGTTCTTGGATTCGGTTAGCAAGAACTTTATTGAGGATTTTTGCATCAATATTCATAAGGGATATTGGTCTGAAGTTTTCTATCTTTGTTGGGTCTTTTTGTGGTTTAGGTATCAGAGTAATTGTGGCTTCATAGAATGAGTTGGGTAGAGTACCTTCTGTTTCTATTTTGTGGAATAGTTTGTGAAGAACTGGGATTACATCTTCTTTGAAGGTCTGATAGAACTCTGCACTAAACCCATCTGGTCCTGGGCTTTTTTTAGTTGGGAGACTATTAATGACTGCTTCTATTTCTTTGGGGGATATAGGGCTGTTTAGATCATTAACCTGATCTTGATTCAACTTTGGTACCTGGTATCTGTCTAGGAACTTCTCCATTTCATCCAGGTTCTCCAGTTTTGTTGAGTATAGCCTTTGGTAGAAGGATCTGATGGTGTTTTGGATGTCTTCAGGATCTGTTGTTATGTCTCCTTTTTCATTTCTGATTTTGTTAATTAGGATGCTTTCCCTGTGCCCTCTAGTGAGTCTGGCTAAGGGTTTATCTATCTTGTTGATTTTCTCAAAGAACCAGCTCCTTGATTGGTTGATTCTTTGAATAGTTTTTCTTGTTTCCACTTGGTTGATTTCACCCCTGAGTTTGATTATTTCCTGCCGTCTACTCCTCTTGGGTGAATTTGCTTCCTTTTGTTCTAGTGCTTTTAGGTGTGTTGTCAAGCTGCTAATGTGTGCTCTCTCTAGTTTCCTTTTGGAGGCACTCAGAGCTATGAGTTTTCCTCTTAGAAATGCTTTCATTGCGTCCCATAAGTTTGGGTATGTTGTGGCTTCATTTTCATTGAACTCTAAAAAGTCCTTAATTTCTTTCTTTATTCCTTCCTTGACCAAGGTATCATTGAGAAGAGTGTTGTTCAGTTTCCACGTGAAGGTTGGCTTTCTATTATTTATTTTGTTATTGAAGATCAGCCTTAGGCCATGGTGATCTGATAGGATGCATGGGACAATTTCAATATTTTTATATCTGTTGAGGCCTGCTTTGTGACCAATTATGTGGTCAATTTTGGAGAAGGTACCATGAGGTGCTGAGAAGAAGGTATATCCTTTTGTTTTAGGATAGAATGTTCTGTAGATATCTGCCAGATCCATTTGATTCATAATTTCTCTTAGTTTCACTGTGTCCCTGTTTAGTTTCTGTTTCCATGATCTGTCCATTGGTGAAAGTGGTGTGTTGAAGTCTCCCACTATTATTGTATGAGGTGCAATGTGTGCTTTGAGCTTTACTAAAGTTTCTTTAATGAATGTGGCTGCCTTTGTATTTGGAGCATAGATATTCAGGATTGATAGTTCCTCTTGGAGGATTTTACCTTTGATGAGTATGAAGTGTCCCTCCCTGTCTTTTTTAATGACTTTGGGTTGGAAGTCCATCTTATCAGATATTAGAATGGCTACTCCAGCTTGTTTCTTCATGCCATTTGCTTGGAAAATTGTTTTCCAGCCTTTCATTCTGAGGTAGTGTCTATCCTTTTCTCTGAGATGAGTTTCCTGTAAGCAGCAAAATGTTGGGTCTTGTTTGTGTAGCCAGTTTGTTAGTCTATGTCTTTTTATCGGGGAGTTGAGTCCATTGATATTAAGAGATATTAAGGAAAAGTAATTGTTGTTTCCTGTTATTTTTGTTGTTAAAGTTGGCATTTTGTTCTTGTGGCTGTCTTCTTTTAGGTTTGTTGAGGGATTACCTTCTTGTTGTTTCTAGGGCGTGGTTCCTGTCCTTGTATTGGTTTTTTTCTGTTATTATCCTTTGAAGGGCTGTATTCGTGGAGAGATAATGTGTGAATTTGGTTTTGTCGTGGAATACTTTGGTTTCTCCATCTATGTTAATTGAGAGTTTGGCTGGGTATAGTAGCCTGGGCTGGAATTTGTGTTCTTTTAGTGTCTGTATAACATCCGTCCAGGATCTTCTGGCTTTCATAGTCTCTGGTGAAAAATCTGGTGTAATTCTGATAGGCTTGCCTTTATATGTTACTTGGCCTTTTTCTCTTACTGCTTTTAGTATTCTATCTTTATTTAGAGCATTCGTTGCTCTGATTATTATGTGTCGGGAGGTATTTCTTTTCTGGTCCAGTCTATTTGGAGTTCTGTAGGCTTCTTGTATGTTCATGGGCATCTCTTTCTTTAGATTTGGGAAGTTTTCTTCTATAATTTTGTTGAAGATGTTTGCTGGTCCTTTGAGTTGAAAATCTTCATTCTCATCCACTCCTATTATCCGTAGGTTTGGTCTTCTCATTGTGTCCTGTATTTCTTGGATGTTTTGAGTTAGGATCTTTTTGCATTTTACATTTTCCTTGATTGTTGTGCCGATGTTCTCTATGGAATCTTCTGCACCTGAGATTCTCTCTTCCATCTCTTGTATTCTGTTGCTGATGCTCGTATCTATGGTTCCAGATTTCTTTCCTAGGGTTTCTATCTCCAGTGTTGCCCCATTTTGGGTTTTCTTTATTGTGTCTACTTCCCTTTTTAGGTCTAGTATAATTTTGTTCATTTCCATCATCTGTTTGGATGTGTTTTCCTGTTTTTCTGTAAGGACTTCTACCTGTTTGATTATGTTATCGTGTTTTTCTTTAAGGATTTGTAACTCTTTAGCAGTGTTCTCCTGCCATTCTTTAAGGGATTTTTGTGCTTTCTCTTTATAGTCTTCTGCCTGTTTAGCAGTGTTCTCCTGCATTTCTTTAAGTGTGTTATTAAAGTCCTTCTTGAAGTTCTCTATCATCATCAGGAGATATGCTTTTAAATCCGTGTCTAGCTTTTCCGGTGTGTTGGGGTGCCCTGGACTGGGCGAAGTGGGGGTGCTGGGTTCTGATGATGGTGAGTGGTCTTGGTTTCTGTTAGTAAGATTATTACGTTTACCTTTCACCATCTGGTAATCTCTGGGGTTAGTTGTTATCGTTGTCACTGTTTAAAGATTGGAGCAGAAGCTGTGTTCCACTCACCAGCAGTCTCTAAATCCTGCGGCGGGGGTCGTGGGTAGCTGACGGTACCCCGGTGCCGGTCCAGCCGGAAGAGGCCTGTGGTCCTACACAGGCCGTTTTTCTGCTTCCCTAACTAATGCAGTCTCTGGTCCCGCGTGCAATTGGATTGGAGCAGAAGCTGTGTTCCACTCTCCAGAAGTCTTAAGATCCTGTGGTGGGTGTTGTGGGTAGCTGGTGAGTGTCAGCCGACCCTGCGCCCCAGCTGCCCCGGTGCTTTTCTGACCGGAAGAGGGTTGTGGCCCTATGTAGGCCGGATTTCTCTCTCCCCAACCAGAGCAGTCTCAGGTCCCGCGTGATTGGACTGGAACAGAAGCTGTGTTCCACTCACCAGCAGTCCCAAAATCCTGCGGCGGGGGTCGTGGGTAGCTGGAGGGTGTCAGGCAACCCTGCGCTCCCTCCCGCTACCCAGGCGCTGATCCGGCCGGATGTGGCCTGTGGCCCTACTCAGGCCGGTTTCTGCTTCCCTAACTAATGCAGTCTCAGGTCCCGCGCAATTGGATTGGAGCAGAAGCTGTGTTCCACTCACCAGCAGTCCCAAAATCCTGCGGTGGGGGTCGTGGGTAGCTGGAGGGTGTCAGGCAACCCTGCGCTCCCGCTACCCCGGCGCTGATCCTTCATGGATCTTTCTAATATCTTCTCACACAGTAAAAAGTATCTCTTTTCTACTAATGGCACTAATTGCACTCATGAGGGGAGACCCTAGTTGCCTTCTAAAAGCCCTTATTCCTCATATCGCCATATTGGAGTTTAGGATTTTGACAAATGACACACAGTCTTTTGCTCCTTGGAAAATCCCAACCTCAACACCCTTAAGTTTTGATAGACACTGTGAACAAGAAGACAATGGAGGTTTGGCTATTAATGGGGAAAAGGAAGAGCATCTTCTCAAACATGTATCTACTGAGATGAGCATTGACTCACTGATAAAGGCCAACTTGAGGATCACATAAGTCAGCCACCAAAGAACTCATCATAGGTTAATGGACACATTAACTTTCATGATGTTTATAAAACCAAACCCTAGAAAATTTTGTACAACTTTTCTTTCTATAACTATGTGACATCTATTTACAATAGAACTGGGTTAACCTTGTATTTAAATAGGAACTCATCCTTTTTTCTTGAAAAGCAATTATATGCCCTATATAAGGTTGGGAATTGTTAAGCACTGGAGAAAGAGGCATTAAGCAAAACATACACACAAATTTAACTTTAGTTGTGATTAAATGATGAAAAGGGGAAGCAACAGATGACAAGAGAGTGGAGAAGAAGGCTTATTCCAGCCTTGGAAGATGGACAAGTGACAACTGAGATATATTTGAGATAAGGTTAATTGCCCAAGAGAAAGGAATTTGCCAAGCAAATACAAGACAGGAAAGAGGTGTGAGTGCTTTGAAGGGAGGAAGTCACTCTTGCCACAGTTTTAAGTTTGGAGACATCCTAGCTGGTTCACAAGATCAAATGAAGTTAACAAGCAATGTGCAAAGTGGTGAGATGAGGTTCAAGTTTCACAAAACAAAGAAGTTTTGGGACAATGGCATAGACTTAGGGTGAATTCACTCAGCCCTTGAATGAATGTAAGAGTGCTTCAAGCTAAGATGAAAGGATGGACCATCCAGAGACTACTCCACCCGGGGTCCATCCCATAATCAGCCACCAAACTCGGACACTATTGCTTATGCCAGCAAGATTTTCCTGAAAGGACCCTGATATAGCTATCTCGAGTGAGGCTATGCCAGTGCCTGGCAAATACAGAAGTGGATGCTTACAGTCATCTATAGGATGGAACACAGGGCCCCCGATGGAGGAGCTAGAGAAAGTACCCAAGGAGCTGAAGGAGTCTGCAACCCTATAGGTGGAACAACAATATGAACTAACCAGTACCCCCAGAGCTTGTGACTCTAGCTGCATATATAGCAGAAGATGGCCTAGTCAGCCATCATTGGGAAGAGAGGCCCCTTGGTCTTGCAAACTTTATATGCTCTAGTACAGGGGGATGCCAGGGCCAAGAAACGGGAGTGGGTGGGTAGGGGAGCAGGGCAGGGGAACGGTATAGGGAACTTTCGGGATAGCATTTGAAATGTAAATAAAGAAAATATCTAATAAAAAATTAAAATAAATTAAATTTTAAATTTTTTTAAAAAAGAAAAAGAAACAAGTGATTCCTTCTGTAACTCGCTCCCTGACTGTAATACCTAAAGGATTGTGGAGGGGTAGAAGTGGGTGAAGCTCAGCCATTCGTGTGAACCTTGCAAGTGATGGAGAACAGAGGCATAACAATTTGACCTGACATTCAGATAGAATTTAGCAGATCCCACCACACTGAAGCATTGTGGAGACCAAAGATTTGGAGATGCTGGGATGCATGATCTTGTAGGCTCCACTTTGATTTGTTACACAATATTCACTTACGATGTGCCAATTGTATAGTCTAGCTCACCACTCCCGCGTTAGCTTCACTAACTTCAGAGGGGATTTCTACCAAAGTTTCCATTTCGACAGCTGCTATTCTCTCTTTTAAAGCCTCCAATTGTGTTTGCTATCTGCTTCATTTTTCTGTGGTGCCATGGTTCATTTTAAAAAGTAATCTCAATCCCTTACTTCTCCATACTAAACCATTTTAAAATTTAGTTTAGATTATTCTTTTCTATCCAGCCTGTTTCCTCACACACATATTCTTGCAGTTTCTAAGTGTGTTCTGTCTTTCACCATCTTCCACCAGCTATTTAATGCGCCTTTATTTCTCCTCTGTGAGTGTAAAGCATCATTTATAGCTGCCATGGTCTGTGGCATTACATATTGTTCACCATGGAGGTTAGGAGTTGCTATATAATTACTTCTCTCTCTCATAACCCCCAGGAGAAGAATATGAACACGGGGCTTTTGATGTGCTTGGTCATGTGACATGTTACAAACCTAATCTGGGATAGTGGCTCTGTGGCACAGTTCACTGTGTCTTTATAAACGTGCCCATGAGGAGAACATGTCTTAAACAATTGTTGCTTCCCAGAGAGTGAGAAGCTTGTGGGAAAGATCTGAACCAAAGCTGCATCTTGGAGCCAACAAAAACCAGGTTCAATTGAGATCAGCCATGTCCTAGACAACTGCTTTCCATAGCACCCAGCCAACCTTCAGACTGGGCCATGGCCAGTGAATGTTGGCTGCAGAATGACATAGAGACCTTTGTAACGGGTTGTTACTCGGCTACAGTGGTTGTCTTGTAGCCTAGAGTTTCGTCTAAAAATGGCTCACAAACTCCAGTCCAGGAAGTGTTTGGTCTCATTTTCAAGTGCTATTGTATTTCTATTTTAACTTTTCTTTCATTCATAGTGATGATCCTAGTGGAATATATTTATTTCAAAGGGTTTCCCAGCTACCGTCTTGAAATCAGAGAGACGAGTGCAATGTTGAAACAGTTGTAGCCATTATTTTAAGTGGTTTAATTAGAAGAGCTGTAGACAAATTTTGGCAAGCCAGAAATAGCACTTGGCAACTACAAATCAGGGATAATTTTCAAGTTATAATGAAGGCCTGTTCTGGGTGACAGCATTCCTGCCACTTTTTGACACAGGTGCCAGGCCATGCTTCTGATGGGTTGCAGTAATGTGGATGTGCCTGTCACTATACCCACGCCCTTGTTGCTGATTTCTGCAGGGTGGATTCTGCCCAGCCCCAGCCTCTTTGCTGCTCTAGCTCCTGACTTGACATTTTCCAGAACTATATGTGATCCAGAACCAAGCCACAGTGCCTCCAGCCCTATGGAACAATCAATCCTGCAGTATGTGCAGGGAGGTCCTCTCATATACAGAGGCAGCAAAGAGGCTGACACAGTGCCTTACAATTACTGCTTGGTTTTATTGGAAATGAAGACAAAATTTAAACAATAAGCTTAATACTGACAGTATTGCAGGCTTCACCTGTTAATTCCACTTAAGTGAGATAATGTGCAAGTCAACAATAGTGCGATCAATTAAAAACAAAAAGTAATTACTATACAGTGAAGCCAACGTCTCTCCTATTCTGGACTTTTAGCCTGATGGCTTGCTCATGTCTCTGTCTCTTTGTCAGCTCTCTCTTCCAGGCCTGTGGTTTCATTGGCAATGTTCACTTTCCAGAGCTCTGCCAGATGCATCTATTATACCCTACACCTCCTGGTCCACTGGATAAATCTGTTCTGAAAAGGATTCACTTGAGGTAGCTGGTCTGGGTCAAGAACTTAAAGAGACAGATATATCAGTGAAGCAATGATCTTTTAAAGTGTCACTGGAAGGGCATGTGCGTGTGATGAGGACAAGTCTCTAACATGCCAAAATTGACATACTGAAGTTCTGCTCCATTCGTATTCCCTTAAAAAGGTGAAGCAAGGTTCAGAGCACATCAAACATAAATTAATGATTTTGCTATGAAAATCAAGAAGGGAAGAAAACAGCTTTCTGAGTTGTCTAATGATAAGCTTTTCACTTAATGCTTTTGGTATATTGGGCCATGTGAATTAACCCACACCATTTTACTATGTATTGACTACTTTATTTGTGTGTATACATGAGCTATTTATGTACATATGTGTATATGTATTCACATGTGTGTGAGTACGTGGGTGGGGGACATGTGTAAGTGTGTACATGTGTGTACGCATCTGTGTGCATGTGTGTGTAGAGAGAGAGAGGCTCAACAATGACGTTGTGTCTCCCTCAATTGCTCTCGTATTTATGGAGGCAGGGTCTCTTGTTGATTGGGAGCTCACCAATTCCTTCTAGTCTAGCTAGCCATTTTGCCCTGGGATCACCTTTCTCTGCCTCCCAAGTGTTGGGGTTACAGCCCATTGCCACACCTGACTGGCATCTGTGTGAGTCCTGGGAATCCGAACCCTGGTCTTCATGCTTGTGTGGTAAGCACTTTACCCACTTTCCTATCTTCCCAGCCTCTCAAAGTACCTTAAATATACACTGACTACACAATGGCCATGTGCCAGGCTAAGCTGGCCCTGGAAGCAATGCACAAGGATATTGTGGAAGGATGGGTAGGAAACAGTGCACAAGGATGTTGCTACAATCATTCCAGCTAGGTCTTCCAGTCCCATGACTCTAATAATATTGCAACACTTCTTTAACTAAGAGAGCAAATTAGTATCACTGTGTGAAATAATCAGAAAGAGGGAAGGAACTATGGAGAAAGAGAGCTTGGGGGAGAGGAGAAAGGGTAGGAACCGGGAGAGAAAGAAGGAAGGAATACAAGATCTACTCCATTGTAATTTAGGGGTCAGAAACAACTAGCAGAAGCACCCTCAAATATTTCTAGTTCTAGTGTACTGGATTATTAAAGATTGCCCTTATCAGTATCCCATCCAATCTTCCGATGGACCCTAGGAAGGAGGCAATGTGTGAGTTTTCCTGTTGTGTTTTAAACATGAGCTCTGGGGTCACAAAGTAAACATGTAACACTGGCTCGGTTGCTCAAGCAAGCCATGCAATATCTCATGCCTAAGTTGTTGTTGTTGTAGTTGTTTAGATGGTTTGTTTTGTAAGGTTGAGGTAAGTTAATGTCTGCAGAGTGCTTCTACTGGGTTTGACACACAGTAAATCAGCTGTTATAAAATGTTTATTCTCATGGATGCTCTTAACAGTGAACAGATTTCCCATGCCTTCTGATCCATAAATCAGGACACGTGTGCACATTTGCAGAATCACTTTGAAACTCTGCACAGTAAGATTCCCCAAGCAGAATTGGACCAAAACAAGGCCACAGGAGCCAACAGAGCAGAAAACAGCCAGGAAGGACTGGACTGGAAGGGTGGGACTCAGCTGGGAAAGCGGGTTTTGAGCAAATACACATTGTACTGATCAGCAGCATCTCGTGGGACGTTCTCCCTGCATCGTTTCTCTGAAATGCAAAAATCTCCATTCTAGGCTGGGCGCCAAGTTTTCCATCCCCAGGCCTGATGAGCAAGTGTTCCCTTCTCCCGGGCCATTGACAGAGAAAATGGAGCCAAGATTCTATTTTAGCCCAACTGCTCCACACTTACAGAAATGTGTTTGGATAGTTCACAAAGAACACACCTCTTCTACTCCCACCGAGAGGTTGTGGGAACTCCGGGGTTCTCTTTCCGCTGTTCACCTCTGTCTTCTGTAAAATGACAAACCAGGTTCATCTCCCCCATGCCTCAGTACCCTTTCGATGTACAAAGTCTAAGAGACTATGGACATTTAAACAGAATGAAAGCCTTTTGGTGAGTGTGGGGATCAGATCATACTGCCATTTCTGGATCACGAGTGGTGATTGCCAAGTGGACTGGGCTGCAACTGCTGATTTGTGTTGGTGTTTTGCTAGAGGACTGGATTGCTGACAATGAAGATGGGAACAGCCCCAGAGAACTATTTCTAAACAGATCCACATCTCCCACTTCCTACTAACCTTCCTTTTCCACTACCTCTGATGGGTGGCAGGCTGAGTGGGAGGTTGCGGCATTTAAGAACCCTTAGTAAAGTAGGATTTGAAAACTCTAAGCCTGAAGACAATCAGTCTCAGGCTCCTACAGCTGACTTCCCTGCACAGACAGACTAGAACCTGAACCTGTGAGATAAAATAAAGCCTTTCTAGCCTCAGTTATTATTATTTTTTGTCATGGCAACAATGGGGGTTTGAATGAGAATGGTTCATGTGTTTTAACACTTGGTTCCCACTTGGTAAACGCTTATTAAAATTAAGAGGTGTGACCTACTGAAGCAAATGTGTCACTTTTGAGACTTCAAAAAAGTTTTGGGATTTCTGGTGCTTTCTCTCTCTCTCTCTCTCTCTCTCTCTCTCTCTCTCTCTCTCTCTCTCTCTCTCTCTCTTTCTCTCCTTTGCTGTAGATTAAGATGTGTGATCTCAGTTCCTTCCTTTACCCTGCCACCATGGACTCTAAGCCTCTGACACCATAACCCAAGCGTACTCTTTTGTAAGTTTCCTTGGAAACCGTATTTTATCACAGCAACAGGAATGAACTAATAAAGCAACAGAAACTAAATTAGGACACTGGCCCCCTTTTCCTTCCCGCCCATATGACATCAGCTTTCCTCATCTCTCCAGCTCTAGTTGTTTTTTGTTCTTCCACCTTAGTTCTTTTGTAAAAGATAAATGTATTTGGGAGTGGGGAGTGGTGTATACCATGTGTGCATGGCTGCCTATGGAGGTCAGAAGAGGGGCATGATTCCCTGGAATGAGAGTTAGAGAGTGGTTATGAGCCACCTACAATGCAAACAGCAACTGCCATTGGCTGCCGAGGCATCTTTATAAGGGCCTTGTCATTTGCTTCTTTTCTGATATCTAGTCCCAGATAGCTTTATGTCTATAATTAGATGCCAAATTATCGACTTAAGCTTTTCATTGGGATGCTTCCATAAATGAATAACATTGGAGTTAGGTGACTCGGTGAAGCAAAAAACCCTCCCCAACGTGGGTTGGCATTAGCATGCCTGCATAAGACCTGGCTATAGGCAAGCCAGGAGAGCATTTTCTTAATTAGTGGCTGAAGTTGGAGGGCCTAGCCCATTGAGGGTGGAGCCACTATTGGGCTAGTAGCCCTGGATTCTGTAGGAAGGTAGGCTGAGCGAGCCCTGGGGAGTAACCCAATAACAGTACACCTCCATAGCCTCTGCATCAGTTCCTGCCTCGGGTTCCTGCACTGTTTGAGTAACTGACATGACTTCCTGCAAAGGTGGGTTATGATGTAGAAGTGTAAGCCAAATAAACCCTTTTTTTCTTATCTGGAATTTGGTCATGGTGCTCCATCACGGCACTATTAACACTTACTAGGACAGTATCCAAGGACCATTAGCTGGTGTTGATTCAAACTTTGTAAGTGAGATTCTGAATATTTTCGGCTTATTTAATTAAGCACAGCACAATTTGGTGGGATTTTCCTTGTGATAACTCAATCCCAGGTGCGAAAAAAAAAAAACCCTAAAATGTGACTGCACTGAAACTCTTTGTAAAGTATTTGTGATATCTTTCATAAAGATAGGTTCTTTAGATTGACAGGTTCACAATAATGGTCTATGGGAGGATCTGGTATGATCTAAGCCACACAGCACAACGGTCATCAGGTTATTAATTGCATCCCTTCCCAGATTTTTGGGCAGATAACAGTTATGCATCTTTCCCTTTGAAGGAACAATCGTATGTTTTTCACATTCCTGATTCTTCTGATGTGCTTACCTGTGAACACAGAACCTCCATGCCTCACACACCCTTCCATTCTGTTATCAATCCTATGCTAAAGGCAGATCCTAGAGACTGCCCCAAACAAATACAACCTCCATATATTTTTTCTTTTGCTTTTATCAATCATTTTATTTGTTTACATTTTAAATAACATCCCTCTTCCTGGTTACCCTTCCACCAACCTCCATCCCATTCCCCCTCCCTCCTCCCCTTTGCTTCTATGAGGGTGCTCCTTCACCCATTCACCCACTTCCTCCTCACCCCTTTAGCATCCCCCAACGCTGGGGCATCAAGCCTCTCTCCACTCCAGATGATGTCAGATAAGACCATACTCTGCTACATGTGTATCTGAAGTCCTTGCTACCTCAATGTGTACTCTTTGGCTGATGATTTATTCCTTGGGAGCTCTGGGTGGTCCAGTTAGTTGATACTGTTCTTCTTATGGAGTTACAATCCCCTTTAGCTTCTTCAGTCGTTCCCCTAGCTCTTCCATTGGGGTGGCCAGGCACAGTCCAGTGGTTGTCTGTGAGTATCTGCATCAGTATTGCTGGTAGAACTTCTCAGGGAACAGCCATATTGGGCTCTGTACATTTTTTAAGGTATGTATCTGCCAGTCTTAAATGATATACCAAGTTGAAGATTCCAAGTATCGTTGTTGATTTTACATGTCATCTTGATTGGGTCATGGGGTGCTCAATTATCTATTTAAGCATTATGTTGGGATGCTTCCATAAATGAATAACATTGGAACTAGGGGACTCAGTGAAGAAAAGAAAAACCCTCCCCACTGTGGGTTTGCATTCACATGTCTATAAAGGGCTTGAACAGAACAAAAAAAGTGGAAAAAAATTAAATTCATTTGTTTCCAATTACCTAAGCCAATACGTCCAACCTCTCTTACCCTAGTTGTCCCTGATTCTAGGACCCTCAGACTCAGGGCAAAATTTGTTTTTTTGTTTTTTGTTTTTTAATGTATTTTTTTATTAGGTATTTTCCTCGTTTATATTTTCAATGCTATCCCAAAAGTCCCCCATACCCACCCCCCCAATCCCCTACCCACCCACTCCCCCTTTTTGGCCCTGGGGTTCCCCTGTACTGGGGCATATAAAGTTTGCAAGTCCAATGGGCCTCTCCTTGCAGTGATGGCCGATTAGGCCATCTTTTGATACATATGCAGCTAGAGACAAGAGCTCCGGGGTACTGGTTAGTTCATATCGTTGTTCCACCTATAGGGTTGCAGTTCCCTTTAGCTCCTTGGGTACTTTCTCTAGCTCCTCCATTGGGGGCCGTGTGATCCATCCAATAGCTGACTGTGATCATCCACTTCTGTGTTTGCTAGGCCCCAAGGGCAAAATTTGTACACTACCTTTCCAACTCTCAGACATTCAACTGCTACCACTGGCTTTCACGTGTCTGCAGAGCAAGTAATCAGTCCTTGAAGAAATAGCTTGAAATACCTTGAAGAAAATTCTGTCCTTGAAGAATATAGCTCTCCGTTTCCTCTCAGGTAAGTTCACAGGAAGACACATCTAAGTTACTCTCATAAACTGAATGATGAATGCCTTGGCATATCTAACTTGGTCACAAACAGATGTTAACGCCTTGGTATCCAGCTGGTTTAGGACTAGTTCAGTCCTTTTCTTGTTTCTTTTACCTTCCTGGTATCTCACACATGCTTGCTGAAGCTCAGCTTCCTACCTCCTCTGAACAAGATGCAGTATAGAAAAGCCAAGCTCAGGCATCTCTACTCCTACTAACTTTTCTATGTGTGTGCATGTTCTCAGTTTCTCCAGGATGGGCATGGCTCTCTCCCTACGTTAAAGGAGCAACAACTGAAGTTCAGGTTTGTGCTTTGCACTCTGAGAGTGCAAGAGATGGAGTTTATTGAGGATAGTTTACCAGGCTGATAACTTTGTAGATGTGTAATAACGTTTAGCCAGCCACTTATTCTGTCTTGGGAGAACTCTCTCCTCCAAGTACGGCATGGATATTCCAGTCTTGACATCAGAGTGACTGCGATCACCTAGGTAGGACCCTTATGAGACTGATCTCATTCACATTCCCACATGGAGAGTGGAGAGAACTCATGAGGCCCCTCCCTTTCCCACTGATATATGAACAGCTAAAAAATGCTGGGAATGGAGACTCCAGTTCAGTAGTGTAGCTGCCCATGAGTTCTCCTGCATGTAACTTCTCATCTGTATTCTTGTAATTAATTTCAATTAAATTCATTTGTTCACCAAGATAGACTTTGATGGAATTTTTTTATCTGATCCATTTTTCTCCTCTATTTCTGGTACGGAGATAGACTACCCAGGAAAAAGCATGCAACAGCTTCTCCCTTAGAAAATAGCCCCACAATGTTTTCTCCTCATGAGCTCACTGCTTACTGTCTCCCAATTGAGAATGAAGTCAAATGTTTAAGTTAGCATCCTTTGCCATGATGAGTATCTAAGGCGATCAATTAGTGCTTCAGTTCATGGTTTTCGAAATTCCAAAAATGGTTTTGGTTCATTCCTGGGTCAGTTGGTTGCTTCTGCATTGAAGCAGTACATCGAGGCATGGAAGGCATGGTGGAAGAAAGACGATCACCTATATAGTTAGCAGAATTGGAGAGGTAGCTACCTTTAAGAGCATATTTCCCCAATAGACTGAGGTCAACTTCAAGACTCCACTTCTTCAAAATCCCATCATTTCCATCCTGAGTGCAGATCTTTACCACATGGGCCTTTGTAAAACACTGAAGATTCAGCTACAGTAATGCTAAAATATGCTGTCTCATACCTAGATTGACCTGTATCCCAAATGGTCACACTCTGTTATATTCTTACTCAAATCTATACCTTTATTTTATCAATGTATTTTCATTGTTCATAATAAAATTTACTCCTGAAGCTTGTCCTGTACTGCACAGTACTTATGCAATCACAGCCCTAGCCTTGCAAGTCTGTACTTTAATACACACTGAAATAAATAAGCAATTATTACAATGGGAATACATACATGCCTCTACCACTTAGGATCAACTGGCTCACTATGATGTATATAAACCACATCTAAAGGCCCGTAATACTATAGATATGTACTTACCATAGAGAAGCTCTGACTCTTAAAGCAGGAAGGGAGAGGTTATGATCCCTGAGTGAGCAGAAGATGTAGCAAGAGAGAGTCGCTCCTGATAATGGGGCAGAACATAGGGAGGCATACATTCAAAGGGTTGTAAGTACACATGAGCCTGGCTAATCCTTGAAGAGGAATAGGTGTGTACTCGCAGCATGTTAGTTCATTCAGTAAGTAAAGATGTTTGTGTTTCACTGTTTGTTTGTTTGTTTGTATATATTGTTGTTCTGCTTCATTGAGACAGAGTCTTTAACCCTGACTATCCTCAAACTTAAAGCATTCCTCCAGGCTTATTCTCCTGGTTGTCAGGGTTACAGGCTTGCCTTTCATCCCCAGCAGTTTGTCTGTATTTGGATAGGTATGTCCATTCTTTTAACTTCCATTAACATGTTTTTATTTGTAGCTTGAGGATTAATACCATAAAGAACTGGTGGGATCATCGTGTTAGTTATGTCTAAATGAACACAGGTGGCAGGGTGTTTCATGGTACAGAATCCATGAATCATAATGCCCATATAATGCTATTAATGGGCTGAATTTTCTGAACAATGTATTTTACCTGTGAAAGGGTGAAGTATTTTGCAGCTGCTGTTGTTATTTATATGTTTTTCTTTATTCTTGAGATTTTTATATATTTAAACAATGAAATAGGATCATATCTTGGAGAATGTAAAGGAAGTATAGTTTTTTCTATTGGAGGGCTCAATAAGACAGAACTTCTCTCTCTCTCTGTGTATATATATATATATATATATATATATATATATATATATATCTTGGTAGAAATTCAAATTCCTCCAGGGTCACCACTGCTTTTCCTGTTTTTTTCTATGAAAGGGTTAAAAAAGACAGAACTTTACTCTAAAAATACTTATAAAGAAACCACTTGGTGGAAATTCAAATTCCTCCAGGGTCAGCACCTCTTGAAATCAAAATATATGCTCAAGGGTAGACTCAGAGCTTTAACTTGCATTCTGCTTATCAATTGTATTGCTTTAAATCAGCCAATCATGTAAGTGTGTGAGGCTGAGCTCTGACCACTCAGAGTCAGGCACAGGACCCCTTTGTTTGGGAATTTACAAACTAGAAAGAGCCCTGAAGGGTGTGTTCACCTGCTGATTCGGCTTGGCTATACATCCTTTTGAAGAAACAAAAATTTCTGCCTTGCCAAAATGCTTTGGGTTGTGTTGACGTTTTCTTGTGACTCCAGAACAATTTCTTACATATCAATTCCCTCACTCCCTCTCCCGTTGCCCCAAATCCCAGCAACGTGTTCCTCACTCAACAGTTTTAGCATCTCCTCCTCTTCTTCATCATCATCATCATCATCATCCTCTTCTTCTCTAACCCACTAAGTCCAGATAGTGCTGCCCATATCTTCATGGGCACAGGGCCATCCTCTGGAGCATTGGAAGCCTAGAAGTAGCCAAGGAAAATTGTCCAGCCCCAAACAGCAGCTAGCAACTATCAATAGCTCCTCAATAAGATGCTGAGCCTGGAGAACATCTATGAGACCTGTGTCGGAATTTTGGCTGGCTTATTCCTGTGCAGATAAACACAGCTGCCTTGAATCTGTGAATGCAATAGCCGCACCCCAGTGTATTAGTTAGTATTATCAGCTCCTGCTTTCTGACCTGCTTGAGTTCAGTCCTGACTTCCTTTGGTGATGAACAGCAACATGGAAGTATAAGCCAAATAAACCTTTTCCTCCCCAACTTGCTTCTTGGTCATGATGTTTGTGCAGGAATAGAAACTCTGACTAAGACAAATTGGTATCATCGGTGTGGGGTATTCCTGTGACAACCTGACCATGTTTTGGGGAGGACTGTGGAAGGACTTTGGAACTTTGGGCTAGAAGAGCCATTTGGTATTAAGAGCTCTGTCAGATGTTGTGTAGGAGCTTGGAAGATAATGTTGAGAACAGTGCAGAAGATGGAGGCCTGGCTTGTGAAATTTCAGAGGGAAAATTAGAGACTCTTTTCAGGGACATAGCTGTTTTGATTGTGAAGATTCTGTAGTTCTGGTTAGCTGGGGCTGAAGAATCAGCTGTGATTAACAAGATACCAGAACTACTAAAGCAAAAACTTTGCATTACTGGGACTATTGATGCTGGTTAGCTGGAGCTAAGAAATTAGCAGTGATTAAGAAGAGACCAGCATTGTTGAGGTGACATCTTCTGGGAAGTGTTTTCTGAAAGTGCAAAGAGGCTGTGTTCCAGAGATAGCCAAGGTTATACTCCTTCTGCAGCGGGACTTGGTAATGTGTAAGGGTCACCCAGGTGGTACTGGATTTGAAGGCATGAAGAGCACAGAGCAGCTGAGGCTCGGCACTGTGAGAGGCCATGGAAGGCCATTGGTGAAGGTGCAGCCTCAGTTGCAATTGAAGGCCCAGGACTGAAGGGGTCATGCAGTGTTTTGGAGATGCCAGTACCATGAGATGACCACCAAGAGCCGCAGCACCAGTGGAGTACAGGCATCTGGAGCCTAGAGGATGACTCGTGTGCTACAAAGGGCATGGCTGGAGAAGTGACCCAAGCCCTTGGAGGAGCCCAGAAGATTGTGAGTTGGTGGGAGATTGATTTTTGCTTTTGATTGTGACTGTTATTTTCCCTGATATTTTCCCTCTTGAAGGAAGAAACTATTTTAGTGGAGCCCACAGTTAAGAGACTTTTAATTGTAAAAAGACTTTGAATTTTAAAAGAAATGGATATTTTAAAGAGATTGAAATTTTAAGAATATGTAAAGACTGTGGGACATTTAAAGTTATTTAGACCTTGGGGATGAATAAGAATGTAAGGGTTGAGGCTTACTAGTGATGTGTTTGTGTGTCAAGTTGACAAGGGGTCAATTGTACTGGCTAGATTTGTGTCAACTTGACACAGCTGGAGTTATCACAGAGAAAGGAGCTTCAGTTGAGGAAATGCCTCTATGAGATCCAACTGTAAGGCATTTTCTCAATTAGTGATCAAGAGGGAAAGGCCCCTTTTGGGTGAGACCATCTCTGGGCTGGTAGTCTTGGTTCTATAAGAGAGCAGGCTGAGCAAACCAGGGGAAGCAAGCCAGTAAAGAACATCCCTCCATGGCTTCTGCATCAGCTTCTGCTTTCTGACCTGCTTGAGTTCCAGTCCTGACTTCCTTGGTGATGAACAGCATCATGGAAGTGTAAACCAAATAAACCCTTTTCTCCCTAACTTGCTTCTTGGTCATGATGTTTGTGCAGGAATAGAAACCCTGACTAAGACACCCAGAGACTGCATTGTGCAGCATTCCTTGTATTCCTTCTGCTGTCCTCTAATGCCATGCTCAAGACTTGGAGGTTTAACATCACCCCACTTAGGGGAAAGAAGCAAAGGCTTAACTGGAGATGTTGAGGCATTTTTAGCTTAGACATTTGAGTTAGAGAGGGCATCTTCTCAAATTAGTTGAATAGACCAACCGCCTTCTTCAGAAGAGCATGCAGGTTGTAAGCTGTGATCCCTCCCACGTCATAAAAGGAGAATTTATAATGAATAAAAGCATAGATTTTGACAATAGTCATTTTCAGTTATCCATCTTTGCTTCTAAGTGCCCTTTCCAATTTTTGTCTCTAATTTTCATGATATTCCTATGAGTTTTACATTTCTGGTAAACCATCTGTATCACCTTGACAGAGGTGTTCACAGGACAGCCTCTGACACTCCCAGACAGTGCTTCTAGGACTTTCCAAGATGCACCAGCCAGCTCTGCCCTTGTAGGAAAGAGTTGGTGAATGGATGAGTCTAAACTGTGAAGTCTTATCTTTGCAATAAAACAAGATGAGTTCAAATCTCTTGTTAGATCTGGTGAGCTGTTTGTCTTAAGGAAAGTCAGCTATCCTTGTGTACATCCTACTTCCTTGGCATTCTATGTAGCAAATTAAGCACTGTTTATAAACAGCCCCAGCTGGTTGCTTCCTTGACTGTTTCCCTACTGCCCCACCATCCTAACCCTTTTATGGAAACTCCAGGACCAAAGCCAAGATGCTTCTGGTAGACTCTCCCTATGCTTTCTTTTTTTATTACTTATTTTCTTCACTTACACTCTAAATGTTATCCTCTTTCCCAGTACCCCCCCAAAGAAACCCCCCTCCCCCTCCACCTGCTCACCAACCCACCCACTCCAGCTTCCCAGCCCTCCAGAACATTAAAAGACCAAGGGCCTCTCCTCCCATTGATGGCCGACTAGGCCATCCTTGGCTACATATGCAGCTAGAGCCACATGTTCCACCATGTGTTTTCTTTGGTTGGTGGTTTAGTCCCAGGGAGCTCTGGGGGTACTGGTTAGTTCATATTGTTGTTCCTCCTATGGGGCTGAAACCCCTTCAGCTCCTTGGGTACTTTCTCTAGCTCCTTCACTGGGGACCCTGTGCTCAGTTCAATGGATGACTGTGAGAATTCACTTCTGTATCTGTCAGGCTCTGGCAGAGCCTCTCAGGAGACAGCTATATCAGGCTCCTGTCAGCAAGCTCTTGTTGTTATCCACAATAGTGACTGGGTTTGGTGATTATATATTGGATGGATCCCCAGGTGGGGCAGTCTCTGGATGGTCATTCCTTCAGTCTCTGCTCCAAACTTTGTCTCTGTAACTCCTTCCTTCAAGTACATCAGCGACACAGGTGTTGGTAAATCGGGCTTATTGCTACAGTTTACAGACAAGAGGTTTCAGCTGGTGCATGACCTCACAATTGGTGTAGAGTTTGTTGCTCCAATGATAAAGATTGGTGGGAAACAGATAAAACTCCAGATCTGGGATACAGCAGGGCAAGAGTCCTTTTGTTCTATCACAAGGTCATATTACAGAGGTGCAGCGGGGTCTTTACTAGTGTATGATATTATAAGGAGAGACACTTTCAACCACTTGACAACCTGGTTAGAAGATGCCCGTCAACATTCCAATTCCAACATGATCCTCATGCTTATTGGAAATAAAAGTGACTTATGATCTAGGAGAGAAGAGAAAAAGGAAGAAGGTGAAGCTTTTGCACGAGAGCATGGACTTATCTTCATGGAAACTTCTGCCAAGACAGCTTCTAATGTAGAGGAGGCATTTATTAACACAGCAAAAGAAATTTATGAAAAAAATCTAAGAAGGGGTCTTTGACATTAATAATGAGGCAAACGGCATTAAAATTGGCCCTCAGCACGCTGCTACCAACGCATCTCATGGAAGCAACCAAGGTGGACCACAGGCAGGGGGAGGCTGCTGTTGAGTCTGGTGTTACCAGATAGATGCCCAGTGGAGCCACACACTCTGTCACCCTCTTTCCTCATGCTCAGCTGAGACATGAACCTATTGAAATGGCTTTATGTCACAGGAGACTTTAATCCTTCAGATTCTTGTATAACTTTGAATAACTGGTTAATGTTCACTTAAAAAGACAGATTTTGAAGATTGTATTCATATCTATTTGCATTTGATTTCTAGGTCAATTGATGTGATTATTTTTGTTAAATGTTGTTTTGTGCCATTAAGCATTTGTGCTACGAGCTGAATTGTATTAAACACTACAAAGTCATGGTGAGTATTTTAAATCAGTTTGTGTAGTTAGGTTTTCCAACACCTGTGGTTACCTAATGTTTAGTATTATAGGACTGTCTTCAAAAAGTTTGTCAACTTTCAAGGATATAAGGAAAACCAGAACTCTTTGACTTCTGTATTTATCATTTGCTTTCTGTATATATAGTTTAATAGCCTGCTTGGGTGTGATTTGCCAAGCTTGAACTCTAATGCATTTGCATAAATTCTACCACTGTTCAGAGCTTGAAACTATAGAAGCATTGTTAGGAATTGCTTGGACACTGACTTTTAAACTTTTTGACATCGTTAACGAGCATGTTCATCTTTTCTTGTCACTAGTCCCAGAAAACTACGCTTCCTGTGTCTTACTAAAGGCTGTGTGTGTGTTAACCTCTTTTAATGCCAAAAGCTATTTGTCCACAATTTCTTGAGACTGCAAATAAATAAATAAATAAATAAATAAATAAATAAATAAATAAATAAATGGGTCAATTCACATTCTTCTACATAACTGCCAGTTGAGCCAGCACCATTTGTTAAAAATGTTGTCTGCTTTCCACTGGATGGTTTTAGCTCCTTTGTCAAAGATCAAGTAACTATAGGCGTATGGGTTGATTTCTGGGTCTTCAATTCTATTCCATTGATCTACCTGTCTGTTGCTGTACCAGTACCATGTAGTTTTTATCACAATTGCTCTGTAGTACAACTAGACAAGGCTGCCCACTCTCTCCTTACCTATTCAATATAATGCTTGATGTCCTAGTCAGAGCAATTAGACAACAAATGGAGGTCAAAGGGATACAAATTGGAAAGAAGTCAAAATATCACTATTTGCAAATGATACAATAGTATATTTAAATTACCCCAAAAATTCCACCAGAGAACTCCTAAATCTGATAAACAATTCAGTGAAGTAGCTAGATATAAAATTAACTCAAACAAATCAGTGCCCTTTCTCTACACAAAGGATAAACAGACTGAGAAAGAAATTAGGGAAACAACACCCTTCACAATAGTCACAAATAATATAAAATACCTTGGTGTGACTCTAACTAAGGGAGAGAAAGATCTGTATGACAAGAATTTCAAGTCTTTGAAGAAAGAAATTGAAGATCTCAGAAGATGGAAAGATCTCCCATGCTCATGGATTGGCAGGATTAATATAGTAAAAATGGCTATCCTGCTGAAAGCAATCTACAAATTCAATGCAATCCCCATCAAAATTCCAACTCAATTCTTCAACGAATTAGAAAGAACAATCTGCAAATTTATCTGGAATAACAAAAAACCTAAGATAGCAAAAACTCTTCCCAAGGATAAAAGAACCTCTGGTGGAATCACCATCCCTGATCCCTATGCTTTCTAGATGCTGAATATTTCTGCCACCTTTCTTGCTCTGCCTTCTACAGTGATTAAAAGTCCTTCCTTCAGCTATGTTTGTGATGATTTCAAAAGAAAACAAAACTGCTTAACTTTGAATAAACAATTTTAAGATGCTGTCTTGGATCTATATGTGAAGTAGAGTCAAGAGTCATTTTAAACAAGCGTTAGCAAATCTCAGACTCAAAGACACTCCTACTTCACCCCCTCTTTCTCTTCCTCTTTCTGTGTCTCTGCTTCTGTCTCTCTATCTACCTGTCTGTATCTCCCATCACCCCTCTCTCTCTTACACATACACACACATACACACACACACACATATACACACACACATACACACACACACACACACACATACACACACACACACACACACACACACACACACACACTCAGAGGCCCCGCTGACTTCATAGCCCCTGGTGTTAGGCAAACATGTCAAGCCCTTGAACTTCAGAATTCTGTACTGTGGTGAGCCTCTCCTGTGCTCCCCTCCTGCCTGTATACTTTGTTCCATGAGCTATTGGATCAATTTTATAGTGTTTTTGGGAAGCTGATGAGGACCTGTGGGGGCAGCCCCAGCTCTGGGCTGAACTAATGAGCCCAGTCTAACTGCTGTACATGGGGATAGGGGAAATACCTTGTTCCAGCTTAAAATGTATGTTGGAAAAAGGAAAAATGCTTTCCAAGTTCTGCAGGATTTTTTTGTCTCATGATCATTGAGTACCCAAATATAATTCTTGAGATTTTGTCTGACATAAATTTTTTCAACTTCTTTTAATTGCATAAATGGCTGCCTTTCTCTTGAAGGAAAATATAATACAGAGCTCACTGGGAAGGAACGCTGCCTTGATTGGTGTAATTACGACTTTCCATTCAAATGAGACACAGATCAGAACCCAGACAAAGCTGCATCCTTCCACCATGTTAAAAACTTAAAAGGCCCTCACCTCAGTAGGATATGTCTGCTTTTATAATTTCATAAAACAAAAACAGAAGCAAAAGCAAGCTCATTTACAGTGATGTCATCAAACATCTTCAGTCTCCAAGGGGTCCTGCATTTCCTACGTACTGCTATAATATAGGTGGAAGCTTAGGTGAGTGATGTGGTAGTATTCTCTTTCCCAGAAACAAGCAGTGCCAGGAGGATGTTCTAGGCACTCTGGAATGTGCAAAACTGCCATCAGTCCAGACGGATCTTAATGGTTTTGACCTCAAATATTAAAAAAAAATGTTCAGACTTTTTTTTTAATAACAGGGTTGAGAGATAGCGACTAAATGGAAGAAAAAATATCACAAATTATTCATCTGCCAAATGAATCCAAAATGTATGAGGCATTTAAGGGACTCAATAGAAATCCAAATAGTATAATTAAAAGTGGACATATAATCTGAAAATAATCTTCAAACGAAGAAATATAAATACTCCAGTGTATGAAATGTTCAACATTAGTAACCATCAGAGAAATGAAACTCACATCCAGAGTGAGGTACCATTGCAGCCCTGTCTAGATGGCTGTTTTCTTTTTCACTGACAAAACTGCAAAAGGAACACTCATTCACTGAAGCTGGGGATGTATAAGGAAGTACGATCATGATAAAGAACAGCATAGATGTTCCTCAAAAAAGCTTGGGAATAGGTGTACTATATATTATTCCACTGCCCTACTCTCAGATATATACCTAAAGGACATGAAACCAGGATGCCCAAGAAATAGCTGCACCCCCTGAATTTGCAACATAAGTTATGGTAATCATGAGAAGATTTCAACTAAGGTGTTCACCGAGGATCAACAGATAAACAAAACGGGGTACCTATTCCTAACAGTGTGTTATTCAGCCACAGAAGGGATAAAATTCCATGCGATCTGTGGCACAGCAGATGGGACTGGAAATTATTATGTTAAGTGAAATAAGCCAGGCACAGAGACACAAATTCTACATGTCCTTTTCTACAGGTGAGTGCTAAGGCAGTTGTTTTCAAAGTACAGAGAGTAGAACAAAGATTAACAGAGGCTGTGGAAGATTGGGGCTGGCTTAACGTGAGGTTGGAAATGGGGGGCCACTCAGGCAGGAGACCTTGTAGTATTCTGCAGCACGAAGGGGTGGCTGTAGTTTACAAGCACACGATAAATGTAAGAAGAAATAGAAAAGTCATGTTTGAAGACTCCAAATATGAAGGAGCAAAATAAAATGGGAATACAAATTGCACTGGTGTGGTCATTATAATTCTTGTATAGAATTATCATACTATTCCCACAAGGGGAATGTGTGTGTGTGTGTGTGTGTGTGTGTGTGTGTGTGTGTGTGTGTTTCTTATTAATTAAAGTTAAAAATTAAGTGAAACCAGAGCTGGAGAGATGGCTCAGTTGTTAAGAGCAGTTGCTGCTCTTCCGGAGGACCCAGATTTGTTCAGTTCCTGGCACCCACATGGGTGGCTCACAATTGCCTGTAACTCCTGCTGCAGGGTAGACTACACTGTCTCTGGCCTCAGCAGACATCTACACGGACATGCACATACTTACACAGACATACATATGTTAAAATAAAAATTTTAATTAAAAAATTGAACAGAATTATATATTTAAAAAAAAACCTTTCACACACAAAACCTGTATATAGGCAATCAAAACAAATGAATTCAAGAGCCTCAAACAGTAGCCAGCCCAAATGCCTTTCAGTGAATAGCTTATTTCTAAAAATAATGCTGTATCCCTACTATATAGACTATGACTCAGCAATGAAAAGAAATGAATTATTAATGCAGAGAGCAATAACGGATGAATTTCAGAGAACTGTAGTAACTGGAAAAGCCAATTCCTGGAAGTATGAGCTTGTTATGAGGGAGTGAAGGAGCGTGGGTCTATAAAACTGAAGGAGTGAGATACATGTGGTGAAATTGCTGTGTCTTGACTGTATCAATCTAATTGTCCAGTTATGCTATTTCATGTAGCTTTATCATGCATTCTCATTGGGGATAACTGGGAAAGAATCCACAGAGTTTTTTTTTTTCTTACAACTGCATAAGAATCTATAGTTATCTCAAAATTAAAATTTTTATAAATATATGGACAAGAATGTGTGTGTGTGTGTGTGTGTGTGTGTGTGTGTGTGTGTGTGTGTTGCGATCCACTGGAGCTGGTTGGTTTTTCAGGGGCTGCATTCTTAGAGAAAACTAACTCTCACTCTCCCAGCATCTAGCAACTGTCAGTGTTCCACCACTAGGGATGGGGTTTCATGCCTGACCCTCCCTTCCATGCTGGGATTTGGTCTGGCTTTGGCTTGTACAGGTCTTATGTGTGTTATCACAACCACTGAGCTAGAACGGGCAGCTTCTCTGCTGTGTTCTCAAGACTCTGTTTCCTGATAGCCATCCTTTATCTACTTTCTTAAAAAAATCTATTATTTTTCATCTTCTTCAGTAACTCAACAGCCCCTAACACTGCCCTGCATTTTCTCTGTTGTTTTTATTGAGGCGCTAATCACTTCTAGCATGACAGCATGTAATTTATACCTCATGTTTACTGCTGAGTATCTTTCTCTGCCCCCAAGAACAAAAGCACAACAGAGTGGAATTGTAATCTCTATTGCTCAATGATGCATGCTGAGTGTCTAGAATGTTACTTGGCACATGAACATTCCCACAAAATAACTGTTGAATAAAAAGACATAGATTTCAGTGTGGTGATCAGGGGCAGCTGGGGACATACAACAGCGTGCCATATTCAGAGAGAAAGAGAGTTATTTCAAAGAACTCTTTCATATAATCACAGAGACTGGAAAGCCTGAAAGGTGGACCAACCCGGATGAAGAGTCACAAAAAAGGCAGCGTTTCGCAAACCCAATCCCATCAGCTACAGTATTCAAGCTACTCTTGCTTGAAGGAGTCCAAAGGGTTTTTTGTTTTGTTTTGTTTTTTTTTTTCTGCAAAAATCCTGCTTGCTTCAGCCTTTTGTGCTGTTCTGGCCTCAACTGATTGGATAATGAAGGAAATGTACTTTACTCAAAATCTGCCAATTTAAATGTTAAGCTCATGCACATATACCTTCGGAGACACATCTAATATAATGTTTGACCACATATTGAGGCACTGTGACCCAGCCAAGTCCATACATCAAACAACCATCACAATCAGGCTGAAGTGCAGTGAGGCTCCCTGAAGCTGTAGGTGGGACTTGTCATCCCTTCGCTTAATGGCCATATGCTATTGTGCTTTTTACTGTGAGCAATTTGCATCTCCCTATTTACCAGCAAGCAGGCTGGTAACAACTGTGTTTTGCACTAATGCTTAGAGAAACCTCGAGATTTTCTGCAATTTCCCACTTGTAGTATTTACAGATTTTTGACATGAGTTAGGTAAGATTGTTACAGCAATGCAGAAAAAAAAGTAAACGGGTTCTTAGGATAAAGGATGCTCACCTGGGAATAAAGACTACACAGCATGCTGCTTAGCCCTGTCTGGGAGGTCAGAACCCATTTCCCGTGTCTTGGCTCTCTCTCATCTACAATCTTAAAACTGAAGCTTTTCTTGTACAAAGGGTGAGACTAAAATGTATAGGGTGATTCAAAGCTTCCTGCTTAGAACTAGTTGTGCTGGTCCAGGTTTGTTTCATCTGGGACTCATTCCAGAAATCTCAAGTGAAGAAAGGGAAACTGGGGCAGTAAAAGGAGGGGAAAAAAGAGTAAAGAAGAGATTCAAAGGTGGATATATAGATTTCAACAGATCTAAAGTCACTGATGACCCTCTTAACAAGTCTGTGTGATACCCTCAGCACTGTACCCTGGAGCTGGGGACTCGCTATAACTATCCATTTGCCCATTTCCGGGTTGTTTCTGACTTGTAGAGAGAAAACTCCTGGGATACTAAGCAGGTTGTCAGGAGGCAAAGAGAGAGATGCTTCTGACATGGAAGTGATCCATGCAAGAACTCTACTGGAGGTAGGGCTAGAGGATGGTCATAACAATACCCACAGTTTCTAATCCTGACAGACTTCTCAAAAGTCATTCAAAATGCAAAGGCAGAGGCCTAGCCAGTCTTTCCACTTCTAAGGAGAAAGATTCTGATTAAATGTCATCTGACATCATCTAACCTCCCATTATCTCTCAAGGTTATTTATGAAAGCAAGTGGTAGGAAGGTTCATGATTCATGATGTTTTAGTAGAATTAAAACCAATCGTGTGGCTTGTACTTTGAAACTGAAATGTCATCCATGGCTTTGTGTGTTTGAATACCTAGCTATCTCCATCTGGACTGGGTGTGTTGTTTGGAAGATTGTAGGATCCGAGCCGGGCATGGTGGCACACGCCTTTAATCCCAGCACTTGGGAGGCAGAGGCAGAAGCAGAGGTAGGTAGATCTCTGAATTTGAGGCCAGCCTGGTCTACAGAGTGAGTTCCAGGACAGCCAGGGCTACACAGAGAAACCTTGTCTTGTAAAACCAAAAAAAAAAAAAAAAAAAAGATTGTAGGACCCGATTGTAGGATTACTGATACACCAACCCTGCCCCTAGTCCTGCTCTCTTCTTCCTGTTCCACCAACTTGTGAAGATGCTACAGTGTAAATTCCCATTGCCACAGTCAGGGCTGCTCTGGCCACCACAGCTCCTCTACGGTGATGGGCTGCATCCTCTGGGTCTGTAAGCCCAAATCTATCACTCCAGAAGTCAGTTGATATGTCACAACAATTAAATCAACCAACTTGTTACTAAGTAGCCTCCCAAGGTGATTCATCTTTCTGGGTAGTTCCCTAGAACAAGTTTGCAATTTCTTCTTCAAAATCCCCCACAGCTTTCAGGCAACAGAAAACAACTGGTAAATTAAGGATGCATTTGACAAAAGCAAAATTAAAATGAGGAGAAATGGAAATGTAACACACAAAGCAACATAAAGAGAATCTGACTGCTGTGCTGCCAAGGCACGGGATTCTCCAGTGAAGCACAGGAAATTAGTATCAGCCTTGTGCGTATACACAGTGTGGGGCGTTTTATAAACTTTACTTCATCTGTTCCCCAGAACTCCATGTAGAGGAAGAAGTGCTGTTCTACTTTGTACAAGTTAAACAAGGCTCGGCAAAGGTTTTCACCCAAGGTCACATAGGCAAACTGAGTCATCGGTTCCATTTTATTCAGCCATCCTCAGCATCTCTATGTGCACCAGAACACCCATTGCCAACCCTGCTCCAACCTATTAAACCACAACTCTGAGAAGAAGCCCAGAATTCTGTGTTCTAAATATCCCTAAAAACAATTCGTACAGTTAATATTTATAAACTTTTATCCCTAATGCCTTTCTATCCCTGGATATTTCTGAAGCTGAAGAGACATAATTGGCAAAATAAGGCGCGGGACCTGAGACTGCATTAGTTAGGGAAGCAGAAACCGGCCTGAGTAGGACCACAGGCCTCATCCGGCTGGATCAGCGCCGGGGTAGCGGGAGCACAGGGTTGCCTAACACCCGCCAGCTACCCACGACCCCTGCCGCAGGATTTTGGGACTGCTGGTGAGTGGAACACAGCTTCTGCTCCAATCCAATTGCGCGGGACCTGAGACTGCATTAGCTAGGGAAGCAGAAACCGGCCTGAGTAGGACCACAGGCCTCATCCGGCCAGATCAGCGCCGGGGTAGCGGGAGCGCAGGGTTGCCTGACACCCGCCAGCTACCCACGACCCCCGCCAGCTACCCACGACCCCCGCCGCAGGATTTTGGGACTGCTGGTGAGTGGAACACAGCTTCTGCTCCAGTCCAATCACGCGGGACCTGAGACTGCTCTGGTTGGGGAGAGAGAAATCCGGCCTACATAGGGCCACAACCCTCTTCCGGTCAGAAAAGCACCTGGGCAGCTGGGGCGCAGGGTCTGCTGACACTCGCCAGCTACCCACAACACCCGCCACAGGATCTTAAGACTTCTGGTGAGTGGAGCACAGCTTCTGCTCCAATCCAATTGCGCGGGACCTGAGACTGCATTAGTTAGGGAAGCAGAAACCGGCCTGAGTAGGACCACAGGCCTCATCCGGCTGGATCAGCGCCGGGGTAGCGGGAGCGCAGGGTTGCCTGACACCCACCAGCTACCCACGACCCCCGCCGCAGCATTTTGGGACTGCTGGTGAGTGGAACACAGCTTCTGCTCCAATCCAATTGCGCGGGACCAGAGACTGCATTAGTTACGGAAGCAGAAAAACGGCCTGAGTAGGACCACAGGCCTCTTCCGGCTGGACCAGCACCGGGGTACCGTCAGCTACCCACGACCCCCGCCGCAGGATTTAGAGACTGCTGGTGAGTGGAACACAGCTTCTGCTCCAATCTTTAAACAGTGACAACAATAACAACTAACCCCAGAGATTACCAGATGGCGAAAGGTAAACGTAATAATCTTACTAACAGGAACCAAGACCACTCACCATCATCAGAACCCAGCACCCCCACTTCGCCCAGTCCAGGGCACCCCAACACACCGGAAAACCTAGACACGGATTTAAAAGCATATCTCCTGATGATGATAGAGGACTTCAAGAAGGACTTTAATAACACACTTAAAGAAATGCAGGAGAACACTGATAAAAAGGCAGAAGACAATAAAGAGGAAGCACAAAAATCCCTTAAAGAATTGCAGGAGAACACTGCTAAAGAGTTACAAATCCTTAAAGAAAAACATGATAACATAATCAAACAGGTAGAAGTCCTTACAGAAAAACAGGAAAACACATCCAAACAGATGATGGAAATGAACAAAACCATACTAGACCTAAAAAGGGAAGTAGACACAATAAAGAAAACCCAAAATGAGGCAACACTGGAGATAGAAACCCTAGGAAAGAAATCTGGAACCATAGATACCAGCATCAGCAACAGAATACAAGAGATGGAAGAGAGAATCTCAGGTGCAGAAGATTCCATAGAGAACATCGGCACAACAATCAAGGAAAATGTAAAATGCAAAAAGATCCTAACTCAAAACATCCAAGAAATACAGGACATAATGAGAAGACCAAACCTACGGATAATAGGAGTGGATGAGAATGAAGATTTTCAACTCAAAGGACCAGCAAACATCTTCAACAAAATTATAGAAGAAAACTTCCCAAATCTAAAGAAAGAGATGCCCATGAACATACAAGAAGCCTACAGAACTCCAAATAGACTGGACCAGAAAAGAAATACCTCCCGACACATAATAATCAGAGCAACAAATGCTCTAAATAAAGATAGAATACTAAAAGCAGTAAGAGAAAAAGGCCAAGTAACATATAAAGGCAAGCCTATCAGAATTACACCAGACTTTTCACCAGAGACTATGAAAGCCAGAAGATCCTGGACGGATGTTATACAGACACTAAAAGAACACAAATTCCAGCCCAGGCTACTATACCCAGCCAAACTCTCAATTAACATAGATGGAGAAACCAAAGTATTCCACGACAAAACCAAATTCACACATTATCTCTCCACGAATCCAGCCCTTCAAAGGATAATAACAGAAAAAAACCAATACAAGGACAAGAACCACGCCCTAGAAACAACAAGAAGGTAATCCCTCAACAAACCTAAAAGAAGACAGCCACAAGAACAAAATGCCAACTTTAACATCAAAAATAACAGGAAACAACAATTACTTTTCCTTAATATCTCTTAATATCAATGGACTCAACTCCCCGATAAAAAGACATAGACTAACAAACTGGCTACACAAACAAGACCCAACATTTTGCTGCTTACAGGAAACTCATCTCAGAGAAAAGGATAGACACTACCTCAGAATGAAAGGCTGGAAAACAATTTTCCAAGCAAACGGCATGAAGAAACAAGCTGGAGTAGCCATTCTAATATCTGATAAGATTGACTTCCAACCCAAAGTCATTAAAAAAGACAGGGAGGGACACTTCATACTCATCAAAGGTAAAATCCTCCAAGAGGAACTATCAATCCTGAATATCTATGCTCCAAATACAAAGGCAGCCACATTCATTAAAGAAACTTTAGTAAAGCTCAAAGCACACATTGCACCTCATACAATAATAGTGGGAGACTTCAACACACCACTTTCACCAATGGACAGATCATGGAAACAGAAACTAAACAGGGACACAGTGAAACTAAGAGAAATTATGAATCAAATGGATCTGGCAGATATCTACAGAACATTCTATCCTAAAACAAAAGGATATACCTTCTTCTCAGCACCTCATGGTACCTTCTCCAAAATTGACCACATAATTGGTCACAAAGCAGGCCTCAACAGATATAAAAATATTGAAATTGTCCCATGCATCCTATCAGATCACCATGGACTAAGGCTGATCTTCAATAACAAAATAAATAATAGAAAGCCAACCTTCACGTGGAAACTGAACAACACTCTTCTCAATGATACCTTGGTCAAGGAAGGAATAAAGAAAGAAATTAAGGACTTTTTAGAGTTCAATGAAAATGAAGCCACAACATACCCAAACTTATGGGACGCAATGAAAGTATTTTTAAGAGGAAAACTCATAGCTCTGAGTGCCTCCAAAAGGAAACTAGAGAGAGCACACATTAGCAGCTTGACAACACACCTAAAAGCACTAGAACAAAAGGAAGCAAATTCACCCAAGAGGAGTAGACGGCAGGAAATAATCAAACTCAGGGGTGAAATCAACCAAGTGGAAACAAGAAAAACTATTCAAAGAATCAACCAATCAAGGAGCTGGTTCTTTGAGAAAATCAACAAGATAGATAAACCCTTAGCCAGACTCACTAGAGGGCACAGGGAAAGCATCCTAATTAACAAAATCAGAAATGAAAAAGGAGACATAACAACAGATCCTGAAGACATCCAAAACACCATCAGATCCTTCTACCAAAGGCTATACTCAACAAAACTGGAGAACCTGGATGAAATGGACAAGTTCCTAGACAGATACCAGGTACCAAAGCTGAATCAAGATCAGGTTAATGATCTAAACAGCCCTATATCCCCCAAAGAAATAGAAGCAGTCATTAATAGTCTCCCAACTAAAAAAAGCCCAGGACCAGATGGGTTTAGTGCAGAGTTCTATCAGACCTTCAAAGAAGATCTAATCCCAGTTCTTCACAAACTATTCCACAAAATAGAAACAGAAGGTACTCTACCCAACTCATTCTATGAAGCCACAATTACTCTGATACCTAAACCACAAAAAGACCCAACAAAGATAGAAAACTTCAGACCAATATCCCTTATGAATATTGATGCAAAAATCCTCAATAAAGTTCTTGCTAACCGAATCCAAGAACACATCAAAACAATCATCCATCCTGACCAAGTAGGTTTCATCCCAGGGATGCAGGGATAGTTCAATATATGGAAATCCATCAACGTAATCCAGTATATAAACAAACTCAAAGACAAAAACCACATGGTCATCTCCTTAGATGCGGAAAAAGCATTTGACAAGATCCAACACCCATTCATGATAAAAGTCTTGGAAAGATCAGGAATTCAAGGCCCATACCTAAACATGATAAAAGCAATCTACAGCAAACCAGTAGCCAACATCAAAGTAAATGGTGAGAAGCTTGAAGCAATCCCTCTAAAATCAGGGACCGGACAAGGCTGTCCACTTTCTCCATACCTATTCAACATTGTACTTGAAGTCCTAGCCAGAGCAATTCGACAACAAAAGGAGATCAAAGGGATACATATTGGAAAAGATGAAGTCAAAATATCACTTTTTGCAGATGATATGATAGTATATATAAGTGACCCTAAAAATTCCACCAGAGAACTCCTAAGCCTGATAAACAGCTTCGGTGAAGTAGCTGGATATAAAATTAACTCAAACAAATCAATGGCCTTTCTCTACACAAAGAATAAACAGGCTGAGAAAGAAATTAGGGAAACAACACCCTTCTCAATAGTCACAAATAATATAAAATATCTTGGCGTGACTCTAACTAAGGAAGTGAAAGATCTGTATAATAAAAACTTCAAGTCTCTGAAGAAAGAAATTCTAGAAGATCTCAGAAGATGGAAAGATCTCCCATGCTCATGGATTGGCAGGATCAACATTGTAAAAATGGCTATCTTGCCAAAAGCAATCTACAGATTCAATGCAATCCCCATCAAAATTCCAAATCAATTCTTCAACGAATTAGAAAGTGCAATCTGCAAATTCATCTGGAATAACAAAAAACCTAGGATAGCAAAAACTCTTCTCAAGGATAAAAGAACCTCTGGTGGAATCACCATGCCGGACCTAAAGCTCTACTACAGAGCAATTGTGATAAAAACTGCATGGTACTGGTATAGTGACAGACAAATAGACCAATGGAATAGAATTGAAGACCCAGAAATGAATCCACACACCTATGGTCACTTGATCTTCGACAAGGGAGCTAAAAACATTCAGTGGAAGAAAGACAGCATTTTCAACAAATGGTGCTGGCACAACTGGTTGTTAACATGTAGAAGAATGCGAATCGATCCATTCCTATCTCCTTGTACTAAGGTCAAGTCTAAGTGGATCAAGGAACTTCACATAAAACCAGAGACACTGAAACTTATAGAGGAGAAAGTGGGGAAAAGCCTTGAAGATATGGGCACAGGGGAAAAATTCCTGAATCGAACAGTAATGGCTTGTGCTGTAAGATCGAGAATTGACAAGTGGGACCTCATGAAACTACAAAGCTTCTGCAAGGCTAAAGACACCATCAATAAGACAAAAAAACCACCAACAGATTGGGAAAGGATCTTCACCTATCCTAAATCAGATAAGGGACTAATATCCAATATATATAAAGAACTCAAGAAGGTGGACTCCAGAAAGTCAAATAACCCCATTAAAAAATGGGGCTCAGAACTGAACAAAGAATTTTCACCTGAGGAATACCGAATGGCAGAGAAGCACCTGAAAAAATGTTCAACATCCTTAATCATCAGGGAAATGCAAATCAAAACAACCCTGAGATTCCACCTCACACCAGTCAGAATGGCTAAGATCAAAAATTCAGGTGACAGCAGATGCTGGCGAGGATGTGGAGAAAGTGGAACACTCCTCCATTGTTGGTGGGATTGCAAACTTGTACAACCACTCTGGAAATCAGTCTGGCGGTTCCTCAGAAAATTGGACATAGTACTACCGGAGGATCCAGCAATACCTCTCCTGGGCATATATCCAGAAGATGTCCCAACCGGTAAAAAGGACACATGCTCCACTATGTTCATAGCAGCCCTATTTATAATAGCCAGAAGCTGGAAAGAACCCAGATGTCCCTCAACAGAGGAATGGATACAGAAATTATGGTACATTTACACAATGGAGTACTACTCAGCTATTAAAAAGAATGAATTTATGAAATTCCTAGCCAAATGGATGGACCTGGAGGGCATCATCTTGAGTGAAGTAACACAATCACAAAAGATCTCACACAATATGTATTCATTGATAAGTGGATATTAGCCCAAAACTTAGGATACCCAAGATATAAGATACAATTTGATAAACGCATGAAACTCAAGAAGAATGAAGACCAAAGTGTGGACATTGTACACCTTCTTAGAATTGGGAACAAAACACCCAGGGAAGGAGTTACAGAGACAAAGTTCGTAGCTGTGATGAAAGGATGGACCATTTAGAGACTGCTGTATCCAGGGATCCGTCCCATAATCAGCTTCTAAACGCTGACACCATTGCATACACTAGTAAGATCTTGCTGAAAGGACCCAAATATAGCTGTCTCTTGTGAGACGATGCCGGGGCCTAGCAAACACAGGAGTGGATGTTCACAGTCAGCTATTGGATGTATCACAGGGCTCCCAATGGAGAAGCTAGAGAAAGTACCCAAGGAGCTAAAGGGATCTGCAACCCTATTGTTGGAACAACATGATGTACTAACCAGAACCCTGGAGCTCTTGTCTCTAGCTGCATATGTATCGAAAGATGGCCTAGTCGGCCATCAATGGAAAGAGAGGCCCATTGGACTTGCAAACTTTATATACCCCAATATAGGGGAATGCCAGGGCCAAAAGAATGGGAATGGGTGGGTAGGGAAGTGGGGGGCGCTATGGGGGACTTTTGGGATAGTATTGGAAATGTAATTGAGGAAAATATGTAATAAAAATATTAAAAATAAATAAATAAATAAATAAATAAATAAAAAAATTGGCAAAATAAAATAAAATAAAATAACTGCAAAAAAAAAATCCAACTTCAGTTTAGCTAACAAGTGCAAGGCATGTAGCTTAGTGCTGAGCACTTACCTAGTAGTGTGTGCAAGCCCAGGATTAATCCCCAGTGCTGTCAAGCAAAACAAACAAAAAGTCAACAATGTAGGAGCAGCCAAGCCCTGCAAAAGAAACCATGGTTTAAAGCAGAAACCCGCAAAAATACTCTATAAAGTGTGAATATTAAATATTTCTAGTCCCTACCACTAGACAATTCTGCCATGTGTAAATATACTACTACATACCAAGGAATGGAAATGACTGTATTTTATTTAGAAAAGCAAACAGTATACTGGATTTGGATATGAATATTAGCTTGCTGACCCTAGCTCTAATGGCTTCTGGGAGTTGTTCCAGGTTAATGGGCATTCTCTAATGATAAAACACAACTTTAAAAGGAATTTCTTTCCTTAGAGTTCATAGTCACCAGATGGAATTTGCATTTATGCATACCAGTATACCAAAACATAGATTATCTGGGGATCTTAATTGACTTGCTACTTGATGTAAATCATGGAGAATCAAATATTTAATAGTATTAACCATGGTAACCATTGATTGAACAAATGAACAACGTCAGTGGATAGAATGTTCTTTCACTCTGAGAGGCATGAGCGCTACAGCCAAAAGGCCTACTTATATTGGGTATAACAATCTTGAGGACAGAGAGGATTGAAGAGTCAGATAAAGGCTTGTCTTAGTCAGGGTTTCTATTCCTGCACAAACATCATGACCAAGAAGCAAGTTGGGGAGGAAAGGGTTTATTCGGCTTACACTTCCATGCTGCTGTTCATCACCAAAGGAAGTCAGGACTGGAACTCAGACAGGTCAGGGAGCAGGAGCTGATACAGAGGCCATGGAGGGATGTTCTTTACTGGCTTGCCTCCCCTGGCTTGCTCAGCCTACTCTCTTATAGAACCCAAGACTACCAGCCCAGGGATGGTCCCACCCACAAGAGGCCTTTCCCCCTTGATCACTAATTGAGAAAATGCCTTACAGTTGGATCTCATGGAGGCATTTCCTCAACTGAAGCTCCTTTCTCTGTGATAACTCCAGCTGTGTCAAGTTGACACAAAAATAGCCAGTACAAGGCTCTAGCTGACCATGAACAAACAACTCTGCGCCTCGACTCCCTCATTGAAGGTTCAACTTGCATGATGGCTAGGCTGAACTGATAGCTTGACACCATCTTGAACCACCTGGCAATACACTCTAACTCAGGAATTGTTTGGATGAGATTGGCCTGTGGGCATGTGTTGGAGAACCCTGCTATTAAGGTTGCAGTCCTCACCCCAAGTCCAGATGGCTCTCTGAGCTTGGTGCAAAGTGGAGGGCTCCCTTTCTCAGTAGGGCTTCCCTTTCTCTGACTGACCATGTCTGGAGAGTGTCCCTGAGCACAGATGCAAGGCCTTATCTGAAAAATGACCTTATGCCTTACTCTCTGCAAGCACTGCATAACTCAGCACACAAGTCTTGCTCTGGCCTCCTACCCTCATGATAATTAAATACTATAAGATGACCGTTCATCCCTTCCCATAATAATTAGGTACTATTTTATGACCAATTATTCCTTTCCATCCCTATCCCTAAAAGCCCTTATATATCCTATCCCTGGAAAAGATCCTGGATCTTCTTTGTGTGCACCCTTCCCCCTCTCCCCAGTGCCCTTTGCTTCATTCTGCCCTCTTCTATCCCAAAAAGCAAAATCACTTTTTTAAAGGGCTTGGTTTCCATCCTCCTACTGAAGTTCATGAAATGGGGTTTTCCCTTGATTTGCATGTCACAAAGAACCCTCTCTGTATAGCAAAGTCACTTATCACCAAGACCCTGCCCTTCCCCCTGCTACTCTAACTCCTAGGACATGCCTAGTAATCTGTAATATTCACAGGAAAGCTGACCTTCTCTTTACAGGCTGTGGAGTCTATCATCTTAAGTCTCAGGAGTCCCACAGATGGGGCTCCTACAACTTCAGCAGCAGCCATGAGCTAGGGCTTTGCAGCTCTGTGCCTGCTCCATTCTCTGAAGGAAATCAACACTAGAAGACAAGCAGCATTCTCGCATGAAGCACAATAGATATTTCTTAATTTTGCTGTTTTACATATTGCTTACTGCTTTCTCTTTCTTTCTACTTATCTATCTCTATCTCTTTTTTATTAGATATTTTCTTTATTTACATTTCAAATGTTATCCCCTTTCCTAGTTTCACCTCCAAAAATCCCCTATCCTCTCCCTGCTTCCCCTGCTTCCCGCTGCTCCCCAACCCACCCACTCCCATTCCTGGCCCCAGCATTCCCCTATACTGGGGCATAGAACCTACAGAGGACCTAGGGCCTCTTCTCCCAGTGATGACTGACTAGGCCATCCTCTGCTACATATATACCTAGAGCCACATGTCCCACCATGTGTTTTCTTTGATTGGTGGTTTAGTTCCAAGGAGCTCTTGGGGTACTGGTTAGTTCATATTGATGTTTCTCCTATGGGGCTTCAGACCCCTTCAGCTCCTCAGGTACTTTTTCTAGCTCCTTCATTGGGGACCTTGTGCTCCGTCCAATGGATGATTGTGAGCATCCACTTCTGTATTTGCCAGGCACTGGCAGAGGCCCTCAGGAGGCAGCTATATCAGGCTCCTGTCAGCAGACTCTTGTTGGCATCTGCCATAGTGTCTGGAGTACTACTCAGCTATTAAAAACAATGAGTTTATGAAATTCTTAGACAAATGAATAGATCTGGAGGATATCATCTTGAGTGAAGTAAGAAAATCACAAAAGAACACACATGATATGCACTCACTGATAAGTGGATATTAGCCCAGAAGCTCAGAATCCTTCTTTGAAGGGGAAACAAAATTACCCATGGAAGGAGTTACAAAATTCAGAGCAGGGACTGAAGGAATGGCCATTCATAGTCTGCCCCACTTGGGGATCCATCCCATAAACAACCACCAAACCCAGACACTATCTCTATCTCTTACACAAAGACTTTCTCTCTCTCTCTCTCTCTCTCTCTCACACACACACACACACACACACACACACACACACACTCACACACTTTCTCCTCTTTCACTGCCCCAGTATAGTAGATAGTAATGTCTGATTGTTCAGTATTCAATGTTTATTTGACTAAGTTCATTTCATGTTGGGCATTGTTCCTTGGCTGACCCTTGTCAACCTTTTTTCCCCTCAGGCTGATGACTGCTGTATCTTTAAAAGACATCATTTTCAATGTTCTCAATGCCATTATCTTCCAAGCCCTTGCATATAACACAGACATTAGTAGAGTCTGTGTAGTTTCTTAGTTGGAAAATCTTTTCCTAGTGTTCTCTTTCGGTTCCAGTCAGGCTAGGTGCTGCCAAGGTCTGCTGAGACCTTTCTTCCCCAAGGCCTCTTCACCATTCTGGGAATGTCCTCCCCTCTCTGCTGTGTTTGATGACTCTTTCTGGGGTACCATATCCCCTACCTCTTAACTTATTCTAGTTTGATAAAAGTGTATGAAAAGTAAGATTTTTTTGAGACTTTGAATGCCTGAAAGCATCTTGATTCTGATGCCACATTTGAATAACTGTGTACTAAATCTAGAGTCTGGAACAGAAGTCATTTTTCTCTCAATAACAAGTAGCTCCTGCGTCAGAAAGACCCAATTGTTGCCACCAGGAAGTGTGAGTCATTATTCTGGTTCCTACTCTCTGTCTGCATTCAGAAAGTTTTAGAATCCATTTTTATTTTGGGCTTCTGAAGTTTCACTTCAATATACCTTACTTGATAAATGGATTTTTGGAGGGGGCTGGAGAGATGGCACAGCACTTTAAAAGCACCTGCTGATCTTCCAAAGGACCTGAGTTCAATTCCCAGCACCCACATGGTGAAGCACAATCATCTGCAACTCCAGTTCCAGCGCATCTTCTTCCCTTTTCTGGTCTCCTCAGGCACTGCACACACATGTTTGTGCACAGACATTCATACAGGCAAAACACTGTACCCATGACATTTGCAAACAGTTTGAAGGTAGAGGCTTTGGAAGTTGTTTCACTTTTCTTTCTTTCTTTCTTTCTTTCTTTCTTTCTTTCTTTCTTTCTTTCTTTCTTTCTTCTTTCTTTCTTTCTTTCTTTCTTTCTTTCTTTCTTTCTTTCCTTCTTTCTTTCTTTCCTTCTTTCTTTCTTTCTTTCTTTCTTTCTTTCTTTCTTTTCTTTTCTTTGTAGTGACAGTGGTCTTTTCCATCCATGTCACCTACTTTCTTCTTTTTTTTCTTTTTCCTGTTTTCCCTCTTTCTGAAATGTCTTTGCTCTTTATCTACCTTTGTATCTGTTCTAATTCCTGGGAGGTGTCCTCAGGTAGACCTGCCAAAACTTTTGTTGAATTTTCAATGTTTTGCCCCATATTTATTTTTATAAATTCTTTTAAAAATCATTTCTGAACAGTTCTTTAAGGTTTTCATGTAAATAATGCCATAGCTTGCCTTCTTAGAAACTTCTATTAGTTGTGCTGTTTTTATCTTTGCTTGTGGTGTATTTTGGGCACTGTCTTTCCTATTGACGTGGTTTATGTGAAAGTCTGGTGACCCCTGCTTGACTGGTCTTCCTTGAGAATCAGGCATTAAAAAGCCACTTGGACCCTCCTTAGGTGTTCAAGCTACTCAAGTTGAGGACATTGTCACAGAGTGACAGATATCAGACCTGATCATTATTCGAGACACTTCCTGTCAGCCAGCACTGGGATCTGTAGTTTCCTTCTGAACGTGCTGGGTTCATAATTACCTGGGTAATTTTCCTACTTCCTGTCATCAGCTTGTCAACTAGCATTCAAGCATAGTTATTAAAAGAGACTCATAAAGTGTGTGTGTGTGTGTGTGTGTGTGTGTGTGTGTGTGTGTGTACGTACATATATTGTAAAGCAGGACTCTCTAGATTAGCTTACATAATAAGAGCTACCAAGTCTGAACATGCCCTTTTGCACACTGGAACGACCGAGGAATGAATTGCTATCCAGCCCACAAAGGTGGGTGTCTTCATAATTCTAATCTGAAGCAAGAATCCTGCAGAGTAATCGGTCTCGAGTCCACATTGAAAGGGCAAAGAAACTGGAGCCCGATGTCAGTGATGAATGGAGGCAGCATCAATAGGTTTTCTCACCAGCAAGGAACAAAGGCAGAGAGTGATAAGCAGATCCCTGGAGCTCTGTGGCCTGCCTGCCTGTCTCAACTGATGAACTCCATGGTTAGTGACAGACCCTGGCTCAAAAATAAATAAATAAATAAATAAATAAATAAATAAATAAATAATCAATAGTGGAAAGTGTCCGAGGAAGACACCTGTCATCCATCTCTGACCTCCTTGGGTTCTTACACGCACATGCAAATGCACATGTGCACACACATACAAACTGCAAACTCACATGAGCACATAGATGCATGAATACATATTACCACCCACAATAGCACTGGTATCACTATAAGACTGTAAGACACCCCCCCAAACATGGGTAACAAATGCCAAAAACAAACAAACAAACAAACAAACAACAAAAAGACACAACAACTGGGATTCTATCAAATGAAGAATCTTCTGCATAGCAAAAGAATCAGGCAATGGGGTTGAGGCAAGAGTCAGGGCTTAGTTTTCCTGATTCTCCATATCCATGAGCCACCCATTGGATGTACTGTCTTCTCTTGGAGAAAATCATCTCCCATTAGTTAATCCTTTCTAGAGCAACCCTACAGATCTGCCAAGATCTTGTCTGTTACTTATTTCCAACTCTAATCAAGTTCACAGTCAGGAATCATCACCACAGGTGCTAAGATGTTCAGTTCTGTGCATGGTCACCACTCTGACACCATTTCCCCCACTCACCGTGACACTCCGGCTGCAATTCCAATGTTGTCATATCCAAGCCTGGAATCTGGTGTCACCTCCACTGAACGTAAAACCCCACTCTTCTACCAGGTGGTCAGGACATTCACTAACTGGCAACATAAGGCCCAGGGTTCAGCTTTCCCCACTATGTAACTCAGTTATCAACCATAAACGTGCATTCCAGTGTCTGGTGTGGTGCTGCTGTCTCTAGGCTGCTTTTGCCAACTTCCTTGCTCTACTGATACTATGTTTTTATTTGTTTAAGAAATCCCTTTAGCTTTTAGAGAAACTGAGACTAAACATTGTAAATATATATTATTATAAATATATATTAAAATTGTCATCATTTTTAGTGGTTTCATAGTATCCATCAGTAGACACATCAAGCTTAGCTAATCCTTTCCTGTTGTTGGATGCATCAAGGGCTGCCCCTTTCATCCTACACTAACCAAAGATAGCAGTTACTATCTTTATGCACAAACTGCTTTCAACTCAATTTTATTTTTACTTTACAGTGTATGTCTGGAACTCTGGTTAAAGGCAAAAAGTTCTTCACAGTTTCTTCATGGAGTAGTTCTGTCAGTGAGCAGGACTATGTACAAGCTATTCAACTCTTTACAGGTTTATGACATTGAACTTACTAACTATTCTTTCAATTTTGAACTAAGACACATTAGAATAGTGTTGCTGTTTCTCCACATCTCTCACAGCAAGTTCTCACTGAATGAGAAGGATTAAGATGGGAACTTAGAGAAGAAAAGCATACGGGAAGAAGTCTGAAGAGCTAAGATGTCACAAGGAGGCACCGGGGCATCCACAAAGCATAGAAAGCATAATCTATAACAACTGAGCAGAGTCAGTTGTGTTTGATTTCTAAACAAGAAGTTTGACAACTCCTCCTAAACCAAAGATGACACAGAAGTAGTAAGTAGGAATGTAGGTTTGTATCATGAGATCTGTTGGAGGGATTCCTGGGTATGCACAGGTATTCAGAAGGATGTACAAAGACTGGACCATTAGTATCAGGCAAAGTAGAGACACCCAGCAAAACCAGAGGAGACTGGTCCTGAAGCCAGAGTTAGCTGTGTGTGCTTCAACATATCCTGTCTCCCAGCATCAACTATAAAATGTGAGTCAAGCTGTGGGAACCAACCTGGGATCCTCTGCAAGAGCAGTGCACAGGCTTAACTGCCAAGCCATCTCTCGAGCTCCAAATGATTTCTCTGGTTTTTAAAAATAATTGACTAGAAGCTAATATCCTAAAAAGAATAATTTTGTCTCTCGCCTTTCTTGCTGATAATGACAGTCAGACATGTTACACATTCCAAGGCTCTGCACATTTTCACATTCTATTCCCCTAGTCATTGTACATCAGTGAGTTTATTAACAGAGTAGCCATAGCATAGATTTCTGGTTTATTTTTCTATATGCCATAAGGACAGCACCAACAGGCAACACAATAGCAAATCTGCTCCCCTTAAGAGCTGGGGAAGCTCTGGGCTGGTGTGCCAACATGTTCATGAACTTGTTTGACTGTGGTCTGGGAGTGAACAATTTATTCCTCAGAATTATATACACACACACACACACACACACACAAATGATTTATACTAACTTATATAGTTCTATATCTCCTATAGAGATTTACTGCTCTAAAATCGAGCAATGGACAATGGAGAAGTTCTTTCATCAAATAGAGAACATGTGGCACACTCCATCCCTCTAGCCCCCACCTCACCCTCTTTACCAGGAAAAACTCCTTAGAAAGGGTTCGTGTAAATTTTTCCATCTTCATATAGCATGATTCATACACTCATGTGGATTTTCTTGATTAACATCAAGTGTGAATTTCTATATACAGCCTTAAGATGAAAGAGAGAGAGAGACAGACACACAGACAGACAGACAGAGAAAAAGAGAGAGAGAGAGAGAGAGAGAGAGAGAGAGAGAGAGAGAGAGAGAGAGAGAGAGAGAGTTGGAGAGGTGAGGAGAAAGAGGCCTGAGGTGAAACTTTGTCCAAATAACCAGGTAACTAGGAATTTCTCCTGCATTCCTCCAGAGTCTAGAATCTTGATGGAGCTGACTCCTTTGTTTTATTGCATGCTTATGTATCTGTGCATATGCCTGTGGAGGCCAGCAGACCATCTTGTAGTGTTAAGTGCTGTCCACCTTGGTTTTTAGACAGCATTCCTTGCCCTGGATTTTACACATCTTGAAATTTCTACTGATATTTTTAAAAAGTGGGAGCCAGTTGCATCTTTGTGGCCATCTGTCTCTAAGGTGCTGATTCTGTTGAACCCAGTCTGTATCATCTTGATGCAGAGGGACAACTCAAGCCTTCTCTTACCTCCAACAAAACTACAAGGGCACCAGCAACAGCTCTTTGGGGAACCTGGGGTATGCACAGGATGATGTGTACTGTCTTGTGTATTTGGAGGGGATTCTGAGAAGATGGAGGGTTAGCTGACATCAGTGAAGACACCAAGCATCTTAAATTGTACATTAGAACATTTTGGTGTGTGGCAAGTCCTTTGGCCACTCCAGCTCTGTGGCATTTTCTCTGCTCTGCCTCACCCCCTGCTGAGATGCTAGCAGACTTTTCTCTTTTGTTTTTTCCCTCTGGCTTCCTTCCCTCCCACACTCAGATTTTTAAATTCTTTCTCTCCAGAGCATGGTAATAATGCTTTCTACATTCCTGACTTCCAAAAAATCAACCCCAGGCAAATTTTACACATTAAAAAAAAATCATATGAAACACAATTCTTGTTTTATTGAAGGGTAGATATCCCGCAGAACGTGTTCTTTACAGTTAAGCAAGAGGCCTGGCCTGGCTGGCTAGCATCCAGTCTCAGCAAAGCAATGCTAGGTAAGCCAGCCATAAAAGATACCTCTAAAGAGAGAACACTCATAAGCAATGTTAATGGCACAAAGCAGTTTCTCACAAGTTGAACAGCCAGGCCAGGGCGATAGCTCAGTTCATAATGTGCTTGTTGTACCAACATCCAGACCTGAGTTCTAATCCCAGGACTCTTGGGAGCAGGGGGAAGTGAGGCATGGGGTGCATACACTTAGAATCTCTGCTGGGGAGACTGAGCCAGGCAGATCCTTGGAGCTTGCTGGCTGCCAGCCTAGCCTAACCAGCAGGCTCCAAGCCAGTGGAGTCCATTTCACATAACTAGGTGACCAGCACTTAAAGTGCCATAATATCTGAGAATGTTCTCTGGCTTCCACATGCACAAACACACACACATATGTGCACACACTCATGTACATCTGCACACATGAACAGACACATAAAATAAGTAAATAAAAATAGCACGTACTAAGCAACCATGACCATGTGATAATTAAGGCCTGTCAGAATGTCATCTGCCGTCCGGTGTTTACTTAGCCGCTTCTCTTGGGCCTAATTCTCCTTGGAGATGTGCTCACAGTGAATGGACAGATGCAGACAGAGCTATCTTTCTAGCTGGACTGTTCTATGCCGTGTTCCTCCCTCCGGCAAGCACCAAAGAGACTGCAGAACTCAGGTCTTCTCCTTGGCCCTCTCGGACTGTATTGCACTGTGGCGCAATTGAAGTTAGCTGGACCATCCCTTGAGTTTAACTCCCTGCAGCCCAGGCACCTGAGCTGATTGCAAAACCTCTATTGTCACTTGCAGATAAAGCCAAGGAGAAAGACTCCAGTGTTCAGAAAAGTCCACAGAGAAATACAAAACTCTTTTTAGAGTTGCTAGTGGAGAAATGCAGTGTGATTCCCCCAACTGAGGAGGAAGGCAGAAGAAACCAGCTCTGTAAGGGGAGCTCACATGGAATTTTGCTGGATCTCATGTCTTTCAGCATCTCTCCATTCCCTGAAGGCTCACAGAACCTTTTCACATGAGCTGGTCTGTGTTTGATTAAAGAAAAAGCATCGACCTTCCTGAGGAGGGGCGGCTCCCATAGCGGAGTGCAGCTGGTGCTTTGACAGAGGCTCAGTGCCTAGGCTCTCCCCTTGGGGAGCTCTGTCATGGAGGCAGAGGTGATGTGACAGCACAGGAATGTGGCTGGTGCTCTTTTGCTCCTATCTTTGAAGCTTGCTTTGTCTCACCAGGGTGAAAAACCTGAAAAATAACTGTAGTAATGCATTAAATATATAAAGGAAAACATCATCATTGAAATAGCCTTTTCTTTATTATTATTATTAGTGTGTGTGTGTGTGTGTGTGTGTGTGTGTGTGTGTGTGTTATAGTGTACATGTGAAGAATGGAGGACTTAGTCCCTCTTTCTACCATGTGGACCCCAGAGATTGTACTCAGCCTGTCAGGTCTGGCAGGGAGCACATGAACCTGCTGAGCCATCTCAGGGACCCCTAGAATCGTTTTACTCTAAATAACTAAAGATGAAAAGGCAGCAGAAATGTAAATCACAGTCATTTATGAATAAAGGAGGGGTGAGGTTGAACTCACATCACTGGCCATAAATCATAGTCACTCCAGCAAACATGCAGAAAACCAGGATGGTGGGATGGCCCCATTCGTTTGGCACATTATTCCCTGCCTGCCTCCTGCTTCCACCTCTCTTTAGAAGACTAGGTAGATATTGTTGAGTGTTGGGGAACCCAGGATGCTTCTCTTTCTTGTAAGTCACTCTGTCTTTGGGGAATGCTTGCCCTCTCTGGGTTTCAACCTCCTTATCTGTAAACTTGGAAAGAAGATCAAGAATAAGTGAAGTGAAGACATCAGCTCACATCTTACTGGTCCTGTTCTCAGTGCTAAACACAAGAGGTAGACCAGGAGGAATGCTTTCTCTTCCCTCCTCCAACATTCAAGAGATGAATCCTACACAACCTCCTGGCCAGGATATCTAGGCTCCTGGAGAGCAGAGACAGGGCACAGAGGGCCCTGATGTCCATTTGTGCATCAGCACCGATGAGTAGTAAGTAGTGAGATGCTCTTGGCCCACTTCACTTTTCTTCTCCCTAGCCTAGATTTATTCAAAGATTCAAAAGGAAGACACTGGACAGAAAACATCCCTCTTAGCAGAAACAGAGTATGAACCAAGTATGAATTTTAAATTTTCTAGTGGACCCTTGACAAAGTATATCAGAATTTTAATATGTGTATTTAATCCAAGGTTAATAGCTAAAATATTATTTGAGCGTAGAACTATTGAATAAAATCATTATTGACATACTTTGTATTTCTTTTGTGTCAAGTCTTCAGGACATGGGCTGTGGTTCTCTGTAGCTTGCCACAGGATGAATGAGACTCATCATAGGCACTCACAGATTAGCTTCCCTTCCCTTCAACTATAAACCACATCTATGGGGGAAAGGGCAGAAAAGAAAGGATGAAGGCTAGACAATTTCTAGACAGCTAGATGCCTCAAACAGGTTGAGTCCAGCCTACAGTCTATGTGTTGCATATGAATTTGGCCAATGATAGTTCTGCATGCAGCCCAACTCTGAATTGTAACTTTATTTAAAACTTTATGATATTTTTGTTTGCAATGTTTAACTCCTTTTATGGTGATTTTTTTTTATATGGCTATGCTGCAAGGTCAAAACTTCAGACAAATACCTACTTCCACGAGGGGAGAACAGAGCACTGGGAGATTTACCAGGAGTGGAAGACGCATTGCCAGATATTACCCCCAGACAAGACCTTGGATCGAGGTTGTATAATGTTCATAGAGACAGTCTGGCATTCAGCACTGTGAGTACAAGAGCCCAAAGCACAGCATTGATCTACTTAGAAGGCTGTTATGCTGTGGTCTGTCTCTAGGCCTGTTAGAGCAGCAATACTGGGTGAATTTTATTGAAGCATCCTGTGACATGCTTTACCCATCAGAATACATGTGATGCAAGACTAACTGCTCACAGACTCCTCTCTCATTGTCACAGTGTAGGAAGCCTGGAGGAGTGACAGTGCAGGTCCATACAATGACGGTGAATGGATTTCTTCCAGATGGCTGAGCAAGAACTTTGAACCAGGGTTGATTTTATTTGGACAAATTTTGGTATTTTTTTAAAATAATTTTTATTACATCTTTTCCTCAATTACATTTCCAATGCTATCCCAAAAGTCCCCCATACCCTCCCCCCCCACTTCCCTACCCACCCATTCCCAGTTTTTTTGGGGGGGGGCCTGGCGTTCCCCTGTACTGGGGCATATAAAGTTTGCATGTCCAATGGGCCTCTCTTTCCAGTGATGGCCGACTAGGCCATCTTTTGATACATATGCAGCTAGAGTCAAGAGCTCCGGGGTACTGGTTAGTTCATAATGTTGTTCCACCCATAGGGTTGCGGATCCCTTCAGCTCCTTGGGTACATTCTCCAGCTCCTACATTGGGGGCCCTGTGATCCATCCACTAGCTGACTGTGAGCATCCACTTCTGTGTTTGCCAGGCCCTGGCATAGTCTCACAAGAGACAGCTATATCTGCATCCTTTCAGCAAAATCTTGCTAGTGTATGCAATGGTGTCAGCATTTGGAAGCTGATTATGGGGTGGATCCCTGGATACGGCAGTCTCTAGATGGTCCATCCTTTTGCCACAGCTCCAAACTTTGTCTCTGTAACTCTTTCCATGGGTGTTCTGTTCCCATTATTTGGACAAATTTTGAAGGGAAGAACTGTCTACACTTGAAATGTTAGAATAATTTTGTACATGTTGTATCCATACTTTCTCCCGGTTTTATTTGGAATCCAGAAAATAAGAATTTTGGTGTTAAGAAAAATCCAGGAATCAGACGGACAGTGACTCACTACCACCAAACAGCCAGAGCAATCATGCATGCACTGGCCTCCCTAAAGAAACTCTTGCCTCTAACTCATCAAGAAAACCATCAGAGACACCCAGTGATGAGATCTTTCTCTCAACAAATCTCAGCCTTGCTACTGCTTCTGTGCCATGCAGGATAAGGGGAGTTAGATGATCCAAGAGTACATAGTCCTCAGAATGAGAAATCTATAGCAATGTCCTAAACTCCACATCTGAACAGAGAAAAGATGCTAGGCAAAATCATTCAAGTGTTTTGGCCTGAGATTTGATCTTATGGCCCTGTAAGAAGTTCTCCAACTTCCCATAAGAGCTGATTCCCTTGCACCCAGTCAGTAGAAGGTCTAGATTTGTGGAACCAACCTGAAGCTCAGTCTGTGTTGTTCCTTGATGACTTTCCTGTTGAGTGTCTATGTAAAAGGCTTTCTTTGTGGTATCTAGTAATAGAGGTAAGGATACAGACACATTGTAAAGAGAACATGAAAACATCATGTTTAGGACATCTGTATGCATAGGAAAAAGAGAAAATGATGTGTAAGGAACCTCCAGACAAGTATGCTATGAGGCAGAAATAGGAATCTCAACTTCCAGAACTGTCATGGAAATGCATGGGGCTGTTAGTCAAGCTGGATAGTTGTAAAGAAATGGACAAAAATAAAGGGAACTTCGTGTAGAAAGATGCATTGTATTGTAGACCTATGTAGAACAGGACAGGTGACTTCCATGTATCTTTACATTTGAGGAGCCCTGCTCTAACTCAAAGGTCATTTGGTTATTGTCATAAATCACATCTGGCTCCATGGATTGAGATAGAACACTTCCATAGACTTCTAAGCAGAGGGAACAAGACAGAAACAGGAACAAGAAACTCCCAGTCTGTGGTCTAAATCACTGGCTCCAAACCTTGGCTAGTCATTCAAATACCCAACAGCCAACACAAGTAGAAGTCCTGAAGATGTAGAAAAGACCATCAAATAAGGATATGCACCTTGAAGGACCACTGGGAAAGTCCCAAGCTTCCCTGTGGTCTCCAGCCTCAGTGCCCTGCAGAAACATTCTGAACTCAGTTTTTTAGGTTTTTCTGAAGGCACTGTCAACTAAATTATTGTCTATTGGTAAGAGACTCAGCATGCCCCTCTCTCTTTCCTGGAGGTTGGAAATAAAGGCAGAGCTGAAAGTATGTACTCCTTGCTTACATCTTGGTATTTACTAAGACCAGACCTGCTCCTGACCAGGAGGTCCCAAACACAGCCCTCCCATTAGCTGTAGTATATTCTTATCACTGTGAAGACAGATTTCAAAAGCTGTGGGTTGAGAACCAGGGCCAGAGACCAAATACATATTTCTCATGGTATTACAGTGTCATAGTCCTGAACTGTTTTGCTCCTGTGGCCCTTGGGATGAACTAGAAGGCCAATCCCTGAGGATATATTCAGTGGAAGAGGAACCTGGAACAGCACACAGTTCTGAGCACCATAGTTAGGAAGCACTATATATAAGCTGCATTCCGAGACCAGTTTTTAGTTTGAGACTGGGTATCTTTAAACTGCCCAGGTTGGATGTGAACACATTTTACATCCAGGCATGTCCTTGATCCAGGTACTCCTGTCTCAATCTCCCAAATAACTAGAATTATAGATTGCCATATCTGCTCAATGTTCATTTTAATCACCAATAAGTTTTCCTTTAAACAATAAAGGGAAAGCCAGGTCCTGCAATCCCACACCTGGAAGGTGGAGGCAGGAAGATCTGGTGTTCAAATTAGCCTGTGGCCTACATAGTGAATTCAAAGCCAGTTTGAAGTATATAGTGAGACTGTCTCAAAAAAAAAATAAGTAAGTAAATAATATATGAGAAAAGTAGGGTTTTAAAACTGAATTAACCCTGACTGTCAACTTTACACGTTGCCCTCTCCTGCTTCAGTGGCCCACATATCATCTGCTTAGCCTTATCTTTAGCTAAACACGAAAAAAAGGTAACTTAAATGACATTTTTAGAACTATGAAGATTATTAATTTATTTCTGCAAATTGTCTTTCCACATACTAGGAGAGATGAGACAAATATAGGTACTTTATTTTTTCTGTTCTTAAACCTTTTCCTTTTTATTTATCTCCATATAATACATCCGGACCATACCTCTATTCTCTCCCAGATCCACTACCCCCCCCCAGTCCCCTTACGAAAACAACAGGTCTCCCAGTGATACCAACTGAAAACAGCATAACAAGATGCAATAAGGATAGGTACAAACCCTCATATCAAAACTGGACAAACCAACCCAGTAGGAGGAAAGGATCCCAAGAGCAGGCAGAAGAGTCAGAGATACCCCTGTTCACACTGGTTGAAGTCCAGCAAACCAAAGCTCCACAACTATAACATATTTGCAGAGGGCTGAGAGCAGACCCATGCAGGCTCTGTGAAAGCCACTTCTGTGCCTGTCTGTAAGAGGCTTCCTTAGTTAATTCTGTAGATGGTATTCTCCTGGTGTCCTTGACCCCTCTGGCTCCTACAGTCTTCCCTTCCTTCTTCCACTTGGTACCCCAAGCTCCACGTAATGTTTGAGTGTGGGTCTCTGAATCTGCTCCCATCAGCTGCAGGAAGAAACTTCTCCAATGAGGGCTGAGCAAGACACCGATCTATGAGTGTAGCAGACTATCCTTAGGAATCATTTCATTGACTTTTTTCTTTTATTCCAGTTGGGTTTTGTTCTAGGCCTCTGAGCTGTTCAGCTTTTGGTTCCTGGACCTGGTCATCCAGACAGTTTCAGACATGGTCTCCCTCTCATGACTTGTGCCTCAAGCTAGGTCAGTTTTGGGGCATTTTCTTTAACAGGCTCATATCTCAAAGTTGTTAGAATTCCTACAACTTACAAAATGAGTATAATTATCCCATTTTTACAACCTCTCATATGATTTCAGTAATTCATGTCAGAAAGTTTTGATTGAATTTATTGATTAGAATTAGAATTGATCATCCCCTTTGAACAACAGGAAAGTATGTCTTACTCAGTTTGAGACTGAGACTAGTATTCAGTTATGAACCACAAAATTAACGTAATTATCAAGGATAATTAACTTACAAAGTGGACATATTAATTACATATATACATAGAAAATAGCACAGTTTGGCTTTTCAATTATTATAGTGAAATACTGGCAAACTATAGACCTTGGGCAATAAAGTCTAGTTACACTGCCAACTTGTCTTCCTTTTACCCAAAGAAATACATGGCCTGATGATGCAGTTATAGCCCAGACATGATGTCACCAAGCAGGTTTTGAAAGGACAATCTGGAAGAACAGATCTCAAAGGACTCTGAAGGAAACCCTCAATAGAGTAATAGAAAGGGAACTGTAGCTGTCTTTGCTATTTTTGTGTTCTTTTTCTGCCCTTTCCCCAGTTTCACCCACTATCACTAAATGGGAGAGAAAGAAACATAGAATAGAGGGGGGGAGTATGGATCTCATTTCTTTCTTCTTGTTTCATCTTTGAGCACAACTGCGAACAAACTATGACCAACCCCCCTGAACAACCAACAATCACCAATCCACCTCTGGGGGGGGGGGGGCAAAGTGAGTCAAAGTTTCCAGAATTCCAAATGTTACACTATCACAGAAACCATCTGCAGCTGGCAAAACTACGCCCCTGCTAGAGCATGAGGCAAATCACAATCAGCTGCTGTGGACAATCAGAAGCACCCTATATCCCTACATGTAGGATTAAAACAAAAACACTTTGTTAAAATATTTCTATGTTTTTAAAAAGAAACTAGAATTTCAAAGCTTTCATTTCAAAGGACAATGGGAATGGAAAGAGAAAATTACAGTCATTGTCCCTCCTATCTGAACACTGCAAAGAGTGTAACATGGGGAGGTGTCACATGGAAGGACTTATTTAGTCAAACATTCATTAATTTAACAAATATTGGTGGGACACCTCTGATATGCTGAACATTGGGGTTATTTAAAGTGTGATTGCATTTGTGAGCTTACAGCTTAGAATCTAGAGAAATAGCTTTATCCACAAAAATCCTTAAATAAGAGAATAGGCCAATCTGCTAGAAGAAGAACTAATTGAGACAGGAATTTTGATTGAAAGCAATGATCAGAGAAAGTCTTGGAGAGAAAGTAGCTTAAAGGGCCACCTAAGGAGAGGCAAAGAGGAGAATGTGAAGGAGAGGGAGAAAGAACTGTGCACTGGAGGAAAGGGGAAAGATGATTTCCAAAGGCAGTGTCTGTACATGAGCACATGAGCAGGCAGGGCTGCGCTAACTAATTGAATAACCTGTGACAATGACAATGTGTTCTCCACACTCCCCGAAGCAATGAGGTTATTTCATAGCTAGAAGTGAGGCTGGTGCACTTGAGGAACTGAACTTTCCAATTTAGTTAAACTTTAAATTTCAGTTAATTTAGATAGTACTGTGTGGTGGGGCCCCATAGTGCAAAGAATTCTTACAGGTTCTCCAAAGGGACTTTAAATTTTATCCTGATAGCAACAGGGACCACGGAAGATTTTATAAGCCAAGATGCCACCATTGCATGTATTTTTTCAAAAGATCTAAGAGACTCACTCACAAGACTTCTCACTCTTTGGGACAATTAAACCGGAGTCCACTAAATGTCCTTGTCAATCATAGTATCATATCACACTGTGTGCTTATTGATTAACCTGTCAGTGGTACTGATAAGGACTAAATCTTCCTTAAGTCTACAATTGGACCATGGGTAATCCTAAATTCAGTTTCTAATCAAACACAAGTAAAGAAATCAGGCTGTTTGGTTACGGGATTCTTAGTGTTTATCTTTCGGCCAGGGACAAGAAGAAAGAGAGCTCTGAAACTGTTTCAGCTTGTCACCCTGAAGAACTGCACTGTATGTAGCCTGGGTTGCATGCCTGAGGCAGAAGCTGAATTGATATGAAAGTCATAAGATACTTGATTTCCTACACAGGTCCACCCCTAACAGACAGCAAAGCCTGACTTTGGCCAGAAAGATTGACAATGTCCTAGATTCATGATGGTTCATATTGCCTACCATTGGATCCTTCTGAATTCAAATATGAGCAGTGTCAGTATTGGCCGGGAGCTGAGCTAAAAGACAAAGTCTGTTGGCCACATCACAAGTCTTGCAATGAAAGAACATAGATAAGTGAGGTAACAACTCAAGCTCCCTCCCTTTGAAAACCATTCCTACCAGTTGGGATCTGCTAATAACTAGGGAACTAGCAGGCTTGCCTAACACTTGCTATATATCAGGCACAATCCTAGCAACAGCAGTCACACTGTGGGCACTGAGAATCTGAGATAACTAATAAACACATAAATTATGTGTATGTTTGTAGATAATATGCATGTATATACAATTATATGTACAAATAATCACACTTAAGTTTCACTGTCTAATATCTTTAACTTCTCTCCTAGTTTGCTTTCCATTGCTATGATGAAACACTCTGGCCAGAAACAACTTAGGGGAACCAAGGTCTTATTTCAGCTTCCAGGTTATAGTCCATCGTTGAGTGAGATCCAGGCAATAGCGAGAAGTAGAAACCATGAAGGAATGCTGATACCCAGGCTCATACTTAGCTGAATTTCTTATGCAGCCCAATACTATGGGTTGGGCCCTCCTATTTTAATTACACAGGCCACTCTGATCTAGACAGTAGACTCAGATGACTCTAGACTCTGTCCAGTTGACATTCAAATCTAACTAAGACAGTGATCTTGAGTATGAAAAACAAAATAACTTGTCAAGGTCATGTAGCTGTCAGTGACCATAGGTTCTGTGTGTCTGTACCAGATGTTCTCTCCAGCAGATGCTGCAAATGAGAAGGATGTGTACTTAATACACTGGACCCTATCATAGATCTGAGGGAAGATCTTCAACCCATGATGAGTCAATCACCTCAACCCATTGCCATTAATCAGATCAACTTGCATGAATAGCATTCAGGATTTGTCCTGTCAGAATATTCCCTGAAGGGTTTTTCTCTGGAGGCTAAGTTTGGAAGACGAAAAGCAGAGATACGATGACAAGATAGCAACTTTGTGCAAGAGAATGATATCACACCATAGTGGTTCTTAGGCTAACTAAGCCCAGTTGGGTCCAAGTGCAGCACAACTAATGATTGTCCATTAAGGAAGAGGACTGACTTGAAGAGGTCAATATAGGTTTCCAGCATGATCCCACATGTCCACAGACTGAGGCAGAGTCCCGGGAGCCAATAATTATGTCAAAAACACTTTCCCTACTGACAGACAATATACAGTCAGTAAGTTTCTAGAACCATTCACTCAGTGGTTTCAGAACACTTGGATGTTACCTGAATTGGTGAATCTCTGCCCCAGAATTGAAGTTCATCCAGTAACATCTAAAGCACCCAGTAGAAGGTGGAGGTTATCGCCACATCTGCTTCTCATTAGCTGTCTATCAAAATGCATTTCCCCATGCACTCATTGTCCTTTGAACATTTCTCCAATAAGCACTTACTGTTAATTTTCTGGTAATGACATTTGTATAGTTTAGAAGATATAAATCATCTGGAATAGCAAAGAGGAAAGTTGGCTATGTAGACAGGGAATTTTAAGTGGGATGAACCATGTACAGGATTTCTGCATTTAAGGTCATCATCTAACTAAATTATATTGTAATGGCATTATAATTTGCTCATTTGACCAGTTCTCCCTGACTACTTTTTATATGTTAGAACCTGCTAAGCACTGAGGATATAATATAAGAAAGAGGCAATATGCTGAGTATGTTGGCACATGCTCTTAATCTCAGCACTAGGGAAGGAAAGGCAAGTGGACCTCTATAAGTTCAAGCTCAATCTCAATCAAAGTTCCAGGCAAAACAGGACTACATAGTGAGACACTGTCTCTAAAAAGACTAATTTGATGATGAATTCAAGCATAATAAAAGATGTAGTGTTCTCAGCATTTATAACCTCCATCATAATGACCCCAACTAAACAACCAGGTATCTTGTCCTGTGCTGCTAGTGATCCCAATATAAGCTAATTCCTAGCCTGAGTGCTGGCCATGATGGATATAACCATCCTAGCCTCACCAATGAATGACCAGTACAGGAGCCCAGGCTAAGCAAATACAGATACATGATTTTTTTTCAACTCTCAAAATGAAGCATTAGAAAATTTAAGAATTATCATACATTCACCTATCTGACAACAGTAGGATCAGGCTTGAACTCTGGAGATTTCATCCTAAAGGTGTAATCGTTTGGTTGATCTCCCTTCAAGAAGGAATGACCAGTGCAAACTTACCACTACCCACAGAGGAGGACTTGTGAAGATACTTGTGAAGATTCAGTTTCTTTACATTCTAGTGTCAATAATAGCACCCACCTCATTGCAAGAGTCAAAAAGTAATGTATCTAACCGTGTTTACCCAATAAACATACTGAATAAACATTTCATAAATGACAGCAACTAATGTACATCAACCAGGAAATAAAAATCCCTAAATACAACACCCAGAAAGAGCATAGAGGTTTACAAATGAAGTATTGAGGCACAGAGAAGAAATGGACAGGGAAATCTCATTCTCCCAAGTAACCAAAACCAGAGACTCCATGGGAAGCAGAAACTGTCACATAAACAGCTAACTCTGTGATCATAAAGCAAATGAATCAGGGAGATACTCTTCCTTTCAGACTGTAGACTAAAGAGCAATGGCCTGAAACTACAGAAGGGGAAATTTGGGTTAGATACCGATGACTAGAATGTTCTTAACGGGGAAAGTAATTGGGAAATTAAACAGGCTCCCTAAGGTTGCAATGAACGAATCTTGCCTGGAAGTTGTCAGGAAGAAATGAGGTGAAGAAGCCAGGCATCAAGGGTTGCAAAAACACTCATCAATTAGAAAAGACAGCAAAATGGTTAGTATTATCCTTCTAGAGTGTTCCCTGGGCAAGCAATTAGCAGGATTTATAACCAGGAAGCAGCCCTATTTATTCAGTGAGGTCTTAGGATAGGTGCATGGACCCCAGGAGTTTGTAATGACGATGGGGTGTTTAGTAAGATGTTATTTTGGTGAAGTCAGGTGGCAAAATAACATTAAGAATCCTTTATATAAAGGAGAAAAGGGGGAACAATGCAAGATACAAATTAATATTGATATCTAATAAAAAATTATAACTGAAAGGAGAATTAGAGTAGGTTTGGAGAATCAAAGATTCCCATTTAGATGAGATGGAATTGAAGTTAGACCTTGCCCTAAGTTGCAATAGCTTTAAAATAGTCAAGATTGAGAGCTAAAGAGGCAGCTCAGTACGTAAGTGCTTATCTTCCAATCATGAAAACAAAGATTTGATCCCCACCTCCCACGTGTGATGGCTTGCACTCCCCAGTAGTAAGAAGACTCTGCCTCATGGAGAGATTCTGTCTCAAAAACTAAGGCAGATGGTCCCTGAGGAACAACGTACGTATGCCCCCACACACCAGAACATGCACCCAAAAAGATGGTGAAACGCTGTCCTTGGTTACCTTTCCCCCCTCACTGCTAACCAAGCAGCACTGTGTTAGTTCACACAGTTCTGCAGGAGAGTTGGAAAGCTCTGCGGGAGCAGGTAGCCTAAGCTTCTGCATCTATGGATCACGAACACGTGGGAGCTTGACTAGTAAAGAGCAGGATCAGCAGTGATGAATTTGCTCTGATTTATCATTTCTCCTCCAGTAAGCTTTTCCTTATAGTCAAGGCAGAATTCTCAGAGGACCTGTGGGCACATGAAATTCGGAACCCAGAACCCTTTCTGATCATCCCCATGGCCTCCTGTTGAAGGAGAATGAATTAGAATTAAATTCACTTGTAGCTTGTCTTTGTCTAGTTCAGTTCAGACAATGAGAGGAAGAGAATGACGTTGATTGGCATGATAAGTGGCTAAGTATAAAGTCAAGTGTGAAAGCACATACCTGGGGTCCCAGTGCTAGGGTGGTGGAGACAGGTATGTCCTGGAACTCACTGGGTAGGAAGCTGTGGTGGTTTGAATAAATATGGCTCCCATAACTCGTGAGTTTGAATGCTTGGCCCATAGGCAGTGACACTATTAGGAGGTATGGCCTTCTTGAAGTATGTAAAGCCTTGCTGGAGAAAGTGTGTCACTGTGGAGGTAGCTCTGAGGTCTCCTATGCTCCTGCTATGTTCAATATGGCTCACAGTCTCTCCTTTCAGATCAAGATATAAAATTCTCAGCTCTTTTTCCAGCATCACGTCTGCCTGCATGTTGCCATGCTTCCCACTGGAACAATAATGGACTAAACCTCTGAAACTATAAGCAATTCCCCAAGAAAATGACATCCTTTATAAAAGTTGCCATGGTCATTGTGTGTCTTCTGAGCAATAAAGCCCCAACTAAGACAGAAATCTGGTGTAATCAGTGAATTTCAGGCCTGTGAGAGATTCTGTTTCAAAGAAAAAGTAGATGGTACCTGAAGAACAGGATCTGAAGATGATCTCTAACTTATACACAACACACACATACACACAGCTAAACTAAAATTAAGTGGGAAAAAAAGAGAAAAGAAAGAATTGTGCTATGGATCCAGTTAGAGAAAGTTCTATGAAAATTTTAAAGAGAGACATGATTGGGTGGGAATTATAAGAGGCTATAAACTTTAAGTCTTGCTGTAACAGTGAATTCCTGTTTTGTGCGCTCAGAGATATTCTAGATGGGCTGGGCTTGGCTTTAGACAGGCACTGCTTCTGGTGCGGCTAGTTGGAAGACTGCACAGGACATTCCAAGCCCACTGAGAGCTCAGATACTATCTGTCTTAAGCCTGGCCTAATGAACATCACACACACACACACACACATCTTTGCCCTACCCTGTCTGTGGCACTGAAACTTGGGGATAAATCAATCCCAACTCTAAATGTCAGCTGCAAATGAAATGGTCTCCAGAAGAGAGGTCTAGTTCGAATGACTGCTCATAAATTTTGCCTTCATTTGAAATTGGAAGATATCTTTCTGCCTGATTAAGAATGTCATAAATCCCAGTAATCAAAGAGATAAATGAACTTTCTCTGGCCTCTGAAGTCTTTTGTATCTCAGAGCAGAGGCTAGCTCACTCATAGACGTCAGAGAGCAAGGGCTAGGCCACTCACACACATCGCCTACCATTTTGTTTTGTAATCTGAGAAATATATCACAAAAAAAATCACATTTTTTTTCTAATGCATACATGTTTTCAAACTATCTCTGAAACCTACTCCTTTCCTGGAGATTCTATTTTATTTATGTTCATTGCACACAGGTATGTATAGAGTGTGGAAGCACTAACTATTTATTTTACAACTTTGAAAAGAAATTACTCAGCAATGCTTGGTAACAAAAGGTTTTACTCCAGACCTTCATGATAAGTGTAGTAACAACCACAGAAAGATTCTGCCGTGAATGAAAGACAAAGGAAGCTCGCTCTGAATACAGTGAGAGCATGCAACTCTAATGCCAAAGAATAGAAGGGACATCAGTAGATAAAAATTAACAAACATCAGTGGAGGAGCCTAGTCAATCTCACCTAACCAGATGCTTGGTCAAGACAGATCTGAATGACTAGACATTCCCCTGGGGAAGAAGAGGGTGAGCTCTTGATTGGACACAAGTGGAAGTTCTTGTCAGATAGACTTAGCAGGATTCCTTGCCAAAACTAGAATTTACAAGAAGTATATAGACTGCATAGAAGTTTCAGGTACCTACTTGCTCAAGTGTGGTCAAGTGAAGAATCGTTGGCACCAATCACAAGAGGAATATTCTACGAAAAATCTGTTACCCATGTAAACACCTGAAGGAAAATCTAATGTTATTAGCACCAGCACCTTAAAGATTTCTAAGCAACATGCAGAATGGATGGGAAGAGAATACCTGCTCTCCCCATGATAATGTCCTTGTCTTTCTACATGCAGCAGGCAGTCAAGAACACAGCCTACTGTATGGGGTTACAGTCAGACTTGGGAGCTCCACCCATCTTTCAAATTCCTAAATCGGGATGCCCTCCCAGGTGACATGACATCAAATCTCTGCTCAAACTCCTCTAATACTTCCCATGCCCTCAGAGGCCACAATGTCTACCCAGGCTCAGTCCTTACCAATCTCTTGCATGAAGTGACCCAATGCAGAACCTGAGTCACATGGGGAGTCCTAGAACTATCAGTGAGAGCCATCAAATTGAAATGGTCCCAGAAGGAACTTGTGATCCTATGAATGTTCCCAACTTCCCAGCTTGTCCTATTTAAGATTTTCTTTTCTTTTGTCTTTTATTCCTACTGCTTGGATCATGTTCTCTGTGGCAGGAATGCTGAGGGAGAACCTCAGCTCTCAGACGCAGATGCCTTTGAAGTCTTCTTTGACAACTTCAGAAAACTATCTGGTCACCCACCCACCCCTCCCATCTCTTATTTCTCAAGACCCCTGTGTGTTCTTTGTCCACAGAACTTACCTTTTATCCTTATAACTGTGCCATTGCTTTCCAACCTGCTAAATGGGAAGGATTTTCCCAGAACTCCAATGAGGAGCACTGATAGACATCATGAGCCTAGTACAAACTGGCTATAAAGTATTTATGCCAGCTCCATGCCAAGTACACATCAATTGCCCTGGCTTCTGCTACTGCACACCTGGAAAGGACAACTCATTCACTTTGTCAGCCATGCATTCATTCATGTTGCATTCATTCATATCTATACAGCTGTTGTGTGCCCCTTGTCTGTTATCAGTTTCTGTTAATTACTCATCACTTTAGATCTGACCACTTAAAATAACTGGATTCCAAAAGCAATCACAAACACACACATTGCAACTCTTAAAACATACACACTGACTTCTTGGTCACTTTTCTGCAATCATGGTAGGTTCTGGAAAGGACAGCTAGGTGGCACTAGCTACAGCAGCCAAGTGGAACCTGCAGGATAGCTCATCACTCCATATCCACAGTTGTCCAGTAATCAGTTGAGATGACCACAAACCCTTACATATAACAGATCCTCTCTTCCCTCATCCACTCAGATTCTCTTCACATGGTCTTCCCAGCAGCACAGCCTGGGGATTCCACCAGGACAAATACAGAAACCTTTTAAGACTCAAACACTAAACATGCACAGTCTTACTTCTGTTACATTCCACTGGTGAAAGTAAGTCAGAATCCACCTCATAGTCAAGAATAAAGGGAGGGACATTCTCTTGATCAGAGGGAGAGGGGTAGATTAAGCGTGGTGGCACACACCTTTAATCCCAGCACTTGGGAGGCAGAGGCAGGCAGATTTCTGAGTTCGAGGCCAGCCTGGTCTACAAAGTGAGTTCCAGGACAGCCAGAGCTACACAGAGAAACCCTGTCTCGACGAAAAATAAAAAAAAAGTGTGAGAGAGAGAGAGAGAGAGAGAGATCAGATTAGGGCTGAAGGCCCTAAGCAGCACTTTGGAGACTGAAAATGCATTGAAATTATTGGTCTTGTTAGTGAATAGGGCCAAGTTCCTTATTTGTAAGTATCTCAAGTTGGGGAGACAGACAGCGGATTGGTAAATAATAGCTATTGTGGTTTGAATGAGATTCTCTAACATTTAAATGCTTGGTCCCCATTTGAGAGGAGGAAGCACACCACTTGGGTCTAGTTTGGAGAGCTTAAAGACTTGGCGCCATTTTCAGTCTGTCTCTGCTTCCTGTTTGGGTTTAAGATGTGAACACACAGATGCAGCTCCAGGCACCATCCCTGTCTGCTGCCACACTACCCCGACCATGACAGTGTTGAATTCTTAATCCTCCAGACCCACAGGCCCAATTAACCTTCTGCTTTGGGTCATGGTGTTTTATCACAGCTATAGAAACCCTAACTATCACAATATTTTGATGATAACCTAGCTGCAATGGGCATCTGCTACCTAGGCCATTTTTCTAGCCTTGAACCAAGCTGTTAGAAAGCATACTGTTTATGAGCAAGCTCTATGATCCTCTCTGTTAATGAAGGGGTGATGTGAGAGGATTATGGCTTGCTTTGCCTTCTCTAGATTATTGCACATTCACCAGAACCTTTAAGGCATTTCCATTTGAGTTTCTCAGAAGGTTGCTCTGTTCTTGCCTCCCAAAGGATTTGCGTTCATCCTACTTCTCATGGGCATCAAATAAAAACACCACAAAACAAATCACTGCTGTTTCTTGTGTCCTCTGAAGTGGCATTCAGCAGTCTTTAGTCCCCTCAGGATTTCCTATTTTTCTTTGTCCATCCCACTATGACCATTCATTATTTTATTTAAAATTTTATCACAAAAGCCTTTATAACCGGGTTTTCTAAGAACAACCTTTAAACTTTTGAATTCCTTATTTAAAAAAAATAGATACAACATATACTTAGGTTTTTCTTAAATTATATCGCCACAGAATCACGGTATAGATTTGTTTGTTTGTTTGTTTCTGACTCTCCGTGGTTTTGTATAATGTCTGACATGTAATTCAATCAATGAATGAGTGAGGGAATGAATGAATGAATGAATGAATGAGGAAATTCATCAATACATAAAGACAAAATTGGCAGCAATTGCTGTTTTTTTCTGTCTGGAGCCGAATGAGAGCCACCTGCCACTGTTATGAGCTGTGTCATCTCAATGGTTAATCAAGGAGAAGAAAAAAATTCCCGAAATATTTGGTCAAATCTTCCCAGCCTGCCCTGAGAGCTGTGAGCCTGAACGTTTAGAAAAGGCTTTCTCCTAATAGTAACTCACCAAGCCTTGGCTCAGATGGGATCAACACCTAAGCCTGTGTCAAGGATCAGAGCTTATCTGCTGGCCACGTGACCCCACCTCCTGACAGAGGCTCTTCTCTCAGTTTGGTGTGGGTGGAGACATAAGGGCTCCCAGAAGGAAGAGGAAACCTGCCAGTTTTTCCTGATGCTGTGGGGAGGAGAGAGAGAGCCTTTCGCCAGATCTGAAATATGTGAACAGATATCTCACGTGCAGCAGCATGGATTCTAGGATGTGACTAGCCTGATCATTAATTTAATCAACATGTTTTGTCTCCTTGGTCCTTCATTTCTCTGTTGCTTCAGGAACAGAGATGGCTTTGTGGATTCATTTCAATAGTCACCTGGAATATTAGGCTGAAACTTAGGACAAGAGCTTGAAAGCCCTTGTGTTTCAGGACACTGTCCAGGGAGCCAAACCACAAGGTACTCATCCACCATCCCACCACCCCAGTATATATTCAAAGCTCCACTCTAATTCCTCACTCCAGGACTGTTCAGACTGCTACCAGACTGCAGAGGGTACCACACAGAGGCCCTGGACAAAGGTGGCACACTTGTGAGCATCTTGTGAAGGGAGCCTTCATTCACCCATATTCTACATTTACCCTGAACCTGAGCTTCCCCTAATAACACATAGTCTAGTAAGAGCCTCTATCTTTTCAATATTTAATAAAAACTACAATGTCCATTATGCAATAAAGCCTGCACACACCCTTTACCTAACTGAAGCCTGTAGAAATTATCTATAGCCTATATGTTATATACAATATAACCTATAATATGCTATAATAATAAACCATATCTGGTAAAAGTCAATGTATTATATATAGTGAATCTGTTATTTAATGACACTTTAAAACTATTGGCTCCTAGCCATCTTTTACAGTCAGATTAATGGCCTTATTCTAAAGTTATAAAAAGGTATGGGAGCCACCACTGCCAAGGGCAAAGAACAGCTGAAAATAGGGGACATGGAGGACCCTGCTGAGGCCATTTTAGACTGTGTTATCTATGCACAGCTTCATTTGAACAATGGGTTTGTGTTAGTCAAGTTTGAGAACAGATCCTGGATAGATATAGGTAGGTAGGTAGGTAGGTAGGTAGGTAGATAGATAGATAGATAGATAGATAGATAGATAGATAGATAGAGATAGATAGATAGATAGATAGATAGATAGATAGATAGATAGATAGATAGATAAAATATCCATGTACATATGGATTTATAGGTTTGGCTTACCCTGTTAGAGGTTGGTTTGCCTAAAATCTGTCTGCACTCTTAAAAAGAGGAGGAGGAGCAGAGGAGGAAGGGAGGAGGGGGAGGAGGAGGGAAAGGAGGAGAGGGAGGAGAGAAAAGAGAAGGGGGAGGGGAGGAGGAACTATCCAATCAAATAGCTGGACCAGTACTATAGCTCCAGTCTGAGGCTTAAGACCTAAAAGTTCCCTGTAGGGGAGGAATCCATGTTGAAAATGTAATAAAGCCTTGCTGGGCTGCCTCGCCACTGGGGTGCCTGAAGCACCTCCATTGCTGCTCTCTGAGGACGTAGCTGTTGATTTCTGTCCACCCACATATCATGTCCAGAGATGCTCTTGCAGATGCACCCAGAAGCATGCTTCATTAGTCTCCCAGACACCTCTCAATGCAGTCAAGTTGAAAGTCAAGATTAACTATCACAGTTAGGTGTTGCCGATCTCAACTGCTTAAAGAGTACCAAACATAACCAGGATCTAGAAATCCTTATGTCACAACACTGCTGAGAATGAAAACTGGCAGTGACTCCTCATTCGTCCAGTGTCCAGGAGGAAGGTGGTTAGAGCAGCTCTTGCTAATGTCACTATTGCACAGTCAAGAGGTATAATACCCTTGATGCATTGGACAGCCTGTATGAAGCATCTTTTTGCCCTTCAAATGCAATCTCACAGGATAAATGATATGGGGAAACTTAATGTCTCACATTCCACATTTACTAAACAGAGATAATACCTCTAGAATAAATGTCCACATGAAATGAAAGGGCCTGACATACTATTTCACATGCAAGAGACTCGCCATTTTAAATTTTCTGCTAAGGAACTGAAACTCATTTTGCTCCGTCTTCAATTCCTTCTATTTAACATAGAGCCACACGCTAGGTGCACTCCTGTTTCTAGAAGAAGTGAGTATTCTAGAAGCTTGTGTGTGAATGAGTTGAACACTGCACACTTTTGGAAAATTTCTCCCGTGATTTAGTGGTACAGCATCAATAATCACAAACTAATCACAGGAACAGTGTGCAAAATGTCACCAGAATGACAGGAGGCAACAATTAACTAAAATAAATGATCGTGGAAACATGATGAAGATTCTGATGCTGTAGGCAGGGGGACCATTTTCTTTCTGAGATCTTCATTTTTACTGATAAAATTATGACAATCAAATGCCATCAGTTCGTCGCCATTAGGTGTAATGAGATCATCCCGACTAAGCGATAACATGAAGCGTCTGTTAGGATGACCTTATGACATGCTTTCGTTGGTGATGTCACAGAGTTTGTTGATTTGTGCCTCCTCAAGGGCAGGAGAGGTCATGATCAGACCAAGTGGATATGAGGCCCACTTCTCACTGGCTATGTAGACAGAACCATTTTTCTAAAGCCATCTCACCAAAATACATAATCTTAATGCCTCTCATCCTTTGGGAATATTAAGAGTTGGGGGGCGTTGGAGGGAGGGAAACAGAAAAGAAAGAACAATTCCCGTGATCCTTCATATTTGAGAACCAAGCCATATGTGTTGCAAGACGTGCAGAAGTCCTTGAAAGGTCACTCTGGGTTATGTATTTCCAAGGTCAGGCAGCATTTAGTGCTCTATTTGTGCCACATATCCAAAGGACTTATATCCCATGGTGATGGCTCAAGGGAATGCTGGGTAACATACTGTCACTCTGCCTACCCCTGTCACTGAGTGAACTTCCATCGTCTCTCTCTCTCTCCTAAGGGTTCAGAATGGTCCTCAATTCTTGTCTTAGTCTGTCTGAGCTGCTACAATAAAATATCAGAGACTAAACAGCTTAAAGTAACAGAGTATTACCCCTGTCAGCTCTGGAGACCTAGAAGGTCAAGAGCAAAGTGTCTGGTGAGTTCACACCTCATGGTTCAAATAGAGTAGCCCCGTGCTGTCTTCATAAGAGCAAGCTAGTTCTAGGGGGTCTCATTGTGAAGCTACTAAACCCATTGGCTGAGTGTTCTGTTCTCTGAAGTGATGCATCTTTTTTTTATAAACTTCAAGAAATATGGTTAGTGACTAAAAACTGTTACTATTAGTTATAGACTCAGAAGATAACTCATATGAGTCAAAATATTTATTTGAGGTCCAATACATTCACTTAAAGGAAAAATTTACAAGATTGTGAACACAGAAGCACTCTCTGCCAGGCACGTGGGCTCTTGATGAAAATGAAGCAATAAATGTCTTTCATTTCTTCTGTGTTTTACTCTTCAAGGGTTCTTACACTTCAAGGAAATGCACTTGAGAGAGAAGAAACGTACTTGACTTTCTAGGATAAGGTAATGAGAAGAAAGAAGGGAGTGGAGCCAGAAGATGCTTTTGTACAACACGAGGCTCTGTGCTGAGCAACTTTAGCAAAGAATGTATGTATCTGAATACTTGAGATCTAAACCTTAATGCAGCCCCTTAGGAGGAATCTCCTTGAAGTCTTAGAAACTATGTAGAAGTGTTTCGCTGACTAACATCCTGAATAATGGGCTGTTATGGTGGATTGAGCATGACTGCCCCCCTTAGGCTCATATACTTGGATGTTTGGTCATTAGTGATGCTTGCCTGGGATTATGATGAGTGGCCTTCTTGGAGTGAATGTGGCTTTGTTGGAGTGGGTGTGGCCTTGTTGGATGGGTATGGCCTTGTTGGAGAAAGTGTGTCACCGAGGCTTTGGGGTTTCAAATGCTCAAGCTAGGCCTAGTGTCTCTTCCTGCTGCCTGCTGATACAGATGTAGAACTTTCAGGACCCTCTCCAGTACCATGTCTGCCAGTATACCAGCATGCTTCCTGATATGGCTATAATGGACTAAACCCCTGAACGTAAGCAAATTAAATGTTTTCCTTTATAAGAGTTGCCATGGTCATGGTGTTTCTTCACAGCAATAGAACATTGACTAAGACAGGTGTGTTGTTTGCTCTTTGTTTGCTCATTCTAATTGTTGTAAGATGTTGATTCCTGTTTTAATTGGCATTTATTTCATTACTAATGAGATTTGAGCTTCTTTCTTGTTCTTTATTAGCCATTTAATGCCTCCCGTTTGTGAAATTCCTGTTCTTGTCTTTAGTGCATATGCTCTTGGCACCATTCCAGCTTTCCTGTGTCAATTAGGTATGGTAGTTTGAATGAAAAATATCTTCTAAGGTTGTTTGATAAAGCCTCAAGGAACCACATTTTATATTTACCATGCAATGCTCCCCACGAGAGCCATAGACTACCTAACAAAAACCCCATGAGCAGGCATGAAAAAACTCCTTTTGAGCTGTTGAGCAGGGTAGTTCAGTGACTCCCAAAACAATATTTGCTCTTGCTGTTCCCCTTGGTTGCCTCTCAGAGGCTGAAGGTAAGTCCTTGTTGCTTTTCAGAAATAAAGATAGGTGTGTAGGAAAAGGTGTGAGGAAAACACCTCTATCCTGCACACCCAGGATATAGGACTGGGGAAGACTGAGTTGGATCTAACCTAAAAGCTTCCTTCTTGCAGTTCTGCTTGCACAATACCAGGAAGTGCTATGTAAACTGCCAAGGGAAGAGGCCATCAAGAGTCCTGTCCAGCTGTGATGCTTATGAGCTACAACAATGACCAGCATGGCAGGGTGTCCCTTAAGGTGCAATAGAGACACTCTTGCAATAACCAGGAGCTTGCTAATTAAATTTAAGGCCCACTGAAGGAAGTCATGCCTGGAATTAGAAACAGAATCAACTACTCAGGGCAAGTGAGACTCTTAAAAGAGACCCCACTATTACCACTTTACTAGACTAGCATAATTCCTAAGTGCATTCTAAATTTACACTCAGAGATAAGTGTAGCTCTCTCCCTTCATCAAAGAAATGTCTCTTTACAACAAGTGGAGACCATTACAAAAAAAAAAAAAAAAAAAAAAAAAACCTCTAGCTAGACATAATGTAGAAATCAACCAATTGTGTGGAATCTAGCCCCAGAGGATATCTTCAACACAGCTCCCTCACCTGAACCTCACAGAAGAGGCAGCAAAAAGACTGTAGAAACCAAAGGGACAGGAAATGTTCTGTGCCTCCTAGATAGGGCTGCCTCAACAATACTGGAACATTAACATTATCAGTAGACATGCTAATGCAGAAAGGAAATCTCATTGGGTCTTACCCCCCCACCCCGAGACAAAGAACTACAGGCAGCTAATGATGGCTGAGAAAGAGAGAATAGGCATCCAATGAATGAGGCCTCTAATTGATTATCCAATACAAAGTGGTCAGCCTGAATCATATACACACAAAAAATGAACTCAGCAGGTTGTACCTACATGTGTGGATTATATATATATATATATATATATATATATATATATATATATATATATATATATATATATGCATATGGTGTGTATATATATATATATATCAAAGAAAAAGAAGCTGTCAATTTGAAGAGGGTAAATGGAAATAGCTGGGCAATGCAAACGTGAAATGAGTTAGAGGGAGGGGAAAAAGAAGGAATACATTATATGACTATATTTTAATTATAAAATAAATTGAATTAATTTTTAAAGAAAAGGAAAGATGTTCTCCCCCATTATATTCTAGAATGAGAAGGTAGTCATTGCTAAAGAGAAGGTACCAGACATACTTTTAAGAGTTACAGCATCGTAGAGAGGCTTGAGTAACCAGCCTAGGCTGGCATCCACTGAAAAGGTCAAGGCTCTGATCTTGAGATTTAGTGTGATGATGTCTGACAAGCTGTTCATGAGAACAGTGATTCCCTGAATTCCTCTGAGCCCACTGTGCCTTTTGGAAATGATTCACTCTGGTTTTGGAAGAGAGAGATTCTCTTGTTTGAAAAAATGTATAGATGTCTAAAATGAGTAGATGGTTGGTAATATATTTCAGCCGTAAACATATTTCTATCTAGTCTGCTGCCCTAAATACTCATAATGAGAATAAAATCTTAGCTGGAAATGACTAAAGTAGTATCTATCCTATAGAGCAAAGAAATGAATTGTATGCCAAATTATCTGCAGGGCCATGCTAGCTTATAATGGCAGAAATGAGAGAACACAACTCAGGTGGATCATGAATACTCTGGAGCAAGATGAAGAATATAAACTAGATAATAGATAGCTTGTTGATGTGAATGCTCTGATATTTCCCACCAAATCCAAGTCCCAACTGATGGTTCTAATTTGTTGCTGCATAACTTTCAGTGTGTCTAAAGGTTACTGGCCAAGTAGTATGAAGGAAACATTCAGGAATGGCCTCACAAAACTATGAAGAGAGGAACCTTGATCCTCATAGAAGTGGAGACGCTAGAGTATGTGTACTATATGAATCCAGAAAATATGCCAACTCAATGTGCCCTTGGAAGAGCTCAAAGGACAGTTTTCTTGCCACAGTGATAAAGAACATTGTAGTGACAGTGACATGCAGTGCAAAACTAAACAGTAATTATCCTTTAGAACTCAGGAATAATAGAAAGTATTATTTAAATTTTTCTATTCCCTAATATAAATGAGGATAATAACCTACATCAGAAGGATTCATGACAGTATTCAACAGTCAGAAATATAATGACTCTTGTTACTGTCTTGGAAAGGAAAAGTGTGATGGTGAAGAGTAACCTGACCCATGGGGATTTTGTAAATGTTTCATAGGCTTTGATATTTGTAGAGCCATATTACCTGGGTATCCAGAAAGTAGACCACTTTAAATACACAATCAAAAAAAGAATGGTTAAAGCTAAGACCTACTGTTCCAATGAAAAGTCCTGATTGCCCAGTTTATAGACCTAAGAAGTTCTCAGATTCAGAGCCCATGAATTGGAGGAAAGATCAGATATCCAGAAAAAAACTGGAAATAGATCTTGTAACACCACAAGATTGGCTTCCTGAACCTCCCCCTACCCCCAAGAAAATAACCGCAACAAACACAAATAAGAGGAGCTGGCTGCTTGCTCAAACAATTGCACACAAATCTATCAATGTCTATAAGACAGATTTTGACTTAATACTCATCCAGGAATTTAAGATATCAGTTTCCCTGTTAGAGTGAGGTCCATGGAAGCAAGTAACAGTCTAGCTCTATCTCACAGGTCCCTTGGGTCTACAGATTTACCCATTGTTGTTTCTCTTATATAATCAAAGTTGCTGGGCTTAGAACTTGGTAGATGTTCACACTGGCTGCAGGGCAAGAGCTACAGGATCAGGACAGCTGTGAGGAATCCCTGAAACTGCTTTCTTTCAAGGGAGTACATTCCGGAGACCTGGGATGAGGGAGCCTTCCAAGAGTCAATGCAGATCATCTTAGTTGAGATACCTAACAGTGAGGACATGAAACCTCCTGTAGCTAGGCAGGACCCCCATTGGAAGGAAAAGGACATCCACCTACCCATAAAACCTTCAACCCAAAATTGTCCTGTCTACAAGAAATGTAGACCTCCTTACAAAGATGGAGCAGAGACTGAAGGAATGGCCAACCAATACCTGGCGCAACTTGAGACCCTTCCCATGGGCAAGCACCAGTCCTTGACACTGTTAATGATACTCTGCTGTGCTTGTAGACAGGAGCCCAGCATAACTGTCCTCTGAGAGGCTCTACCCAGCAGCTGATGGAAACAGATGCAGACACCCACAGCTAAACATTGGACAGAGGTTGAGGACCCTTATGGAAGAGGTAGGGGAAGAATTGAAGGCCCTGGAAGAAATAAGGACCCCACAGGCTGGTCTGAGGCCCCTGGGACATATGTAGCACACATGTAGCTCAGTCTCCATGTGGGTTCCCTAACAACTGGAGCAGAAGCTCACCCCTAAAGTTGTAGCCCAACTATGATATCTATCCCCAATATCTATCCCTGACCTCAGTGGGAGAGGATATGCCTAATCCTGGAAAGACTTGATGTTCCAGGATTGGGGGATACCCAGAGGGTCCCAATCCTCTCATAGAAGGGAAGAAGGAATAGGTAGGGACTCTGGAAGGGGGACTGGATGAGGAGGTAAATTAATAAATAAATAAATAAATAACCAAGATATCATACCAAAATGTATGGCAGATACTAATTCGACCCTCGAGTACTTAAGGAAGAAGATGGTAATTGACTGTCATATTTCAGGCACTCCATATTTAAGAACTGGATAGATCCTGATAAATGTTTATGGGTTGTCACAGAGTTAGCCTAGTGTGGGCTCACCTTCAGCCACTATGCAAGAGAGGGTGCTTTGCTAAAGAAGATAACATATATAGTATGTGAGATATATAGATCTATATCATGTGGCTGCTAACTGGAGGAATGTACTGTTTTCCACAGCCATAAGAAGCAGTTTGCACTCACAGTTTTGTTCTTGTGCTAGTGTGATGGTTAATATTGACCATCAACTTAACAGGATCTAAAAATCACATAGGAGACAAACCACTGGGACTGATTGGACCAAGAGTTTCTAGCTTGAGTTAATAAAGATGGGAAAACCCACTCTAAATACATGAGTGGCAGAGTTTTAAGGACTGGGCTACCAGGCTGAATAAAAACAAGAAGGAATCAAGCACTGACACTCCTCCCTCTCTGCTTCCTGACTGGATTCAACAGGACTACCTATAGCAAGGCCATGCTACCATGATTGCCTTTACCCTTTAAACTGTTTTTCTTGGGTATTTTCCACAAAAAAAGTAATAAATACAGTTCTTCTCCCATTCTTTTCCAGAGAATATTCAGGTGATAATGATGGTCTAGAAATTCGGAATATGCATTACTATAGGATGCATAGTTACTACCACACTGCAAATCTCCCACAGGTTTTCTGCCTGAGAAGAGTGAACAACCTTCTCTGAAGGTGGAATTAGAATGTCAGTGATAGCTTTGAAGACATGAAGCTATAATTTATGTTTCTATAAACACTTAAAACGGATGGCCATTGTTTAGTTACATGTATCCTATAGACAGGAAGTGTGATGAGACACGTAGCTTATGGACATATGAAGACCCAGTCTCCAGAAAGGATGTCACCACAAAAGGATGAAGTTATGAGCATCATCTGGTGATGTGAGAATCCCAAAGCAAGTAGATCACCAGCCATAGTAAAGGAACACTTTGCCAGCCGGGGCAACAGTCCCTAAGCCTCATGAGACAGAGAATGTTGCCTCATTATAAGTATCAAGAAACAAGCTCAGAGCTAAACAAAGAATTCTCACCTGAGGTATATCGAATGGCTGAGAAGCACCTGAAAAAATGTTCAGCATCCTTAATCTTCAGGGAAATGCAAATTAAAACAACCCTGAGATTCCACCTCACACCAATCAAAATGGCTAAGATCAAAAATTCAGGTGACAACAGATGCTGGCGAGAATGTGGAGAAAGAGGAACACTCCTCCATTGTTGGTGGGATTGCAAGCTTGTACAACCACTCTGGAAATCAGTCTGGCGGTTCCTCAGAAAATTGGACATAGTACTACCGGAGGATCCCACAATACCTCTCCTGGGCATATACCCAGAAGAGGCTCCAAATGGTAAGAAGGACACATGCTCCACTATGCTCATAGCAACCTTATTTATAATAGCCAGAAGCTGGAAAGAACCCAGATGCCCCACAACAAAGGAATGGATACAGAAAATGTGGTGCATTTACACAATGGAGTACTACTCAGCTATGAAAAAGAATGAATTTATGAAATTCATAGGCAACTGGATGGACCTAGAGGACATCATCCTGAGTGAGGTAACCCAATCACAAAAGAACTCACATGATATATACTCACTGAAAAGTGGATATTAGCCCAGAAACTTAGAATACCCAAGATACAAGATACAATTTGCAAAACACATGAAACTCAAGAAGAATGAAGACCAAAGTGTGGACACTTTGCCCCTTCTTAGAATTGGGAACAAAACATCCATGGAAGGAGTTACAGAAACAAAGTTTGGAGCTGAGATGAAAGGATGGACCATCTAGAGACTGCCAGACCCAGGGATCCATCCGATAATCAGCTTCCAAACGCTGACACCATTGCATACACTAGCAAGATTTTGCTGAAAGGACCCTGATATAGCTTTCTCTTGTGAGACTATGCCGTGGCCTGGCAAACACAGAAGTGGATGCTCAGAGTCAGCTATTGGATGGAACACAAGGCCCCCAATGGAGGAGCTAGAGAAAGTACCCAAAGAGCTAAAGGGGACTGCAACCCTATATGTGGGACAACAATACGAACTAACCAGTACCCCCGGAGCTCATGTGTCTAGCTGCATATGTATCAGAAGATGGCCTTGTCGGCCATCATTGGGAAGAGAGGCCCCTTGCCCCTTGGTCTTGCAAACTTTATATGCCTCACTCAGTATGGGGGAACACCAGGGCCAAGAAGTGGGAGTGGGTGGGTAGGGGAGTTGTGGGGGGAGGATCTGGGGGACTCTTTGGATAGCATTTGAAATGTAAATGAAGAAAATACTTAATTAAAAATAAATAAATTGGCCTGAGCCTCGGCAGCAGACATCTTGGTTCCGGGACCCAGCCAAGAGTATTCTGCACAGGTGAGAGTACACAATACAGAAGCTAAAAGCTTCTGGGATAGGCAGGAGCCACAGAGTTTCTAAGGCAGCCCCCTTTTTGGGCCCCAGACAGCTGGCCACTTTTCCGGCTAGAGGATAGGGGTCTTCCCAGGCAGGGAGCGCTTGGCCTGAGAATCAGCTGCAGATATCTTGGTTCCAGGACTCATCCGAGAGTGTTCTGCACAGGTGAGAGTGTAGAATACAGAAGCTAACAGCTTCTGGGACAGGCCAAAGCAACTCAGCTTCGGGATAGGTCCTGTTTTGGGCCTTCGTCTTCGGCCAGGAGGGAAGTCCTAAGGCCAAATATCTGTGCACCTTTCCTGTAAGAGGAGAGCTTGCCTGCAGAGAGTGCTCTGACCACTGAAACTCAGAGGAGAGAGCTAGTCTCCCAGGTCTGCTGATAGAGGCTAAGAGAATCACCTGAGGAACAAGCTCTAACCAGAGACAACTATAACAATTAGCTCCAGAGATTACCAGATGGCAAAAGGCAAACATAAGAATCCTACTAAGAAAATCAAGACCATTCACCATCATCAGAACGCAGCAATCCCACCCCACCTAGTCCTGGACACCCCAACACAACTGAAAGGCTAGACCCGGATTTAAAAGCATATGTCGTGATGACTGTAGAGGACATCAAGAAGGACTACAATAACTCACTTAAAGAAATACAAGAGAACACTGCTAAAGAGTTACAAGTCCTTAAAGAAAAACAGGAAAACACATCCAAAGAGGTGATGGAAATGAACAAAACCATACTAGACCTAAAATGGGAAGTAGATACAATAAAGAAAACCCAAAGAGAGGCAACGCTGGAGATAGAAACCCTAGGAAAGAAATCTCGAACCATAGAAGTGAGCATCAGCAAAAGAATACAAGACATGGAAGAGAGAATCTCAGGTGCAGAAGATTCCATAGAGAACATCAGCACAAAAATAAAAGAAAATACAAAACGCAAAAGTATCCTAACTCAAAACATCCAGGAAATACAGGACACAATGAGAAGACCAAACCTACGGATAATAGGAGTTGATGAGAATGAAGATTTTCAACTCAAAGGTCCAGCAAATATCTTCAACAAAATTATAGAAGAAAACTTCCCAAACCTAAAGAAAGAGATGCCCATGAACATACAAGAAGCCTACAGAACTGCAAATTGACTGGACCAGAAAAGAAATTCCTCCCGACACATAATAATCAGAACAACAAATGCACTAAATAAAGATAGAATATTAAAAGCAGTAAGGGAGAAAGGTCAAGTAACATATAAAGGCAGGCCTATCAGAATTACACCAGACTTTTCACCAGAGACTATGAAAGCCAGAAGGGTATGGACAGATGTTATACAGACACTAAGAGAACACAAATGCCAGCCCAGGCTACTATACCACCAAACTCTCAATTACCATAGATGGAGAATTCAAAGTATTCCACGACAAAACCAAATTCACACATTTTCTATCCATGAATCCATCCCTTCAAAGGATAATAACAGAAAAAAACCAATACAAGGATGGAAATCACACCCAAGAAAAAGCAAGAAAGTAATCCCTCAACAAATCAAAAAGAAGACAGCCACAAGAACAAAATGCCAACTCTAACAACAAAAATAAAAGGAAGCAACAATTAATTTTCCTTAATATTTCTTAATACCAATGGATTCAATTCCCCAATAAAAAGACATAGACTAAGAGACTTGATACGCAAACATGACCCAACATTCTGCTGCTTACAGGAAACCCATCTCAGGGAAAAAGACAGACACTACCTCAGAGTGAAAGGCTGAAAAACAATTTTCCAAGCAAATGATCTGAAGAAACAAGCTGGAGTAGCCATTCTAATATCGAATAAAATCGACTTCCAACCCAAAGTTATCAAAAAAAGACAAGGAGGGACACTTCATACTCAACAAAGGTAAAATCCTCCAAGAGGAACTCTCAATTCTGTATATCTATGCTCCAAATGCAAGGGCAGCGACATTCATTGAAGACACTTTAGTAAAGCTCAAAGCACACATTGCAAATCACACAATAATAGTGGGAGACTTCAACACACCATTTTCATCAATGGACAGATCGTGGAAACAGAAACTAAATAGGGACACAGTAAAACTAACAGAAGTTATGAAACAAATGGACTTAACAGATATCTACAGAACATTTTATCCTAAAACAAAAGGATATACCTTCTTCTTAGAACCTCATGGTACTTCTCCAAAATTGACCACATAATTGGACACAAAACAAGCCTCAACAGATACAAAAATATTGAAATTGTCCCATGCATCCTATCACATCACCATGGACTAAGACTGATCTTCAATAACAACATAAATAATGGAAAGCCAACATTCATGTGGAAACTGAACAACACTCTTCTCAATGATACCTTGGTCAAGGAAGGAATAAAGAAAGAAATTAAAGACTTCTTAGAGTTTAATGAAAATGAAGCCACAACACACCCAAACCTATGGGACACAATGAAAGCATTTCTAAGAGGAAAACTCATAGCTCTGAGTGCCTCCAAAAAGAAACTGGAGAGAGCACACACTAGCAGCTTGACAACACATTTCAAAGCTCTAGAACAAAAGGAAGAAAATTCACCCAAGAGGAGTAGACAGCAGGAAATAATCAAACTCAGGTGTGAAATCTACCAAGTGGAAACAAGAAGAACTATTCAAAGAATTAACCAAACTCGGAGTTGGTTCTTTGAGAAAATCAACAAGATAGATAAACTCTTAGCTAGACTCACTAGAGGGCACAGGGACAACATCCTAATTAACAAAATCAGAAATGAAAGGGGAGACATAACAAGAGATCCTGAAGAAATCCAAAACACCATCAGATCCTTCTACCAAAGGCTATACTCAACAAAACTGGAAAATCTGGATGAAATGGACAAATTTCTAGACAGATACCAGGTACCAAAGTTAAATCAGGATCAAGTTAACGATCTAAACAGCCCCATATCCCCTAAAGAAATAGAAGCAGTCTTTAATAGTCTCCCAGCCAAAAAAAGCCCAGGACGAGATGGGTTTAGTGCAGCGTTCTACCAGACCTTCAAAGAAGATCTAATTACAATTCTGCACAAACTATTCCACAAAATAGAACTATAAGGAACTCTACCCAACTCATTCTGTGAAGCCACAATTACTCTGATACCTAAACCACAAAAAGACCCAACAAAGATAGAAAACTTCAGACCAATATCCCTTATGAATATTGATGCAAAAATCCTAAATAAAGTTCTCGCTAACTGAATCCAAGAACACATCAAAACAATCATCCATCCTGACCAAGTAGGTTTTCTTCCAGGGATGCAGGGATGGTTTAATATACGGAAATCCATGAACGTAATCCATTATATAAACAAACTCAAAGACAAAAATCACATGATCATCTAGTAAGATGCAGAGAAAGCATTCGACAAGATCCAACACCCATTCATGATAAAAGTCTTGGAAAAATCAGGAATTCAAGGCCCATACCTAAACATGATAAAAGCAATCTACAGCAAGCCAGTAGGAAACATCAAAGTAAATGCTGACAAGCTTGAAGCAATCCCACTAAAATCAGGGACAAGACAAGGCTGTCCACTTTCTCCATACCTATTCAACATTGTACTTGAAGTCCTATCCAGAGCAATTCGATAACAAAAGGAGATCAAGGGGATAAAATTGGAAAAGATGAAGTCAAAATATCACTCTTTGCAGATGATATGATAGTATATCTAAGTGACCCTAAAAATTCCACCAGAGAACTCCTAAGCCTGATAAACAGCTTCCGTGAAGTAGCTGGATATAAAATTAACTCAAACAAATCAATGGCCTTTCTCTACACAAAGAATAAACAGGCTGAGAAAGAAATTAGGGAAACAACACCCTTCTCAATAGTCACAAATAATATAAAATATCTTGGCGTGACTCTAACTAAGGAAGTGAAAGATCTGTATAATAAAAACTTCAAGTCTCTGAAGAAAGAAATTCTAGAAGATCTCAGAAGATGGAAAGATCACCCATGCTCATGGATTGGCAGGATCAACATTGTAAAAATGGCTATCTTTCCAAAAGCAATCTACAGATTCAATGCAATCCCCATCAAAATTCCAAATCAATTCTTCAACGAATTAGAAAGTGCAATCTGCAAATTCATCTGGAATAACAAAAAACCTAGGATAGCAAAAACTCTTCTCAAGGATAAAAGAACCTCTGGTGGAATCACCATGCCGGACCTAAAGCTCTACTACAGAGCAATTGTGATAAAAACTGCATGGTACTGGTATAGTGACAGACAAATAGACCAATGGAATAGAATTGAAGACCCAGAAATGAACCCACACACCTACGTTCACTTGATCTTCGACAAGGGAGCTAAAAACATCCAGTGGAAGAAAGACAGCATTTTCAACAAATGGTGCTGGCACAACTGGTTGTTAACATGTAGAAGAATGCGAATCGATCCATTCCTATCTCCTTGTACTAAGGTCAAGTCTAAGTGGATCAAGGAACTTCACATAAAACCGGAGACACTGAAACTTATAGAGGAGAAAGTGGGGAAAAGCCTTGAAGATATGGGCACAGGGGAAAAATTCCTGAATAGAACAGCAATGGCTTGTGCTGTAAGATCGAGAATTGACAAGTGGGACCTCATGAAACTACAAAGCTTCTGCAAGGCTAAAGACACCATCAATAAGACAAAAAAACCACCAACAGATTGGGAAAGGAACTTCACCTATCCTAAATCAGATAAGGGACTAATATCCAATATATATAAAGAACTCAAGAAGGTGGACTCCAGAAAGTCAAATAACCCCATTAAAAAATGGGGCTCAGAACTGAACAAAGAATTCTCACCTGAGGAATACCGAATGGCAGAGAAGCACCTGAAAAAATGTTCAACATCCTTAATCATCAGGGAAATGCAAATCAAAACAACCCTGAGATTCCACCTCACACCAGTCAGAATGGCTAAGATCAAAAATTCAGGTGACAGCAGATGCTGGCGAGGATTTGGAGAAAGAGGAACACTCCTCCATTGTTGGTGGGATTGCAAGCTTGTACAACCACTCTGGAAATCAGTCTGGCGGTTCCTCAGAAAATTGGACATAGTACTACCAGAGGATCCAGCAATACCTCTCCTGGGCATATATCCAGAAGATGTCCCAACCGGTAAAAAGGACACATGCTCCACTATGTTCATAGCAGCCCTATTTATAATAGCCAGAAGCTGTAAAGAACCCAGATGTCCCTCAACAGAGGAATGGATACAGAAATTATGGTACATTTACACAATGGAGTACTACTCAGCTATTAAAAAGAATGAATTTATGAAATTCCTAGCCAAATGGATGGACCTGGAGGGCATCATCCTTAGTGAGGTAACACAATCACAAAGGAACTCACACAATATGTATTCACTGATAAGTGGATATTAGCCCAAAACTTAGGATACCCAAGATATATAATACAATCTGCTAAGCACATGAAACTCAAGAAGAATGAAGACCAAGGTGGGGTCACTGTACCCCTTCTTAGAATTGGGAACAAACACCCATGGAAGAAGTTACAGAAACAAAGATTGGAGCTGTGACGAAAGGATGGACCATCTAGAGACTGTCATACCCAGGGATCCATCCCATAATCAGTTTCCAAACGCTGACACCATTGCATACACTAGCAAGGTGTTGCTGAAAGGTTCCTGATATAGCTGTCTCTTGTGAGACTATGCCGGGGCCTAGCAAACACAGAAGTGGATGCTCACAGTCAGCTATTGGATGGATAACAGGGCTCCCAATGGAGGAGCTGGAGAAAGTACCCAAGGATCTAAAGGGACCTGCAACCCTATAGGTGGAACAACATTATGAACTAACCAGTACCCCGGAGCTCTTGACTCTAGCTGCATATGTATCAAAAGATGGCCTAGTCGGCCATCACTGGAAAGAGAGGCCCATTGGACACACAAACTTTATATGCCCCAGTACAGGGGAACGCCAGGGCCAAAAAAAAAATAGGAATGGGTGGGTAGGGAAATAGGGCAGAGGGGGAAGGGTATGGGGGATTTTTGGGATAGCATTGGAAATGTAATTGAGGAAAATACGTAATAAAATATATTAAAAAAAAGAAAAGAAATTAAAGAAGATCTCATAAGATGGAAAGATCTCCCATGCTCATGGATTGGCAGGATCAACACTGTAAAAATGGCTATCTTGCCAAAAGCAATCTACAGATTCAATGCAATCCCCATCAAAATTCCAACTCAATTCTTCAACAAATTAGAAAGAGCAATCTGCAAATTCATCTGGAATAACAAAAAACCTAGGATAGCAAAAACTCTTCTCAAGGATAAAAGAACCTCTGGTGGAATCACCATGCCTGACCTAAAGCTTTATTACAGAGCAATTGTGATAAAGATAAAAAAAAAAAAAAAAAACTGCATGGTACTGGTATAGTGACAGACAAGTAGACCAATGAAATAGAATTGAAGACCCAGAAATGAACCCACACACCTATGTTCACTTGATCTTTGACAAAGGAGCTAAAACCATCCAGTGGAAGAAAGACAGCATTTTCAACAAATGGTGCTGGCACAACTGGTTGTTAACATGTAGAAGAATGTGAATCGATCCATTCCTATCTCCTTGTACTAAGGTCAAATCTAAGTGAATCAAGGAACTTCACATAAAACCAGAGACACTGAAACTTATAGAGGAGAAAGTGGGGAAAAGCCTTGAAGGTGTGAGCACAGGGGAAAAATTCCTGAATAGAACAGCAATGGCTTGTGCTGTAAGATCGAGAATTGACAAATGGGACCTCATGAAACTGCAAAGCTTCTGCAAGGCAAAAGACACTGTCAATTAGACAAAACGCCACCAACAGATTGGGAAAGGATCTTTACCTATCCTAAATCAGATAGGGGACTAATATCCAATATATATAAAGAACTCAAGAAGGTGGACTCCAGAAAATCAAATAACCCCATTAAAATATGGGGCTCAGAATTCCAAACGCTGACACCATTGCATACACTAGCAAGAATTTGCTGAAAGGACCCAGATATAGCTGTCTCTTATGAGACTATGACGGGTCCTAGCAAACACAGAAGTGGATGCTCACAGTCAGCTAGTGGATGGATCACAGGGCTCCCAATGGAGGAGCTAGAGAAAGTAGCCAAGGAGCTAAAGGGATCTGCAACCCTATAGGTGGAACAACATTATGAACTAACCAGTACCCCGGAGCTCTTGACTCTAGCTGGATATGTATCAAAAGATGGCCTAGTCGGCCATCACTGGAAAGAGAGGCCCATTGGACACGCAAACTTTATATGCCCCAGTACAAGGGAATGTCAGGGCCAAAAAAATGGGAATGGGTGGGTAGGGAAGTGGAGTGGGAGGGTATGGGGGACTTTTGGGATAGCATTGGAAATGTAATTGAGGAAAATATGTAATAAAAAATATTTTTAAAAAAGAAAGAAATAAAAAAAAAATCTCACCTGAGGAATACCGAATGGCTGAGAAGCACCTGAAAAAATGTTCAACATCCTTAATCTTCAGGGAAATGCAAATCAAAACAACCCTGAGATTCCACCTCACAGCAGTCAAAATGGCTATGATCAAAAATTCAGGTGACAGCAGATGCTGGCGAGGATGTGGAGAAAGAGGAACACTCCTCCATTGTTGGTGGGATTGCAAGCTTGTACAACCACTCTGGAAATCAATCTGGCGGTTCCTTAGAAAATTGGACATAGTACTACCGGAGGATCCAGCAATACCTCTCCTAGTCATATATCCAGAAGATGTCCCAACCGGTAAGAAGGACACATGCTCCACTATGTTCATAGCAGTCTTATTTATAATAGCCAGAAGCTGGAAAGAACCCAGTTTCCCCTCAACAGAGGAATGGATACAGAAAATGTGGTACATTTACACAATGGAGTACTACTCAGCTATTAAAAAGAATGAATTTATGAAATTCATAGCCAAATGGATGGACCTGGAGGGCATCATCCTTAGTGAGGTAACGCAATCACAAAGGAACTCACACAATATTTACTCACTGATAAGTGGATATTAGCCCAAAATTTAGGATACCCAAGATATAAGATACAATTTGCTAAATGCATGAAACTCTGACAAATGCAGGCATGACATACACAGGAAGTACAAATACTCATACACATAAATCTAGAAATGAATCAAGAGAAGATGCTGAGAATCACCATGGAGATTACTTTGAAGGATATGGAAAATCAATAAGCCACCTTGAATGAAAACAATGCTTTGTTTCTTTGGGAAACCATTATACCATGGGTAAAACTGTGTTGTGAAAAGTATCATACCATCAATGGCCATAATATAGAAGAAAGAAGATACTGTCTGGACAAAGCAATGCAGGATGTCAAGCTTTCTAGGGTGAAAGAAGAGGGAACTTTGGTTTGGGGGATATGTGTCTGATGGTGAGAGTTTTGAACAGAATCAGGAAGAACTGGAAGAGGTGAAAGTAGAATGAATTTCGGGATGGATATGACAGGTTTTCAGGATGACCTGGGGATTGCAGTTCTGGAGGTACCCTAGTTATGAAGGGCAAAGTGGAGGGTATTATGGTGGGTGACCTATATAGGGCAATCAAGGTCAGGGCTACAGAGATGGTTATGACAACTGGGAAGAAGTGGGAGTTATTGGTTACGAAAATTATAACTAGCAGTCTTCTGATATAGGATCTTTGAGGGCAACAGAACCTTTATCATCCCTAGTTGGCTTGTATCTGGGAGTAAGATGTCAGAAGATCAATGCTTACTAGAGTTTCCCTGAGCCAGTAGCTCTGGAGATTGTTATTTTGTGAGGATTGTGGAATAAGGAACTGGGATTCAGGCAAAGCCAGGATAGATTCAATAAAGAAAACTTAGGAAACCTCTCAAGGGAAGGCGGAATCACAAGAAGGAGAAATCATTCAGGCACATTGTTTAGAAGTTGTTTATGGAACCTAGAGCAGGAACTGGACAAAGGTCAAGGTAATCTTCACTGATTGATTATTTCCGTCTATATTGTGGGCCAGCAAATGGGGCATCACACTCTCTTTGCATGCTCCCTTGAACCAATCAAGGAAGTGATCACACACTGTTCACCCAGTCAAGGAGAGTGCTCACATGTTCTGGTCACCATGTTCATTCTTTGTGACCTTGGTTCACCTTGCTGGTCATCAACTGGGGCTGGACTTGCCAGGTACTAACCTTGGCTGGATTTACTAGTTGTTAAGCCATGTTCTCTTTGTGATGAGGTAACGTGACCACCTTATAGCTTTCCATGGACTCAAGCCCTTACTCCAGGGAGCTAACTACAATCTTGCTTCTAACTATAGTCTAGTGAAGAGTAAAAGCTTTGGTGTTGTCAGGAATGAGAGAGAACCATAGGGTGGAGGAAGCTGGCCCAGGAGGCAATGGAGGAGATGGGGACTGTGATGTGGGAGTCTTCCTAGCCATGAGAAGGTGTCTTGGTGAAAGCACTTATTTAGTGAGGGAGTGCCCAACCATAGAAATATGAAACCCTGTGCATCTGAAACGAGTTCTTGTAAGTGGCTTTGTGTATGAAGCAGTCTGTGACAAAAGTCAAATGCTTTCTCATAAAGCAAAAGCTCTACTTACTACAGATTCTCAGTAAACTAATTACAAAATGAATGCTGTTTGTAATAACTAACATCAACTCAGCTAAGAATAACACATCATGTTTTAAATTTGAATTTGTGAGTAGATGCATTAAAGCGCCTTTAAGTTTTCAGAAACAAAGACATATGTTTGTATTTGCTTTTACATTTATATGTAGCAAAAAACCAACCCTGATGGTTAAGTGGTAACAGCAATGACAGTAGCATCCACCAGGTGAGCAGTGGTCACGGTACCAGGCATGGTCTGCACCTGCAGGTGAGAGGAGAGAAGTCCCGTTCCCACGGGGGTCTCTCCAGGTCTTCTCTAGGGCTGAGTGGGATGGTGAGTGTCAACAGCCCAAAAGAAAAACACAGATCCGGGACTCTGTCAAAGCACGAACTCAACTTTATGGCATCAGCCACTAGCTTATATAAGTTTGAAACATAGGGAGGTGGATTTTTGGTGGGGTAAGATGAGGTAGGAGGCAGGGAAGGGTGATGGAGGGTATGGAGTGACTGACAGGGCCAATGGCAAAGTTCTACATCAGCAACAGTGGGGCAGAGGCAGGGCCAAACAGGTCTTGCTGAGTCAGCCGGATAAGGAAGTGACTGAGACAGATCTCAAAACTCCAGAGTCAGGCTTAGGCTCTCCCACAAGGCCTCAGAAACTCGAGCCAGGCTCAAGTTTGTCCTCCAGGCCCAAACCAGGGCCAAACTGGGGTGCAACATGCACCCAGCTCTACAATGGAAACCTGTTCCAAGCCTACGGCCAAGCTTTCTCTCAGTAGTGTTCCATAACATCTTTCATAGGAGACTTTATTTAGGTATTTTACTTCCAGGCTGACTCATCCACAGATCCAGACTTTCTCCTTTAAAAAGTCCATAAATGGTCAGAGACATCAGAGGAGCCAATTCTAGGGCAAGATGCCTAGCTTTCCTCCTACCTTTTTCTTCTTTTCTTGGCCTTCTCCCCACAACCAAGAACCTTGAAATCCAAAGGTTGAAAAGCATGTCTTCATTACTTTTAAGTGTAAGTAGCATATATACACATGTAAGCAAGCAGGTATTGCAATGATAAATTCCATGGAGAGAAACACAGGGAAGGAATCCTACAATGCAGAGGGCCAGGCTGTAAACATGCTGTCTTTAACCAATGATCATAAGAAGTTTTTATAGTTCCAAACATATTGATGATAAAAGAATACTTCAAGCCAAAAAATGAAAGGAAGAAACAGTTTTTTTCCATCTTGACCCTCAACTGTATTCCAAGTTTTTCTTTAAAGGTTAAAAGTTCTACCCCTCAACCAGAGATACCCAATAAAGACTGGATTCTCTTTTTTTTTTCTTTTAGTATTTTTTTCTGTTGTGTTGTTTATTTTATACCATGATAGCATCTTCCCCAGTCCCTGCCCCTCATCTCCCCTCATTATCATCATCACCCAGTCCCCCCTTTCTCCCCCAAAAAAGAAGAGGCCTCCCATGGATATCATCAGCCCAAAAGGCTGGATTCTGAAAGGCCACAGGGTGGGAGAGTGACATTGGTTGTCCCACTATCCCTCTCATCCATGGACTTGGGAAGGAAAAGTTAGCTAAAAGAAATTTGGTAAATCATCCAGAGGATATGCATGAAGTCCCAGGCTGGGAGCACTGGAATTCCTTCCCTTCCTTCTCCCCTTCTCAGTAGATTCTATAGGTGCTGAATCTGAGCTTCCAGGACCTGCAGTCAGAGAACAGAGATGCAGGCATCTGTGTACAAATGTCAGGAGTCTATTGTGTTAGCCGTTAAGTGACAGTGTCCTTATTTGTGATTTGATTCATAAAAAAAACCTGACAATCTCTGATGTTTTCCTGACAATTTGGGTAAATATCCTGAAACCAATATGCTCAACCTGGTGCTAAACAAATTAGCAAATTCAGGCCAGCATGGGAGTCAGGCTGTGCAAGTCTTTATGCCCAGATGGAAGTGTAGAGTAACAAATTAGTGCAATTTTGAACTGTAGAGTGCTGACTGAGGGAGAGCTTTGAGAGATCAAAGGAGTGGCAGAAGGAAAATCAGAGTTACATGCCAGTTGGTTAGAAAGCAAGGGAGGTTCAGTTATTTTAAATCCAGTCTCCCCTTCTATCTTTCTATCTCTCTCTCCCTCCCTCAGTCCCTCTTCCTCTCTCTCTCTCTCTCTCTCTCTCTCTCTCTCTCTCTCTCTCTCTCTCTCTCTCCCTCCCTCAGTCTCTCTCTCTCTCTCTCTCTCTCTCCCTTTCATCTCTCCCCATTCCCTCTCTCTCTGAATTGGGCTACTGCTCTTATCATTAGAGTTTGACCCTAAACATTCCCAAAGTATCCAGAAGTTCCATACAGGATGATATACTACAGAACAGTGCTCTCTCTTCATCTCTGCAATACAAGAGATGAAATTCTCAATCAGAACATTATTATTATCATTATTATTATTATTATTATTGCTTTGTTTTGTTTTGGTTTGATTTTTGATACAAGGTCATGCTATGGAGCCTTAGATAGCTTAAAACTCAAAGTCCCCTTACCTTAGCCTCCTAAATTCTGGTATTAAAGGTATATATCCATACTCTCAGCTGAAACCGTGTTTTTTGTTGTTTGGTTTTTTTGTTTTTTGGTTTTTGGTTTTTTTTTTTTTTTTGGCATGCATAAGCATGTGTGTGTCATGGGGGGAGGGGTCTGGGGCTGGCTGTGTGTACGTGTGGATACATGAGCCTATGTGGATACGTGTGGAGAACAAAGGAGGCCACTTGGTGTCTCTTCTATCACTTTCTCTAGTACCTTGAGAAAGGGTGTCTCTCTGAACATGGGGCAGGAAAGACAGCTGAGTTGGTAAGGAGGTTGCCCTGAAAGTATGAAAGCCTAAATTTGGTCTTTAGCAATCAAATAAAAAGCCAGACATGGTTTATACCTTTGTATTCCAAGAGCTTCAGAGGTAGAGGCAGGGGAATCCCTTGGGCTAGCTGGCTTGCCAAACAAGTATAATGGTGAGCCCTAAGACTCAGTAAAAGACTGTCTCAAAAATAAGCTGAATAGTTCCTAGGGACTGACACCTGAGATTCACCCCTAGCCTCCACATACAGATGACACAATTGCATGCACACTAGTACACATATAAATACACATAAAATAAATATTTACAGGTAAATATAAGAGAAATGTGTCTTGCAGTACTCATCCCCTCTCTGTATTCCATGCATTCATTATTTCACTGAAACCTCAAAATGATTTCACATTGCCATTAATACAACAACTACTACTATTTCTTTATGACTAAATTATATCATTTTATCTTTTCATGATAATCATGGAAAATCACAATGACTTACGTCCCAGGTTAGTGATGCTTCTGAGAAACAGGACGGTGCTTATTTCTTATACAGAAGAGTTGGAGTCATGCAAAGTACCAATAGTGTTGTTGACTGTAACCTACATAGCAAGGACAAAAGAGACAGCAGGACTCAGACATGTGTCAGACTTAGCTTGTCACCAAATATCATGACAATAATTTCCCTTGAATTAGAGTTCTAGGACAAACAGGAAGGACAATCCAAGACTGCATACCATAAGGACTGAGTAAGTATACAGAATGGACTTGGGGGAGTAACATCTGGAAGGATGGGGTTCATAGAGCAAGGCTTAAAGCTGTGGAAAGTTCTGAAACATTACGAACATACTAAGTCTAGCAGGAAGATGTTCAAAATGCTTATTTGAGAAAGGATCAACAGAATCCTGGGGCAAGAAATTCACACCATAAAGAAAGCCTCATGATGGGGGGGGGGAGGGTGCGGTGGCGGTGATGAACAATGAGGTCAGAAGAGCAGGAGTCAGAGTTTGTAATGTGAGGGAATAAAGGGTCTAGAGTTACCCTATCATGGTGGCTACCTGTTCACACTCATTGGTTGAAAGCTACCATGAGAAGGTTCCACTGATGCTGAGATGCTGAAGGTGCAGCAAGAACACAATTGTGGCCCCACTGAGCTTGTTGCTTAGAATAAGAGTCAACATAGAATAATAAGAAAAGCCTACAGATTTTACATAGAATTAAACAGATCAATATGTTAGATGACTTGGGCTACCATTATAGGCTGTGTGCTTGTAGAATAGTCTCTCTGAAGGGGTGGTATTCAAGCTAAAAAAGTGAAGATTAATGTCTACGTATTGACCAACAATGTGTAATGTGTGCTCCAAGTATTTACTAACTTTAAAGTTGTTGAAACATTTCTATTATTTTTATATCCATTCATAAATAAGGACAGTGAGACCAAGGTAGGTTAAGTAATGTGTTTTGAATGTAAACTCTCCCTCATAGACTCACATGTTTAAAAATGTAATCCCCACTGATCCCCACTGAATGAGGACACTATGGAAACTTTGGGAGGAAGTGCCATGCTGGGGAAGGTGGATCACTAAGGCAAGCCTTAAGAGCTTATAGCCCAGCCCCACTTCATGTTCCTTCTCTGTATTCTCCCTGCCGCTGGAATGTGACCATCTGGCTGCCTTTCTTCTGCAGTTACCATGTCTTCCTTGCCCGAAGTCATGTCTTCCTAGACATGAAGAAACAATCCCCTCCAACCATGTGCCAAAATAAGCCTCTTTCCCTTAGGATGATTTTTTGGGCTATTTTATCACAGCAACAGAAGCAGTGCCTAATACATTTCTGTTGGGAAATGTATTGGATTTTAATCGAAGAAGTTCAACTCTGAATCCTTCACTGTTGCTTACTATGTTCACTAATATTTGAATAAAAAGTGATAGGAATTTTCAGAAAGAGGCAATTGTGACAAGTAATGGATGCAGAAAGTGGCAGGCAGAAACGACAGCAAAAAAGATGAAAAAACTATGGAGATCTGGAGCAAACAGAGAGGAAAGAGTGAAAGAGTGAAAGCAAAGGTACAGGAGGCGAACAGACTCACGGGACACAAGGGGCTTTGGAAACCAAGCACTTTTGCTTAGGCCTGAAAGCCACGCCCCCTTTCTTAAGTTTCACACGTTCCAAATGGAGAACAAGAGCTTCATTCACACCAGATTTAGATGACAGAATTTAAATTTTTAGACCTGTGTGTGTGTGTGTGTGTGTGTGTGTATGCGCGTGCACATACTCTATGGATTTGGATATGTTAAAATGAGATTATTATAGTTTTCATTTGAGGTAGTCATGAGTCATTTAAACCAAACAGTACCCTGTAGCAGGCAGAATTTCTCCCATCCTAAAGTATTCGTGTTCTGACATCCAAACCCTGTGAATGTTTGTGTTACATGCAAAAAGTCATTAAAGCTAAAGATGTAATGAAAACCGCTAATTAAATTTGGAGCCCAACCTCACAATGTTCATAAATCTATCACCGCTTAAGTAAAGACTTTTATGTCGAATAATAACTATAAAATCTTGTAAAATATTGAAAAGAATATCTTATGAATTTGACAAGATCTTTTTTATTTCTGAGACAGGATTTCTCTGTGTAGCCCTGGGCTGTACTGGAACTCATTCTGTAGACCAGGCTGGCCTTAAACTCACAGAGATCCACCTGCTTGTGCTTCCGAGTGCTGGGGTTAAAGATATATGCCCCACTACCTGCCATGGCCGTGAAATTTTCCTAAAACATGAAATAAAATTTCCAAACCCTAATGAAAGAAACTAATGAATCCAACTACAGAGAATCCTTGATATATGAATTTTTCCATATTGAATCCCATCAGAAGTTGAGAAATATCTGAATTTACAATTACCTTTTTTAACTTTACAATATATCTGGTATTAAATGTATTTTTAATGTTTTTTTTAACTTAATGTGTGCTTGCAGAGGCATAACTCATCATAAATTAGAGTTCTTATCTGTTTAAAAGCAAAAATAAGAATAAGAAAACAAAGAATAAAAAACATTTCCCATATATGCTGACAAAGAATTAATATCCACCCTATATAAAGAAACAGAAGAAATCAATAATGCACTGAAAATGCAGAAGATATTTGATGGAGGAGAAAACACAAATACCTAATAAACATGAAAATATATTCAGCTTCATTGCAAGTCAATAAACACCAGCGACGTGTCTTCTCTCCCATAAGGCTGAGCCTAAACAATACCTCACAGAAGGGTAAAGGCCAGGCTCAACTGCTTTATTAATTATTATTATTATTATTATTATTATTATTATTATTCATTCACTTTACATTCCGTTCACAGCCCTCCCTCTCTCACACAGCCCCTCCCCCACCCCTCTCCCCTTCTCCTCCTCTTGAACTAATGCCATATGTACTCTGCGCCACTCTCAGATCACAGGGGAAGTTTGAGTTCCTTCGTTTGTTTCTCCCTGCCCTGTCTCATTCCTTTTACTTCTGAGACCATCCTCAACAAGCTACTTGAACATGATCTCTATCCTGGTGGTATTGCTAGGGAGCCAAGTCTTCCAAAGATATTAATAATAAAACTAACAAGAAAATACAGAGGACACAGTAATATAGCAAAATCAACAAAAACAATAATGTAATAGAAAGCAAGAAAGAAGATAAGTTGAGTATAAGAAAGGTGAATCAAATAAAATCAAGTGCTAAGGTGGTAGATCTTGACCCAAACATATCAGCAATAATGTAAAATCACAAATGAAGTACTTCCACAAATAGACAACAACTGCTAGAGTCCTCTAAAAAGAAAAGTCTATGCTACTTTCATGAAATGCTAGTTAAACATCAGGATGTAGGAAGGTGAAAGAATAGAGATGTAAAATATGCAACCAATATGAAACAATGTAGACTTTAATGCGAGGAATATTCCTAAGGATAAAAGCAAATATTTAGTAATAATGAAAGAGTAAATCTACCATAAAAATATCTTAACCTAAATTTGCAATACAAAATAACAGAGCCCTGCAATATATAAAGAAAAAGATGACTGTACCCGTAGGTTAAATAAATGAAGCCATAACCTTAGAGGGGGATTTTAATATATTTCTTTCAATAACTGATAGAATACACTATCAGGAAAACACTACGGAAATTCAAGGTTTGAACACAGATGGAGGAAATCTAATAGTTTATGCTTGGAACATTAATGGAATCATTTCAACTTAAAGATAATAAAAACGCTTGATGTCAGAATGGGGGTTTTGAGCTAAAACTATGCATATGGGAAAATGTAAAGTCTAAATTAAATATGTCATATAAGAAGAAATGCCAGGAATCAGAGATAAGGGTCAGGAAATAAATAGTGAAATAAAATTTAAGTTAATAGACTATATCAGAAACGCACAATAAAAACCATCAATAAATCTAAACATTTATACTTGGAAAGTTAATGGAATCAATAAATCCATTAGAAAACATGTGCCCTGTGGTACATGCTCACCCATGTCCATACAAATAAAATAAATAGTTTGGGGGGATTTTGTTAGTCTTATAGAAAACCTCCATGATGTTAAGCACTTGTAAAACCAAAACTGGGGAGGTGGAGACAGAGGAATCATCGCTGTGACTCCTAGCCAGCTAGCCTACCATGGGAGTTCCAGAAAAATGAGAAACCCCCGTCTCTAAAGACAAGATAAATGGTAACTGATGAACAACACCTAATGTTGTCTTCTGGACTCCACACCCACGTGCATCCACATGAACACACACACACACACACACACACATGAGGAAAGCAATTCTGTTTCTTTCTATAAACAGGAACTGGGCAGGAGAGATTGCTGAGTGGGTAAAAGCACTGGATGGCCTTGAAGTCAATTCCCAGCACCTAAATATCAGTTCACAACTATTTTTAACTCTAGTTCAGGGCTCCGTTGCTGTCTCCTGACCTTCAAAGGTACCAGGTACACACATGATGCCCAGACATACATGTGGGCAAAACATTCATACACATAAATCTTTGTTATTTTTTGTTTTGTTTTCTTTTGACATTGTGTTATAATTACAATGTTTCTTCCGTCTCCTTCCTCTTTCCTCCCTTCAAACCCTACTGTATAACCCTCCCTTCTCTCTTTTCTTCAAATTTATAGCCTCTATTTTCACTGCTATTCCATGCAAATATGTGTGTATGTATGTGTATAAGTATATATGTATATATACATATTCCTAATATACATATATGTGTGTGTGTGTGTGTGTGTGTGTGTACCTAAATATAGCCTATTGAGTCCATATAATGTTACTTATATGTGTGTCTTCAGGGCTGACCATTTGGCACTGAACAACCATTTGGTGTGCTCTTCCCTGGGGATAACCACCTCTCCCACTCCCAGATTTCTTCAGTTACACATAGTTTTTTATGTACAGTTGCGGCCTCCAGTGCTTTTCCCAATCCATTTATGGCATGTCCATTGTTCAGCTCACATTTCTGCATGCTTAATTCTCTTAATCAACTGTAAAATTAAAATTTTAAAAGTATCTTCTACTGGAACCTAAAAAACACAAAATAATGAGTAATGAGAAATGTAGAACCTCAGTATAATAATCAATTGAGCAAAGCATTTTAATGACCTAAAACCTGAAGAGAGAGAGAAAGAGAGAGTGTGTGTGTTCATAGATTGAAAGACACTATAATGATCAATTCTCAGTGTAGTCATTGAGACTTACTTGGCAAGCTACTTTAAACTTTCAGAGTCTTTTTGGTTTTTGTTTTGGATTTATTTTGGTTTTTATTTTTTGGTTTATTTTTATTTGTTTGGTTTGGGTTTTGGTTTTTTGGATTCTTTTAAGACGGAGATTCTCCGTGTAGCCATGGCTGCCCTGGAACTCACTCTGTAAACCAGGTTCACCTTGACCTCAGTGCTTCACCTGCCATTGCTTCCTGAGTGCTGGGATTAAAGGTATGTGTCACCAACTGCCCTGACATGCCTGGCTCGGTTTAAGCATTTTTAATAGAGACATGAGATCAAGAAAAGTCAAGACAGTGCAGAAGAGATTGCTCAGTGGTTAAGAGAATGTACTACTCTTGCAAAGCCTCCAAATTCTGTTCCATGCAACCAAATGAGGTAGCTAGTAACCATCTGTATTTCACTCCAGCACCAGGGCATCTAATACCTTTTAGCCTCCACAGGCAGCTGTACACATGTGCACATGCATTCATATATATATATTTTAAAATTGTGTGTATATATATATATACACACAATTTTAAAATAAATATAAATAAATATTTTATATTTAAAAAGCCAAGACAATCTTGATCAATCAAAAAGATGTATGACACTGATTACCAAGATGTATCATGAAGTTTCAGAAACTAAGAGGAAGTCATACTGACATAAAGACAGATAGGCAAATGAAATAAATGGACATTTGACATGAGCATGGCCTTGCACTAATGTAGAGAAAAGATGAGTTCTCAGTAAATGGTTCTGGATCAACTAGACATACATGAGGCTCTGGAGCACTACCTCAGAGACATAAAAATCAATTCCAGGAAGATATTGTATCTACATGAATAAAGGATAATACTACTACTAATAATAATGCCTTTAAAAGAACATGTAAAGGAATATTCTTATGACTTGGGGGTAGACAAAGATTTTTTAAATTACACATGAACCTCTCTGGTCATCTAAGGAAGGTTGATGCATCTGGCTACATTTGAATTAAAAATGCACACTCTTCCAAAACCAAATCAAGAGAGGGAAAGGTTAGAAAGACAAGAAAATGATATCACCGCCAAAGAACTCATGCTCAGAATCTACCCTAAGAATCAATCAAGAGACAATTAGTGAAGACTTCAATGGGTCTTTTTTTTTCTGCGTGAGCAGCCTAGAGAAGCTGAGTAGATATACAAAATACATTAAAAAAAAAAAAAAAAAAAAAAAAAAAAAAAAAAAAAAGCTCAACCTCATCAGTCACTAGGAGCATGCAAATTAAAATCATGGTATTACGTGGCTGTCATGAAAGAGACAGAAAGAGTGCCAGGCAGTCGCACTTACATTGAAAGCAACACAGCCTGTCCACAGGTGGGTGATCAAATTAGGGGTCATGGTGGCGCTTTGCATTGTTTGGTGCGAAGCTTAGAGGCATGGCATTTACCAAGCATTCTTGTTTGATTACAAATGAGGGAATAGGGGACATTGAAAATAGCAAACACTGGGCATGTGAAGAAGCAGGACTTTGAAGAAAACCACTATAACCATGTAAACTGGTACATTCTAGAAAGTTATCGTCTGGCCAGAAAACCATCTGTCTAACCAAATAAGCCAGTACTTTATTCTCTTGTATTAGGGTATAATTATAATTTATATTAGGATTGTAATTCTTTGAGTTAGGATCATTCACACACAAATAAACATGTCATGGTAGGTGAAAAACATATTTTTAGAGTCATTCTTATTAATGTGTGTGTCTGTGTAAGTGAATACCGTGCATGTGAATGTGCCTAAAGAGGCCCTAAGAGGATGAGGCATTCCCCACCCTGTCCCATAGCTGGAGCTACAGGCGGTTGGGAACTGTGTGATACAAATGCTGAAAAATGAACTTGGAACCTCTGGAGGAGCAGCAAGCAATGTTAACCACCAATCCATTTCTCCAGCACTCAGGAGAAAATACCATTTTCCCAATTCTTGAGTTTGACTAACTGACTTGAAGAATACAGACAGAAAGCTAGTGACGAGTGTGTAATGGTTTGTATATCCTTGGATCAGGGAGTGGCACCATCTGAAGGTGTGGCCTTGTTGGAATAGGTGTGGCCTGGTTGGAACGGGTGTGTCACTATGGGTGTGGGTATAAGACCCTACCCTAGTTGCCTGGAAGTCAGTCTTCCACTAGCAGCCTTTGAATGAAGACTTAGAACTCTCAGCTCTGCCTGGATACTGCCATTCTCCCACCTTGAAGATAATGGACTGAACCTCTGAATCTGTAAGCCAGCCCCAATTAAATGTTGTTTTTTATAAGACTTGCCTTGGTCATGGTGTCTGTTCACAGCAGTAAAACCCTAACTAAGACAGAGTGTGAACAGAGAGCCTGCGATGTGCTTTTGCAGAGAAGTAGAGCATCTTGACTCTATCCACTCTCTGTGAGAGGGGTGTGCCTTGAAGAGTCACTGGTTCAACAAAGTCAAGAGACAGCAAGCACACCCAAACCCAGTACTCAGCTTGAACTCAAGCCTGGCTGAGTCCTGCTTAAATCAAGAGTTCCGACCAGTCCACAGACTGGTAATTGAGTTAAAGTTCATTGTTGTGCTTTCCCCATCATAATGTGGTTGTAAATGTCATCATTGTAACTGCTGTTGATTACTAACTGCTCCATTCTCCTGGGTAAAGCTCATAAATGTATATAAAATATACATGTACATATAGAGAGAGATACTATAGTGTAACTGTCTCTTCTGAGATTGAAATAGTCTATCGTGCAGAGGAGCCCTTTAAGCAGGGAGATAAAAACAACAACAACAAAATACCTTCAAGAACTTCCTGAAACTGACCAAATTCGCTGAGCCCCATCCTGTCAAAGTAAGCAGAGTCCAGCTACAAAGAAGGCTCTCAGACATGCTAAGTTGGCAAAAAAGACTCTTAGAGGAAAAAGAAGAGTCTGAGACCAAACAAGCTGCCTGAAAGAAGAAACAAGCCCAGCTGCCTGGAAAAGGCTTAGACAAACTGAGGCACCTGGAAAGGACACTCTAACCTGTTGAGCTGCCCGCAGGCTGTGCAGGGTGTTCCAGGTTTTCAGCTTTGCAAGTTGTCACCCACGTTAGGGTGGGCTTTGATGATGCAGCTGTCTTTAAGTCAATTCTGCTTCCTATAAGTAAGTCTTCACCCATACTCCAGTAAGTAATCCCAATAAAACTCATTGGCTCAACAAGTTGGACTCTGGTCCCTCATGGGATCCCTATCTGGGATGAGTAGACATGTATGTTGCATCTCCCCAGGAAAAGTTTTGTCACACAACATATATACACTTACATACACTGTGATACAATCCCCCTGATAACTGCAGCATCATAATATCCAAATACCGACTGATACAAGATAAAGGTCCAGTGGTGTGCTCGAACAATAATTGAATACAATGAAAATAAATGAGCTAACACTATACTTAACAATACAGATAAAATCTTAAGCAAAAGTAAGTACAGACATGTAATAATTCATATATAGACTTCCTGTGTACAAACTTCAAAAATAAAGCAAATCTGTGGAGTTAGAAGTGTGCAGAATGTGGCTCCAGAAATTCGATTCCATGCGTGAGAGTGATCTTGATTGTCAATTAGACAGGATTTAGACTTGCCTAAGAAACTGGCCTCTACATGTGTCTATGATGGCTTTTTTTATATAACCCATTCAATCACAGCTGTCCTGTGCTTAATGTTCCCATGTCCTAGATGGGGAAACAAAGTCATGTAAATAATCTTCAGATAAAGTGACAGTCTCAGACAGGTGACACTGTAGAGCGACTGTCAGTTTTCCACCAAGATCTGACTGTCTGCTAGCTTCACTCTGCTCCCTGGCACTAGCATTCTGAAGCAAAGCAGGAAATTTATGCCTCAGTTTTTATGTAACTTTTATGTATATTTATAGGAAATATCCTGTTATGCTCTCCTTTATGGGTGTCAGAGGTCTTCCCAATTATCGCCGCTGACTTCTATACCCAAGTATCTAGTGCACTACTAGTACATGAGACAACCTACAAATATTTGAAGAAAAACATGAGTGAGTGAATGAATGAATGAACAAATAACAAGTTGTAACATTCTGTGTCAACTGAAAAGTTACTTTTTTTTCATACAGAAGTTCTCCCGTTCTGAATTTTTATTTAGCCATAAAAAAATAAATCCAATATAAGCCTTCCTTTGGATGCATACTGCACTGGATACTGAACCAAAACATGCATTTAAATCACTTATATCTAACTTTTTATGATACCACTGGGAATGGTGTTCTTTTTACATTTGCAGTTAAAGGGTAGAACAGATGGTAGAAGTTTAGTTTCAAGAGATAGGACCATTAAAATAACTTATGCTGTTGAGTGATTGTTCGCTCTAAAGGTTCCATTCGTTACGTCTGGGTTTATAAGCCTCAGAATGCTTCAGGAGGAAACTGGACTTCAGGACATGTTTACAGTGTAGAGATATTTTCCTACAGGAGGACTAAGGATCCCTTAACAACAAAAGGAAGCCTTCATTGGAGGTTTCACTGAATAGGATGTTTGCTTGGTGTAGCATCTGTCCCGGGAAAGCTTTGTCATAAAATATGAGGGAAGGGGATGCAGGAGAATGAGGTTTGAGTTCCAGCGAGCTCCCTTTTCCTCGTTTCCATCTTTGGTGAGAGTTGGTTCAATTAGGGAATTTAGTGATGACAAAAATACATGTAGACACAGTAAAAGCGGGGGTGGGGAAAACCCATAAATCTCAAAACCATAGACTGTGTATATGACAGTATTTGCCTATGTGTCTAATTCATTTTCCTTGTCTAAAATATGCTCAGTATAAGAGCGTGTCATCAGTTGTAAATTAGAAGCTCTGGCTACGAAACGGATGTGACAACTGTCCACAGTAACCTACTCACTGGCAGGAAACAGCGCATTCATTGGGTAAGTTAAGCAACAGATTGGCAGGAATGGGGATCAACAAGGACTTGTGCAGAGTCCTGAACCAGTGATGAGCCAGGGAGGCTCATCTTGTCCCAAACTGGCAAAGGGAAGAGAAGTTTATCAGGGCCTGGAGGGAGCAGCTGTGTTTAGAAGCAGATGGGAGCTGAGGTCTTCTTTGAAGCCTATCAACCGGGGAATGCTAGGAGAAAATCATAGGCTAGAAGACTACAGGCAAAAGTTGGGGGTTATATTCATAAGCAGATATTGACCTTTGGAGCTATTTTTTTGTCCTCAATCTAATTTTTAAAAAGTCATTGAGTGTATCCTGTGTATAAATTTGGCTAGAAAGTTGAGGTTTTTCAAACATAATTTTGTGGTACCGCATGGAAAATTCAAGAGGCACAGTACTGGGATGTGTAAGATGTGCAACCTGAAAAATAAAAGCTTTCTGGGCAACATATTAATATATGTGCCTAAGTCTTAAATGACAAAGAAGGTAATATGACTTGAGGGAAGAAAACGATGTATTTGAACCAAGTCAGCAATGTGTGCAAAGTCTTCAGGTAAGAAAATCAGCGTGGGTTCCACAAGAAGAGACATCAAAGTGGAATGCTGTCCTATAAAGATTACAGCAGGACATGAAAATAGAACTTAGTAACTGATGCTCAGTGGAGTAAGAAAGATCCCAAGTAGAGTATACAAGTTAGAAAACAGACTTACCGGTGAAGGCTCTATGCCCCAGTGTGGGGGAATGCCAGAACCAGGAATGGGAGTGGGTGCGTTGGGGAGTAGGGGGAGGTTATAGGGGATTTTTGGAGGGGAAACTAGGAAAGGGGATAACATTTGAAATGTAAATAAGCCGGGCATGGTAGCACACACCTTTAATCCCAGCACTTAGGAGGCAGAGGCAAGCAAATTTCTGAGTTCGAGGCCAGCCTGGTCTACAGAGTGAGTTCCAGGACAGCCAGGGCTACACAGAGAAACCCTGACTTGAAAAGCCAAAATAAATAAACAAATTAACAACAACAAAAAAAGAAAAGTAAGTAAAGAAAATAAGAATAGCTACTCCCATTTGTTTCTTGGGATCATTTGAACAAGCCACTTTTGATCTTGTCAAAAACTTAAAAATGATAATTTTTTAAAGTTATAAAAACAAAATTTATAAAAATTGTATCTAGACTAATAATTTTTCTCATTAAAAAAAAAGGACAGACCAAGAGAGATAGCTCAGTGGTTAGCACTTGCTGCTATTTCAGAGGACCCAGGTTTGGTTCCTAGCATCCACATCAGACAGCTCACAACTGTAACTACAGATGAAATGGAGTTGACGCCTTCTATCCATACAGTTAATCAAGTATACACACACACTTTTTTTTTTAATTTAAAGAAGGTAATCATGAGCTATGGGTCCTAAGGTACATAAGGAACAATAGCCCTCCACAGATGTCCACAGCAGTATCTCTGGAACCTGGGAACAGCATGTGAATGAGTTAAAAATACTGAGATGGGAGATGAGTTTGGAGCGTATATATGGGCACAGTGTCGTGACACAGGTTCTATGGAAAAGGACAAAAGTATTATGCTTACACAAAGACTTAAAGATTCCTTACAGTTACGTCTTTGAGAGGAGGAACATGATCAAAATACATTGTATGACATTCTAAAAGCATTCATTGAAGTTTTGAATGGAGAAAGGATAGGAGTCAAGAAAGCCTGGTAGACTCAGGATGCTAGAACAAGCAAGGGTTCAGAGTCTCACATCTGACATCAGGAAGGAATGCCATCCTGTGGATGCCTTGACTTCAGCCCAGAGAATCCCACATTGAACTTCTGAGTTCTAGAACGGTTGCAGAACATAACTGTGTAATTCCGAGCTACTAGATTCAAAGTAATTTGTCACAGCAACAATAGGAGAGTAGTGGGGTGTGTATAAATGTACACAAAAGTCTAGAAGTATTTTACTAAGAGTCAACAGTAGTGGCTTCTGGATAGAGGAAGTGTCTTAGGATTGTGATACATATCAAAGAAAAGTCTAGTTTAACCACACTCTTTTTTTTTTAATATTTTTTATTACATCTTTTCCTCAATTACATTTCCAATGCTATCCCAAAAGTCCCCCATACCCTCCCCCCCACTTCCCTACCCACCCATTCCCATTTTTTTGGCCCTGGCGTTCCCCTGTACTGGGGCATATAAAGTTTGCAAGTCCAATGGGCCTCTCTTTCCAGTGATGGCCGACTAGGCCATCTTTTGATACATATGCAGCTAGAGTCAAGAGCTCCGGGGTATTGGTTAGTTCATCATGTTGTTCCACCCACAGGGTTGCGGATCCCTTCAGCTCCTTGGGTACTTTCTCCAGCTCCTCCATTGGGGGCCCTGTGGTCCATCCACAAGCTGACTGTGAGCATCCACTTCTGTGTTTGCCAGGCCCCGGCATAGTCTCACAAGAGACAGCTATATCTGGGTCCTATCAGCAAAATCTTGCTAGTGTATGCAATGGTGTCAGTGTTTGGAAGCTGATTATGGGGTGGATCCCTGGATATGGCAGTCTCTAGATGGTCCATCCTTTCGTCACAGCTCCAAACTTTGTCTCTGTAACTCCTTCCATGGGTGTTCTGTTCCCAATTCTAAGGAGGGGCATAGTGTCCACACTTCAGTCTTCATTCTTCTTGAGTTTCATGTGTTCAGCAAACTGTATCTTTATATCTTGGGTATCCTAAGTTTTGGGCTAATATCCACTTATCAGTGAGTACATATTGTGTGAGTTCCTTTGTGATTGGGTTACCTCACTCAGGATGATGCCCTCCAGGTCCATCCATTTGCCTAGGAATTTCATAAATTCATTCTTTTTAATAGCTGAGTAGTACTCCATTGTGTAAATGTACCACATTTTCTGTATCCATTCCTCTGTTGAGGGGCATCTGGGTTCTTTCCAGCTTCTGGCTATTATAAATAAGGCTGCTATGAACATAGTGGAGCATGTGTCCTTCTTACCGGTTGGGACATCTTCTGGATATATGCCCAGGAGAGGTATTGCTGGATCCTCCGGTAGCACTATGTCCAATTTTCTAAGGAACTGCCAGACTGATTTCCAGAGTGTTAACCATACTCTTTAACTGCCTAATTAAAAGAATAAAATAAATCTCTTAACTGCCAGCATGATATGGAAAAAATCAAAACAGAAATTTTCTTTAGTATATAGGGATTTATGTAAAGGCTAAGAAAGACAAAGACTCAGTCATGAGCCTCACTGGCATGACTCCCAATCACCCGGGCAGTGTGAAAAGTTACCAAAGGCCTTGTCTAATGTGAACTTTGGCCTGTAAACAGATGTATTCTCACATTCATTGCATGAATAATCAGAAGTCAAATATTTGCTAAAACCTTTTGAATAGAGAAGAAAATAGCCTTAAAACAACATCATGAGTATTATTAATATATTTATGCTCCTCCCAATAGAAGAAGAATAGATAAGAGATGGAACAGAAAAGAAAGTATGTGTCTATTACAACCGTTGTCACAGTATAGGAACTTTGATAAAGGCCAAATGTTTCACTGGGTTAAGTTTACATACAGATATTAGATATACATTCTGAAGAGTCTATAGAGACAAAGAAACCATAGAAAAGCTGACTAGGACCTAGGTGAGTAGTGACAGGAAAGGAGGGCTCTGGTGAACCAGGAAGAACCAAAGGAGGGGTTTCTATGATGGTGGCAGTTTGATCAAATTTGAATGCTGAAAGAAAAGAAATAAGTCTAGGCATGGTGAAACATATCTGTAATCACAAGCACTTGGGGGTGGGGATGGGGGTTTGAGGCAAGAGGACCACTGATTTCAGAAGACTCTGACTATATCACAAGACCCTTTGATGGAGAAAAGCAAAATAAAATAAAACACCAAACTGGGGAAAGAGAATCTGATAGAACCATAGCATGAGGCGACCAAGCGTGGTAAGGGTCTGTTGCAGAGAGGTCATGCTTGCAACCCAACATGGGGACTCTCTTCATTGCACCTACATGCAAAACTGTGCTGCCATGGAGGAAGTGAGAAGGCAGCATCAATTTACTTGGTAATCCCCCATTGTTCTTGGCAAAATAGGGAGACAGATCCATAAACCAAATAAGAGGATGATAATTCGGCAGCAGTTTAAGACGGTAAGGGATGAAAACATTGCAGAGATATGGACATTGATCATCAGAAATTACTCAGACAATGAAAGCCTGAGTGAGATGAAAAAAACAAAGAAACAAACAAACAAAAAATCAGGGACTCCAACGACATAAAGATAGGTGGATGATGAGGTTCTTTATCCATAGCAGACAGAAAGGCATCCAGTAAACAAAGCTGGTCACATGGCTGTGGGGATGGAGATCTGAGGTTACTCACTCCAAGAATGACATGAGGCCCTTCCTGGTCCTGTAGAACCTGCCATTCTTAATCCTCACATTCCATAATATCACAGTTTTGAATATCCGGTCTCCCACCACCACATTTTGAGCACTCTAAAACTGTTGCCACGTTTTATTTGCCACTGGGTCCCCAGAACTTCATGAGTGCCTGGAAGTCAATCAATAAATATTGATTGAAAAGTATTGAAAATCGAACCTCCAACTCCTGAGTTTTTCTCATTAGACTCTCATATCTATAACATAAAAAAGGTTAAACCGTGGCATGTGTGTATTTCAGTAGGGGATTTATTCATGACAAGTTAATGAGCATCCGCTAACCACCATTAAACAGACACCATTTATCTGCATGCCTTAGAAAGACTTGAGTCTCATGAAGGATGTGCTAGTTTTCGCAACAGCAACACCACATGTGTTCTTAATTAGCTCACAGGTAGTGTGGATAGAAAGTCCAAGCTGTGCAAACTGTATATGCCCCAGTACAGGGTAAACACCAGGGCCGAGATGTGGGAGTGGGTGGGTAGGGGAGTGGCAGGTTGGGGGGAGAGGGTATAGGGGACTTTCGGGATAGCACTTGAAATGTAAATGAAGTAAATACCTAATAAAAAATTGGAGGAAAATAAAAAAAGAAAGTCCAAGCTGCTATGCATGAGAGTTAAGGTGGGAGAACAGTTTCCTCCAGGATTCTATTAGCACAATACAGCTAGCTAGCAGGTAGTTCAAGTTATCTCTGGGCTAGGATTTACATAGCGTTTAATCTGCAGATCATATCCACTATACTATCATGCCCTGTGTTGCCATACCCACCGCTGGAATGTTGAGGGGATGCTCTGATTCTCCTTTATGCCTTTATCTTTAGCATGCTCATCCTTTCCTTTGGCTTTTCTGAGAGGTCGGATACGCATATAATAATTTACTTACAAAGCTTTTCAACTCATTCAGTCGCCTCTGTTATGTCCAGAACAATTTCAGTTCACTGTGATTCTCTTTATGTTCTGACCTCCGTGCAGGCCAGATAATATTTGAATGGAGACCTTCCTTTCAGGTCAATATTTTTAATTATAAATGTCTTGTGGTTTATGGGTTCTTCCTTCTTGGCTGTTAAGAACAGATACTAATCCCACTCCCCAGGAACTTCTAGACACCCCATTCTTCTGGCTGGTTTTAATCCCTAGGCTTGACAAGTTTTCTCTGAGGCATGCATTATGACACAGACCTCCATCAATACAGAGCTATAGTTACATTGCTTGAAACAACATTATGTTATGGACCACATCTGCAACCATGGTTCCACAAGTTGATAATGGGGCATTGAAAAGTTCCTATTGCCTAATAACACTGCAGCCACCACAATAAAATAGTGGTTGTTACATTGCTGATATAAACAAACACACTACTTAGCCAATCCGTGGGAAGCCCTAGCATATACCATTATGCACGGTACATAAACTTGATGATAATAATAATAAATGACTGTTGCTGGTCTATGAGTTTACTATATTATACTTTTATCATTATTGTGGTACAATTTACTAAAAAATAAAAATTCACTGAAAAACACTGGATCCCATTATGTCACCATAGGATGCAGAACTCCTGTGTGTAGCCACATGACACAATTGCATCGAAAGGTCCTATGTGGTGATTGTCCTGGGCTGTCTAGATGTTATAGGCTCACACAGCAGTAGAATCTCCTGCCAATGATTTCTCAGAAGTGGATGTTTCCCTCCGTTAAGCCTCAGATCGCTCTCAGCACAACACTTTGGACTTTGATTACATGCTTTGACTCCAGCTTAGTCTCCTCAACTCTTAGGATCTACTGGACTCTGCCTGGGTTTGGATTTCTGAAACACCCAGTGTGCCTAGAAACATAAACACAATCTCTTACTAGCTCTGACGGAATTTGTGTTACTGGCACCCATATTCCAGTCTCTCTGCCATATCTTACTCTCTTGTGTTGCTGAAATATAACTTCTAAATGCTTTGTAAGAACAGATATGTAGGAGAGGAAACTTAAGTCCCTTGGAAAGTGGCTTCAGTTTATGCTCAAGTTTGACAGCAAGATGACTTGTTAAACAATATGAACTAACCAGTACCCCAAGAGCTCGTGTCTCTAGCTGCATATGTATCGAAAGATGGCCTAGTCGGCCATCACTGGAAAGAGAGGCCCCTTGGTATTGCAAACTTTATATGCCCCAGTACAAGGGAATGCCAGGGCCAAGAAGTGGGAGTGGGTGGGTAGGGGAGCAGAGCAGGGGGAGGGTATAGGGAACTTTCGGGATAGCATTTGAAATGTATATAAAGAAAATATCTAATAAAAATAAATTTTAAAAAAAAGATGACTTGTTAAAGACTGAAATGTTGCCAATCATTTTTCCTCAGAATCTTCTGGCATCAAATGTGTCTACCATGGCTTCTAACTTCTTTGTATTTCCTTTACAGTAGATACTCATGGTGCATCTCATTTTCAAGAACAGCCTAAACGTTCTGTGTTGAATCACTGTGATGGGGATAAGAAAAAAGACTCAAGCGGAGAGAAGTGTCTCTCTGGAGAAACTCCTCATGTGATTTCTTTATAGCTTCCAGTCCCCCCTCCCCCCGTTTCACCTCTTCTATCATAATGTCTGCCTTTTTTTATTTTTGTTCTAGACTTTCTTTCCATTGTAGCCTGTCTTTCTAATTAGATTTTATTTCAGTCATTAATTTTTTATATAAATTCTTTTTTCTGTTGTTTTGTTTTTTGTTTTTTGAGACAGGGTTTCTCTGTATAGCCCTGGCTGTCCTGGAACTCACTTTGTAGACTAGGCAGGCCTTGCACTCAGAAATCTACCTGCCTCTGCCTTCCGAGTGCTGGGACTAAAGGAGTGCGCCACCACACCCGGCTTATATAAATTCTTTATGTCTATGGGTATTCTACCTGCATTTATGTCTGTGAACCAATGCCCAAGTACTCTTGGAGGCCAGAAGAAGGCATTGGATGCCACAGAATTTGAATTATAGAATGTTGTTATCCACCATGTGGGGACTGGGAATTAAACCCTGGGCCCTCTAGAAGAGCAGCTAGTGCTCTTAACCACTGAGCCATCTCTCCAACCCCACTAATTATTTTTTTCTTCTTAGTCCTTTGTTAGATTCTCTCTCATCTTTTTTATTGATTCATTTTGACTTAGATTAGCAGTAACATTTTAAAATCTCTTACTCCCTCTACTGTGTGTGTTCCTTCCAGGGTTTTTTTCTTTTTCTTTTTCTTTTCTTTTTTTTTTTTTTGTTTGTTTGTTTGGTTTTTTTTTTTTTTTTTTTTTGGTTTTTTGAGACAGGGTTTCTCTGTGTAGCCCTGACTGTCCTGGAACTCACTTTGTAGACCAGGCTGGCCTCAAACTCAGAAATCTGCCTGCCTCTGCCTCCTGAGTGCTGGGATTAAAGGCGTGTGCCACTACACCTGGCCAGGGTTTTTACTTATGATCTTTTTTTTTTCAAGCTGGTCTATTTTTCACTTTTTTCCCCCCGAGTTTCGAGTGATCCTGCATGTTTGAGACTGGAACACCGAGTCTAGAGTGGAAGCCTTCCTCATGAGTGAAAGCTGGTCGCCTCACTTGAGGAGACTTTAGACACCACAGGGTTTTCACTGTGGCATGTGTACATGTTGGCAGAAAGAAGACAAAATAACCATGAGTTTAAAAGGCGCTGAAAGCTAGGACTAGAGAGATGGCTCAGCAGTTAAGGGCACTGACTGCTCTTCTAAAGGACCAGAGTTCAAATCCTAGCTCCCAAATGGCAACTCACAACTGACACTGTCACATAGACACACATGCAGGCAAAATATCTATGCCCATAAGATAAAGGTAAACAGATCTTTAAAAAAAAATAAAGTTCTGAAGCACCAATAGTAGAGCTTTAGAGTTAATTGATGCTGGAGGCTCTCACATTAAAGTGTGCAGACCTTAACTAACCTTCCACTTACACAGCCATGCCTTCTTCCTTCCTCCTCTCCATTCTACCTGCTCTCCAGTCTGTTGTTGTTGTTCTTTCTTTTATTTTTTCCTCTTTTTTTATTACATATTTTCTTTATTTACATTTCAAATGTTATCCCCTTTCCTGGTTTCCCTTCCATCCACCCCTTATCCCATCCCCCATCCCCCTGCTCACCAACTGACCCATACGTGCTTCCCTGCCCTGGCATTCCCCTACACGGGGGCACCAAGCCTTCTCAGGACCAAGGGCCTCTCCTCTCATTGATGTCCAACCAGGTCATCCTCTGCTACATATGCAACTGTAGCCATAGGTCCCTCTATGTGTATGCTTTGGTTGGTAGTTTAGTCCCTGGAAGCTCCGGGGATACTGGTTGGTTCATGTTGTTGTTCCTCCCATGGAGCTGCAAGCTACTTCAGCTCCATTGGTCCTTTCTCTAGCTCCTTTATTAGGGCCTTTGTCAGGCACTGGCAGAGCTTCTCAAGAGACAGCTATATCAGGTTCCTGTCAGCACTGGTTGGCATCCACAATAGTGTCTGGGTTTGGTGACTATATGTGGGATGGATCCCCAGGTCGGGCGGTCTCTGCATGGTCTTTCTTTCAGTCGCTGCTCCACACTTTGTCTTTGTATATCCTCCCATGGGTATTTTGTTCCCCCCTTCTAAAAAGGACCAGAATATCCACACTTTGGTCTTCCCTCTTCATGAGCTTCATTTGGTCTGTGAACTGTATCTTGGGTATTCTGAGCATCTGGAATAATATCCATTTATCATTGAGTGTATACCATGTGTGTTCTTTTGTGATTGGGTTACCTCATTCAGGATGATATTTTCTAGTTCCATCCATTTGCCTAAATTTCATGAATTAATTGTTTTTAATAGCTGAGTAGCACTCCATTGTGTAAATGTACAACATTTTCTGTATCCATTCCTCTGTTGAGAGACATCTGGGCTCTTTCCAGCTTCTGGCTATTATAAATAAAACTGCTACGAACATAGAGGAGCATGTATTACATGTTGGAGCATCTTCTGGGTATATGCCCAGGAGTAGTATAGCTAGGTCCTCAGGTAGTACTATGTCCAATTTGCTGAGGAACCACGAAACTGATTTTCAGAGTGATTGTACCAGTTTGCAATCCCACCAAGAGTGGAGGAGTGTTCCTCTTTCTCCACATCCTCGCCAGCATCTGCTGTCACCTGAGTTTTTGATCTTAGCCATTCTGACTGTTGTGAAGTGGAATCTCAGTGTTGTTTTGATTTGCATTTCCCTGATGACTAAGGATGTTGAACATTTCTTTAGGTGCTTCTCAGCCATTCTATAGTCCTCAATTAAGAATTCTTTGTTTAGTTCTGTACCTCATTTTTAATAGGGTTATTTGGTTCTCTATAGTCTAACTTCTTGAGTTCTTTGTATATATTGGATATTAACCCTCTATCAGATGTAGGGTTGGTAAAGATCTTTTCCCAACCTGTTGGTTGCCATTTTGACCCATTGACAGTGTCCTTTGCCTTACAGAAGCTTTGGAATTTTATGAGGTCCCATTTGTCAATTCTTGATCTTAGAGCATAAGCTATTAATGTTCTATTCAAGGAATTTTGCCCTTTGCCCATGTGATCCAGGCTATTCCCCATTTTTTTCCTGTTAGTTTCAGTGTAGCTGGTTTTATGTGGAGGTCCTTGATCCACTTGGACTTGAACTTTCTACAAGGAGATAAGAATGGATTGATTTGCATTCCTCTGCCTGCAAACCGCCAGTTGAACCAGCACCATTTGTTGAAAATACTGTCTTTTTTCCACTGTATGGTTTTGGCTCCTTTGTCAAAGATCAAGTCACTGTAGGTATGTGGGTTCATTTCTGGGTCTTCAATTCTATTCCACAAAAATATAAACAGAAGGAACACTACCCAATTTGTTCTATGAAGCCACATTTATGCTGATACCAAAACCACACAAAGATAGAACAAAGAAAGAGAACTTCAGACCAATTTCCCTTATGAATATTGATGCAAAAATACTCAATAAAATTTTTGCCAAACAAATCCAAGAACACATCAAAACGACCATTCACCACAATCAAGTAGGCTTCACCTCAGGGATGCAGGGATTGTTCAATATATGAAAATTCATCAATGTAATTCACTTCATAAACAAACTCAAAGAAAAAGACCACATGACCATTTCATTAGATGCTGAAAAGCATTTGACAAAATTCGACATCCCTTCATGTTAAAAGTCTTGGAAAGATCAGAAATTCAAGGTCCATGCCTAAACATAGTAAAAGTAATATACAGCAACCAGTAGCCAACATCAAACTAAATGGAGAGAAACTCGAGACAATCCCACTAAAATCAGGGACTAGGCAAAGGCTGCCTTCTCTCTCCCTATCTATTCAATATAGTACTTGAAGTTCTAGCTAGAGCAATTAGACAGCAAAAGGAGGTCAAAGGAATACACATTGGAAAGGAAGAAGTCAAACTATCACTATCTGCAGATGATGTGATAGTATACTTAAGTGACCCCAAAAACTCCACCAGAGAACTCCTACAGCTGTTAAACAACTTCAGCAAGTGGCTGGATATAAAATTAACTCAAAGAAAAAAATCAGTAGCCTTCTTATACTCAAAGGATAAACAGTCTGAGAAAGAAATTAGGGAAATGACACCCTTCACAATAGTCACCAACAATATAAAGTATCTTGGTGTGACTCTAACCAAATAAGTGAAAGATCTATATGACAAGAACTTCAAGTCTCTGAAGAAAGAAATCAAAGAAGACCTCAGAAGATGGAAAGATCTCCCATGCTCATGGATTGGCAGGATTAATATATTAAAAATGACCATCTTGCTGAAAGCAATCTACAGATTCAATGTAATCCCCATCAAAATTCCAACTCAATTCTTCATAGAGTTAGAAACAGCAATTCTCAAATCCATCTGGAATAACAAAAACCCAGGATAGGGAAAACTATTCTCAACAATAAAAGAACTTCTGGGGGAATCAGCATCCCAGACCTCAAGCTGTACTACAGAGCAATAGTGGTAAAAATTGCATGGTATTGGTACAGTGACAGGAGAATAGATAAATGGAATAGAACTGCTCTCTAGTCTTAAGACTGAGCTGAGGAATCTGTTAGTCAGAAGGCAAGGCCTATCTTCTGGCACTGAGAAACATGCTAGGCCTTGTTCTTCCAGACTTTCAAGCAAAATTTTTTTATTTCTTTATTTCAAATTGACTTTACATCTGGATTGCTGTCCCCTTTTGTTCACCCCATCCTTCATACCCTTCTCCTCTGAGAGGGTGGAAGCCCACCCAGCTTCTTCCCTCCCTGCCACATCAAGTTTCAGTGGCCTTAGGTTCATCCTCTCCCACTGAGGCCAGATAAAGCAGCCCAGCTAGAAGAACATATTCCACAGACAGGCAATAGTTTTTGGGATAGACTCCACTCCAGTTGGTTGGGACCCACATGCTTGCAGACAGGAGTCTAGCGAGCCTATCCTCTAAGAGGTACCACCCAGCAGCTGACTCAGAGAATGCAGAGACCCAAACTGTGGATGGAGCGCAGGGACACCCATGGAAGAGTGGGGGAAAGGATCAAGGGCTACAAAGGAAATAGGAACTCCACAGGAAGACCAACAAGGTCACTAACATGGACCCTCAGGGCTCTCAGAGACTGCATCACCAACCAAAGAGCATACGCAGGCTGGACCTAGCTCTCACGCCCACACATATACAGCAGATGTGCAGCTCGGTTCCCAGCAAATCTATGCAGCAAATGTTTCCAACAAATGTTGTTTTGGGTGGGACCACCTTCTCATCATCTGACAATTCTGATATTGCAAAGCACAACCCATGTCTAGAGTCTGGCCAAGTGTCTCAGGCTTGCTCCCTTCAAGGTCCTCTGCCCCTCCCCCTTGGTCTAGTGACTCCCTCAGCCCTCCACAGTCACTTTGATTTCTGCTGTATATTGCTCTTTTATCTGTAACCTCTTTTTCCCTCTTATACACTTTTCCTTTCCCTTTTTTCTTTTCTCCTCTTACCCCACCTCCTCCTCTTCTTTCTCTTCTTTGTCTTTTGAGCAGAAACAGAGGTAATAAAAGTAGATTTAAGAAGTCTACACTATATCTTTTTTTTTTAATTACACACATTCTCTCATATGGTGTTTACCACAATTCTGACATAATTGATAATGTGCCCATCTTGTACATAGAGAAACTGAGAATCAAAGATGCTAAGTGAGATCACTAAGATCACATGGTCATTAAGTGGCAGAACCAAGATTAGTGGCTAAAAGGTATGGCGATATCCAAACCAATTTAATTGTTCCTATTTATTATTGGCTCCCTTGTGTGACTGCACCTGTTTTACCAAACCTCGGTGGTTCACAAGCGAATAACTTGAAGTTTGACCTCTAGTGTTCTTCATTCTGGGGACACACAATTTCTTGGGCACACTTCACAAGGCCCTTCAGTCTTTCTGCTGAGTTTTTTCATCTAATCCTTCACCTTGTATGACTTCCCATGCTGCTCATTGGGTGAAGACATTTTCCTGTGTAGCAAACAGAAGTGCCTTGCAAAGTAGTCACTGGTCAGGGAAAGAGACCCCAGACAGTAAGACAACAGAGGGTATATATTGGACTAATAGAAAATAATCTACTTGACCTTGGCTTTCACTGAAGAGATGGTGTTTAAGCTAACACCAGGAGAGCATGGTTGTTCTTCCTTTCAACATGCGTTTGATGAGTATTCAACATGTGCTAACAACAACAACAAGATACACACTGATGCAGGAATTCCCAAGTGCCCTGCACCATTTCAGCTGCCTGATGTACAGTAACTCATTTCATTCACCCAGACCCATGAAGCCTATTTTCTTTGCCCAGTTTCACAAAGAATAGAAAGAAGGCACAGTGAGATGAAACTCATTGCATAGAAGAGAAGACAGAGGCACACTACTGCTGTGTACTGCACAATATATGAAACGGACTTTGTAGGGGAAAATCTGCCATGTAGCACAGGCACCTAATCTCCCCAGCGCTGGGATCCCACACGTGATGTTAGACTGAACCCATTGGAAGGAAGAGGACACACCCACTGCATAGCTGCCTTGCTTCTAAAAAAGACAAGAGGCAGAGTTCCAAGATGCTGTGTTTCTCTTTTTATCTCAGGTCAGAAGAGTGGGTGATTCCAGAGGTGGGACAATGTTTTAAGGACCATGCCTGTGGATATTGAAAGGGAGATCAGAGGCCAGAGTTGTATAATCCACAAATATGTAATATAAAATTTGGGGAGACTAGTGATATTACATAAAGGAGCCTTGGAAGTCATGATGCCCTCGGATAAATACTGTATACATGGCCAGTGGGGAGGTCATATGACTGAGTGATGGACCATGACTTAGCGTAGTGGAGAGAGAGAGTATGGAACAGGGTGCCTGGGTAGAGTGTGAGCAGCATATCTTGCAAGGCTGGCTTTAGCACCTCAACAGGCGTGGTTGTCAAATTACTGAATATCTGAGTCCTGTTGTAGGAAAACCTCTAGGTGCTAGCAGAGGTTGGGTGTGGAATGGGCATTGAGGGAAGAAGACTAATTAGAATGTAAACAACACGTCTGTGGTTTCAAGTAGCAGGATGCGAGTAGAGAAGGGAAGATGTACTCAGATTAGAGCCATTTTTAAAGATAGGATTGATAAGCAGTTTGAGGGAAAAGGAGGGACAGTGGCTGATGCTTAGGTTTTGGTTTGGGCTAGCTGAAAACGTGAGGCTATATTTGACTGAGTCACAGGCAACTGAGTGAAGGCGAAGGAGGGGAAGCCGACCCTGGGCTCCAATACATGCAGAGCCACTGCACAGCTGGGACTTAGGAAAGCTGGGACTGAAGCCCATGGAGCCAACTCAGCCCCACACTTAGTGCACAGCGAGACCCCTAAACTGAAGCCTCTGTGAACTCTAATAGGCTAGAAACGGTGAAGTTTAAATGAACAGATACTCCAGGATCCTCTGGTCACAGAGCAATCACCCATCCTAAAGTATAACCATTTTCTTCATTTTTTAATGTCGTTTCCAGACTGCCTTATATTTCAGTTCAGAGATGCCATTTTATCCAGCTGGATTCTTTTTAGTTCAACCCAATTTTAACCCCAATGTTCAAGTTATTTTTTCCCATTATTCCCATAAAAGGAAGCAAATCATACCATCGTATATAAATGCAGCTGTTTTTTCTCTCTTCTCTTTTCTCATTTTAGATGAAACTCTTCCCTCTTCTCTTTTTTTTTATTAATAACATCTCCTTCTGCCCCCGTCCCTGCAGAGAGTTTCACCATTAGCTATTTGTGTTCCTGCTCTCCCATGATCCTTCCTGCTTCTTCAGGGAGCCCCTGCGGAGATGTTTTCTTATATAATCAAATTATAGGTCAAATTCATCAAAGGGATAGCATGCAGGTACGTTTCTTACACACATTCAAATTAATGAAATAAGTAATACATTCCTTTTTAAGTGGAGCACTGGTAAATAATGTTGTTCTTTGAGAGATGAAAATGAACTAAGAAATATAGCTGATAAGGATACCTAACTTCCTCATTTAACTGTAGACTTGTACAAAATAGATTGGCACCCCCACCACTTGTGATGGCCATGTATGGGCATATTATATCATAAAGTTATATTTTTATTGATTGATGTTATATATTACATTAGACAATACTTTTTTAATGAGCCATTTGTCGACAATGTGAGGTGTAAATGTTTCTTTATTGGTATGTTCTGTGCTTGCCTGGAACACACGAAGTTCTAGATTAACCCAACCAAAAAAAATATTGCATGGTTCTGGGGTTGCTTAGCAACTTCCTTTGTACTTTCTCCCTGTACAAAGAGCACAGAGTTAAGTAAACTATTGCTAACCCTGCCAAACTCTGGGTAAACACTGATTAGAGCTCAGGATCTTATCAGGAAAGACCCTTTATTCCTACAGACCATGTAGTACAAATAAAAACCACTCAATTATGTGTTAGTTTTTTTGTCCATCAAAAATAAAAATTTGCCTTGAGAAAATGACTTGCTCTCAAGTAGAGTTTAATGCCTTTCCTAATGTCTTTCCTGTGTCTCCTCTACATGACTTCTCTGCCCTCCTTACCAAGAACTATTCACTGATAAATCAGCCTCCTCTGTTAGTCATTGGTTAACTTGAACACCTCTTTCCTTTCTGTACATGGGCAATGAGGCCCCCAGCTATGGTTTTTGGTAAAGATAGGCTTTGAGGTTATTTTGTTTTTCAAATATCCCTCCCACCATAGTCCCTGTATCCACCATCATGGGATGTTCAAGGCTGACAAAAGTTGCTGATGTCAGCAAACACTCACTTGATAACAGTGTGGTTGCAATGGGAACAATCAAACCAGCAGGGACTGATGCTAAAGCAAACATACAAAATACATAGCTTTTGCTCTTTAAAATTTTATAAGTAATTCTAGACACAGTCTGAATAGTTGCTACTTGCACAGTGTTATGTGCCAGGCTCCCTCTCAAATTCTGTCCTGATGGTAACAGATTTAATTGTTATGAAAAAAAAAAATCCCATGCTAGTGCCTCATTTTATCCCTATTTTAGAGAGGAGAAAACCAGGGCACAAAGAACTTAAGTTTCATGGCCTGAACTAATAAGTCAACTAGAATGTAGTGTGAGTGAGGAAAGAAGTCTTTACTGAGTAGTCTGGAGGAGGCTCAAGGAAGAACATTTATCCAATAGTCATCACAGGAGTGGGAAGCCAATGACCAGATAGAGCCAAAGGCAACTACAGGATTTCCAGTTTGCTTGTCTGGTTAAAAGATAGGAGAAGAGCTGAAGAGATGTTGCATTAAGAACTCTTTCTGGATTCTGGGAGTCTGCCTAGACTAGTCTGCACAGGGGAGTATGAGGACTGCAGAAGCTAACAGCTTCTGGGTCAGGCGGAAGCCACAGAGCTTCTGGGGCAGACCGCATTTCAGGCTCCAGACAGACATCCAGGCACCTTCCCTGCCAGAGGAGAGGTGTCCACCCCGCCCAGGAGGGCTTTACAACAGCATCTGGGGGAGCCATCTTGGGTTCCCAGATTCAGCAAAGACTGGTCTGCGCAGGTGAGAGTGTGGACTGCAGAGGCTAACAGCCTCTGGGAGAGGGGGAAGCCACAGAGCTTCTGGGGCAGACCTTGTTTCGGGTTCCAGACACCCAGGCAACTTCCCTGCCAGAGGAGAAGTGTCCCCACCCCCTGCCCAGGGAGGCTTTGCCACAGCATCTGGGGGAGCCATCTTGGTTCCAGGATTCCACCTAGACTAGTCTGCTCAGGGGAGAGTATGGACTACAGAAGCTACACAGATTCTGGGACAAGCCCTGTTTCTGGCCTTCATCTTCTGCCAGAAGGCAGGTTCAAACGCCAGATATCTGTCCACCTTCCCTGCAAGAGGAGAGCTTGCCTGCAGAGAGTGCACTAACCACTGAAGCTCAGGAGAGAGCTAGTCTTCCAGGTCTGTTGATATAGGCTAACAGAATCACGAGAGGAACAAGCTCTAACCAGAGACAACTATAATGACTAACTCCAGAGATTACCAGATGGCAAAAGGTAAACGTAAGAATCTTACTAACAGAAACCAAGACCACTCACCATCATCAGAACGCAGAACTCCCACCTCAGCCAGACCTGGATACCCCAACACACCGGAAAAGCTAGACCCAGATTTAAAAGCATATCTCATGATGATGGTAGAGGATATCAACAAGGACTTTAATAACTCACTTAAAGAAATACAGGAGGACACTGCTAAAGAGTTAAAAGTCCTTAAAGAAAAACAGGAAAACATATCCAAACAGGTGATGGAAATGAACAAAACCATACTAGACCTAAAAAGGGAAGTAGACACAATAAAGAAAACCCAAAGTGAGGCAACGCTGGAGAGAGAAACCCTAGGAAAGAAATCTGGAACCACAGATGCGAGCATCAGCAACAGAATACAAGACATGGAAGAGAGAATCTCAGGTGCAGAAGATTCCATAGAGAACATCAGAAAAACATTCAAAGAAAATGCAAAATGCAAAAAGATCCTAACTCAGGACACAAGCCTCTTCCGGTCAGAAAAGCACCAGGGTAGCTAGGGCGCAGAGTCGGCTGACACTCGCCAGCTACCCACAACACCCGCCACAGGATCTTAAGACTTCTGGTGAGTGGAACACAGCTTCTACTCCAATCCAATTGTGCACGGGACCTGAGACTGCATTAGTTAGGGAAGCAAAAACCGGCCAGAGTAGGGCCACAGGCCTCATCCGGCCGGATCAGCACCGGGGTAGCTAGAACCCAGGGTCGGCTGACACCCTCCAGCTACCCACGACCCCCGAAACAGGATTTTGAGACTGCTGGTGAGTGGAACACAGCTTCTGCTCCAGTCCAATCACGCGGGACCTGAGACTGCTCTGGTTGGGGAGAGAGAAATCCGGCCTACATAGGGCCACAAGCCTCTTCCGGTCAGAAAAGAACCAGGGTAGCTAGGGCACAGGGTCGGCTGACACTCGCCAGCTACCCACAACACCCGCCACAGGATCTTAAGACTTCTGGTGAGTGGAACACAGCTTCTGCTCCAATCCAATTGCGTGCAGGACCTGAGACTGCATTAGTTAGGGAAGCAGAAACCGGCCAGAGTAGGGCCACAGGCCTCATCCGGCCGGATCAGCACCGGGGTAGCTAGAGCCCAGGGTCGGCTGACACCCGACAGCTACCCACGACCCTTGACACAGGATTTTGAGATTGCTGGTGAGTGGAACACAGCTTCTGCTCCATTCCAATCACGCGGGACCTGAGACTGCTCTGGTTGGGGAGAGAGAAATCCGGCCTACATAGGGCCACAAGCCTCTTCCGGTCAGAAAAGCACCGGGGTAGCGAGGGCACAGGGTCGGCTGACACTCGCCAGCTACCCACAACACCCGCCACAGGATCTTAAGACTTCTGGTGAGTGGAACACAGCTTCTGCTCCAATCCAATTGCACGCGGGACCTGAGACTGCATTAGTTAGGGAAGCAGAAACCGGCCTGAGTAGGGCCCATAGAGCGCAGGGTCGGCTGACACCCGCCAGCTACCCACGACCCCCGCCACAGGATTTTGAGACTGCTGGTGAGTGGAACACAGCTTCTGCTCCAGTCCTATCACGCAGGACCTGAGACTGCTCTGGTTGGGGAGAGAGAAATTTGGCCTACATAGGGCCACAAGCCTCTTCAGGTCAGAAAAGCACCAGGGTAGCTAGAGCGCAGGGTCGGCTGACACTCGCCAGCTACCCACAACACCCGCCACAGGATCTTAAGACTTCTGGTGAGTGGAACACAGCTTCTGCTCCAATCCAATTGCGCGCAGGACCTGAGACTGCATTAGTTAGGGAAGCAGAAAACCGGCCTGAGTAGGACCACAGGTCTCTTCCGGCTGGACCAGCACCGGTTACTGCCAGCTACCCACGACCCCAGCCACAGGATTTTGAGACTGCTGGTGAGTGGAACACAGCTTCTGCTCCAATCTTTAAACAGTGACAACGACAACAACTAACCCCAGAGATTCCCAGATGGCGAAAGGTAAACGTAATAATCTTACTAACAGAAACCAAGACCACTCACCATCATCAGAACCCAGCACTCCCACTTCGCCCAGTCCAGGGCACCCCAACACACCAGAAAAGCTAGACACGGATCTAAAAGCATATCTCCTGATGATGGTAGAGGACTTCAAGAAGGACTTTAATAACACACTTAAAGAAATACAGGAGAACACTGGTAAACAGGTAGAAGACATTAAAGAGGAAGCACAAAAATCCCTTAAAGAATTGCAGGAGAACACTGCTAAAGAGTTACAAATCCTTAAAGAAAAACAGGATAACCTAATCAAACAGGTAGAAGTCCTTAATGAAAAACAGGAAAACACATCCAAACAGATGATGGAAATGAACAAAACCATACTAGACCTAAAAAGGGAAGTAGACACAATAAAGAAAACCCAAAATGAGGCAACACTGGAGATAGAAACCCTAGGAAAGAAATCTGGAACCATAGATACCAGCATCAGCAACAGAATACAAGAGATGGAAGAGAGAATCTCAGGTGCAGAAGATTCCATAGAGAACATTGGCACAACAATCAAGGAAAATGTAAAATGCAAAAAGATCCTAACTCAAAACATCCAAGAAATACAGGACACAATGAGAAGACCAAACCTACGGATAATAGGAGTGGATGAGAATGAAGATTTTCAACTCAAAGGACCAGCAAACATCTTCAACAAAATTATAGAAGAAAACTTCCCAAATCTAAAGAAAGAGATGCCCATGAACATACAAGAAGCCTACAGAACTCCAAATAGACTGGACCAGAAAAGAAATACCTCCCGACACATAATAATCAGAACAACAAATGCTCTAAATAAAGATAGAATACTAAAAGCAGTAAGAGAAAAAGGCCAAGTAACATATAAAGGCAAGCCTATCAGAATTACACCAGATTTTTCACCAGAGACTATGAAAGCCAGAAGATCCTGGACGGATGTTATACAGACACTAAAAGAACACAAACTCCAGCCCAGGCTACTATACCCAGCCAAACTCTCAATTAACATAGATGGAGAAACCAAAGTATTCCACGACAAAACCAAATTCACACATTATCTCTCCACGAATCCAGCCCTTCAAAGGATAATAACAGTAAAAAACCAATACAAGGACAGGAACCATGCACTAGAAACAACAAGAAGGTAATCCCTCAACAAACCTAAAAGAAGACAGCGAGAAGAACAGAATGCCAACTTTAACAACAAAAATAACAGGAAACAGCAATTACTTTTCCTTAATATCTCTTAATATCAATGGACTCAACTCCCCGATAAAAAGACATAGACTAACAAACTGGCTACACAAACAAGACCCAACATTTTGCTGCTTACAGGAAACTCATCTCAGAGAAAAAGATAGACACTACCTCAGAATGAAAGGATGGAAAACAATTTTCCAAGCAAATGGTAGGAAGAAACAAGCTGGAGTAGCCATTCTAATATCTGATAAGATTGACTTCCAACCCAAAGTCATTAAAAAAGACAGGGAGGGACACTTCATACTCATCAAAGGTAAAATCCTCCAAGAGGAACTATCAATCCTGAATATCTATGCTCCAAATACAAAGGCAGACACATTCATTAAAGAAACTTTAGTAAATCTCAAAGCACACATTGCACCTCATACAATAATAGTGGGAGACTTCAACACACCACTTTCACCAATGGACATATCATGGAAACAGAAACTAAACAGGGACACAGTGAAACTAACAGAAATTATGAATCAAATGGATCTGGCAGATATCTACAGAACATTCTATCCTAAAACAAAAGGATATACCTTCTTCTCAGCACCTCATGGTACCTTCTCCAAAATTGACCACATAATTGGTCACAAAGCAGGCCTCAACAGATACAAAAATATTGAAATTGTCCCATGCATCCTATCAGATCACCATGGACTAAGGCTGATCTTCAATAACAAAATAAATAATAGAAAGCCAACCTTCACGTGGAAAATGAACAACACTCTTCTCAATGATACCTTGGTCAAGGAAGGAATAAAGAAAGAAATTAAGGACTTTTTAGAGTTCAATGAAAATGAAGCCACAACATACCCAAACTTATGGGACGCAATGAAAGCATTTCTAAGAGGAAAACTCATAGCTCTGAGTGCCTCCAAAAGGAAACTAGAGAGAGCACACATTAGCAGCTTGACAACATACCTAAAAGCACTAGAACAAAAGGAAGCAAATTCACCCAAGAGGAGTAGACGGCAGGAAATAATCAAACTCAGGGGCGAAATCAACCAAGTGGAAACAAGAAAACTATTCAAAGAATCAACCAATCAAGGAGCTGGTTCTTTGAGAAAATGAACAAGATAGATAAACCCTTAGCCAGACTCACTAGAGGGCACAGGGAAAGCATCCTAATTAACAAAATCAGAAATGAAAAAGGAGACATAACAACAGATCCTGAAGACATCCAAAACACCATCAGATCCTTCTACCAAAGGCTATACTCAACAAAACTGGAGAACCTGGATGAAATGGAGAAGTTCCTAGACAGATACCAGGTACCAAAGTTGAATCAAGATCAGGTTAATGATCTAAACAGCCCTATATCCCCCAAAGAAATAGAAGCAGTCATTAATAGTCTCCCAACTAAAAAAAGCCCAGGACCAGATGGGTTTAGTGCAGAGTTCTATCAGACCTTCAAAGAAGATCTAATCCCAGTTCTTCACAAACTATTCCACAAAATAGAAACAGAAGGTACTCTACCCAACTCATTCTATGAAGCCACAATTACTCTGATACCTAAACCACAAAAAGACCCAACAAAGATAGAAAACTTCAGACCAATATCCCTTATGAATATTGATGCAAAAATCCTCAATAAAGTTCTTACTAACCGAATCGAAGAACACATCAAAACAATCATCCATCCTGACCAAGTATGTTTCATCCCAGGGATGAAGGGATGGTTCAATATACGGAAATCCATCAACGTAATCCAGTATATAAACAAACTCAAAGACAAAAACCACATGGTCATCTCGTTAGATGCGGAGAAAGCATTTGACAAGATCCAACACCCATTCATGATAAAAGTCTTGGAAAGATCAGGAATTCAAGGCCCATACCTAAACATGATAAAAGCAATCTACAGCAAACCAGTAGCCAACATCAAAGGAAATGGTGAGAAGCTTGAAGCAATCCCTCTAAAATCAGGGACTAGACAAAGCTGTCCACTTTCTCCATACCTATTCAACATTGTACTTGAAGTCCTAGCCAGAGGAATTCGACAACAAAAGGAGATCAAAGGGATACAAATTGGAAAAGATGAAGTCAAAATATCACTCTTTGCAGATGATATGATAGTATATATAAGTGACCCTAAAAATTCCACCAGAGAACACCTAAGCCTGAAAACAGCTTCGGTGAAGTAGCTGGATATAAAATTAACTCAAACAAATCAATGGCCTTTCTCTACACAAAGAATAAACAGGCTGAAAAAGAAATTAGGGAAACAACACCCTTCTCAATAGTCACAAATAATATTAAATATCTTGGCGTGACTCTAACTAAGGAAGTGAAAGATCTGTATAATAAAAACTTCAAGTCTCTGAAGAAAGAAATTCTAGAAGATCTCAGAAGATGGAAAGATCTCCCATGCTCATGGATTGGCAGGATCAACATTGTAAAAATGGCTATCTTGCCAAAAGCAATCTACAGATTCAATGCAATCCCCATCAAAATTCCAAATCAATTCTTCAACGAATTAGAAAGTGCAATCTGCAAATTCATCTGGAATAACAAAAAACCTAGGATAGCAAAAACTCTTCTCAAGGATAAAAGAACCTCTGGTGGAATCACCATGCCGGACCTAAAGCTCTACTACAGAGCAATTGTGATAAAAACTGCATGGTACTGGTATAGTGACAGACAAATAGACCAATGGAATAGAATTGAAGACCCAGAAATGAACCCACACACCTACGGTCACTTGATCTTCGACAAGGGAGCTAAAAACATCCAATGGAAGAAAGACAGCATTTTCAACAAATGGTGCTGGCACAACTGGTTGTTAACATGTAGAAGAATGTGAATCGATCCATTCCTATCTCCTTGTACTAAGGTCAAGTCTAAGTGGATCATGGAACTTCACATAAAACCAGAGACACTGAAACTTATAGAGGAGAAAGTGGGGAAAAACCTTGAAGATATGGGCACAGGGGAAAAATTCCTGAATAGAACAGTAATGGCTTGTGCTGTAAGATCAAGAATTGACAAGTGGGACCTCATGAAACTGCAAAGTTTCTGCAAGGCTAAAGACACCATCAATAAGACAAAAAAAAAAAAACCAACAGATTGGTAAAGGATCTTCACCTATCCTAAATCAGATAAGGGACTAATATCCAATATATATAAAGAACTCAAGAAGGTGGACTCCAGAAAGTCAAATAACCCCATTAAAAAATGGGGCTCAGAACTGAACAAAGAATTCTCACCTGAGGAATACCGAATGGCAGAGAAGCACCTGAAAAAATGTTCAACATCCTTAATCATCAGGGAAATGCAAATCAAAACAACCCTGAGATTCCACCTCACACCAGTCAAAATGGCTAAGATCAAAAATTCAAGTGACAGCAGATGCTGGCGAGGATGTGGAGAAAGAGGAACACTCCTCCATTGTTGGTGGGATTGCAAGCTTGTACAACCACTCTGGAAATCAGTCTGGCAGTTCCTCAGAAAATTGGACATAGTACTACCGGAGGATCCCGCAATACCTCTCCTGGGCATATATCCAGAAGATGTCCCAACCGGTAAAAAGGACACATGCTCCACTATGTTCATAGCAGCCCTATTTATAATAGCCAGAAGCTGGAAAGAACCCAGATGTCCCTCAACAGAGGAATGGATACAGAAATTATGGTACATTTACACAATGGAGTACTACTCAGCTATTAAAAAGAATGAATTTATGAAATTCCTAGCCAAATGGATGGACCTGGAGGGCATCATCTTGAGTGAAGTAACACAATCACAAAAGAACTCACACAATATGTATTCACTGATAAGTGGATATTAGCCCAAAACTTAGGAAACCCAAGATATAAGATACAATTTGCTAAACGCATGAAACTCAAGAAGAATGAAGACCAAAGTGTGGACACTGTGCACCTTCTTAGAATTGGGAACAAAACACCCAGGGAAGGAGTTACAGAGACAAAGTTCGTAGCTGTGATGAAAGGATGGACCATTTAGAGATTGCCGTATCCAGGGATCCATCCCATAATCAGCTTCTAAACGCTGACACCATTGCATACACTAGCAAGATTTTGCTGAAAGGTCCCAAATATAGCTGTCTCTTGTGAGACGATGCCGGGGCCTAGCAAACACAGGAGTGGATGTTCACAGTCAGCTATTGGATGTATCACAGGGCTCCCAATGGAGAAGCTAGAGAAAGTACCCAAGGAGCTAAAGGGATCTGCAACCCTATTGTTGGAACAACATGATGTACTAACCAGAACCCCGGAGCTCTTGTCTCTAGCTGCATATGTATCGAAAGATGACCTAGTCGGCCATCAATGGAAAGAGAGGCCCATTGGACTTGCAAACTTTATATGCCCCAATATAGGGGAATGCCAGGGCCAAAAGAATGGGAATGGGTGGGTAGGGAAGTGGGAGGCGCTATGGGGGACTTTTGGGATAGCATTGGAAATGTAATTGAGGAAAATATGTAATAAAAATATTAAAAATTAAAAAAAAGAAAGAAACTAGAGAGAGCACACACTAGCAGCTTGACAACATACCTAAAAGCTCTAGAACAAAAGGAAGCAAATTCACCCAAGAGGAGTAGACGGCAGGAAATAAACAAACTCAGGGGTGAAATTAACCAAGTGGAAACAAGAAGAACTATTCAAAGAATCAACCAAAGGAGAAGCTGGTTCCCTGAGAAAATCAACAAGATAGATAAACCCTTAGCCATACTCACTAGAGGGCACAGGGACAGCATCCTAATTAGCAAAATCAGAAATGAAAAGGGAGACATAACAACAGATTCTGAAGAAATCCAAAACACCATCAGATCCTTCTACCAAAGGCTATACTCAACAAAACTGGAAAACCTGGATGAAATGAACAAGTTTCTAGACAGATACCAGGTACCAAAGTTAAATCAGGATCAGGATAATGATCTAAACAGTCCCATATCCCCTAAAGAAATAGAAGCAGTCATTAATAGTCTCCCAGTCAAAAAAAAAAGCCCAGGACCAGATGGGTTTAGTGCAGAGTTCTTTCAGACCTTCAAAGAAGATCTGATTCCAGTTCTTCACAAAGTATTCCACAAAATAGAAGCAGAAGGTACCCTACCCAATTCATTCTATGAAGCCACAATTACTCTGATACCTAAACCACAAAAAGACCCAACAAAGATAGAAAACTTCAGACCAATTTCCCTTATGAATATCGATGCAATAATACTCAATAAAATTCTCACTAACAGAATCCAAGAACACATCAAAACAATCATCCATCCTGACCAAGTAGGTTTCGTTCCAGGAATGCAGGGATGGTTTAATATATGAAAATCCATCAACATAATCCATTATATAAACAAACTCAAAGACAAAAACCTCATGATCATCTCGTTAGATGCGGAGAAAGCATTTGACAAAATCCAACACCCATTCATGATAAAAGTCTTGGAAAGATCAGGAATTCAAGGCCCATACCTAAACATGATAAAAGCAATCTACAGCAAACCAGTAGCCAACATCAAAGTAAATGGTGAGAAGCTTGAAGCAATCCCACTAAAATCTGGGACTAGACAAGGCTGTCCACTTTCTCCCTACCTATTCACAATTGTACTTGAAGTCCTTGCCAGAGCAATTCGACAACAAAAGGAGATCAAGGGGATACAAATTGGAAAGGAAGAAGTCAAAATATCACTTTTTGCAGATGATATGATAGTATATCTAAATGACCCTAAAAATTCCACCAGAGAACTCCTAAACCAGATAAACAGCTTCAGTGAAGTAACTGGATATAAAATTAACTCAAACAAGTCAAAGGCCTTTCTGTACACAAAGGATAAACAGGCTGAGAGAGAAATTAGGGAAACAACACCCTTCTCAATAGTCACAAATAATATAAAATACCTTGGCGTGACTCTAACTAAGGACGTGAAAGATTTGTATGATAAGAACTTCAAGTCGCTGAAGAAAGAAATTAAAGATCTCATGCTCATGGATTGGCAGGATCAATATAGTATAAATCGCTATCTTGCCAAAAGCAATCTACAGATTCAATGCAATCCCCATCAAAATTCCAAATCAATTCTTCAACGAATTAGAAAGTGCAATCTGCAAATTCATCTGGAATAACAAAAAACCTAGGATAGCAAAAACTCTTCTCAAGGATAAAAGCACCTCTGGTAGAATCACCATGCCTGACCTAAAGCTCTACTACAGAGCAATTGTGATAAAAACTTCGTGGTACTGATATAACAACAGACAAGTAGACCAATGGAACAGAATTGAAGACCCAGAAATGAACCCACACACCTATGGTCACTTGATCTTTGACAAGGGAGCTAAAACCATCCAGTGGAAAACAATAGCATTTTCAACAAATGGTGCTGGCACAATTGGCAGTTATCATGTAGAAGAATGTGAATTGATCCATTCCTATCTCCTTGTACTAAGGTCAAATCTAAGTGGATCAAGGAACTCCACATAAAACCAGAGACACTGAAACTTGTAAAGGAGAAAGTGGGGAAAAGTCTCGAAGATGTGGGCACAGGGGGAAAATTCCTGAATAGAACAGCAATGGCTTGTGCTGTAAGATCGAGAATCGACAAATGGGACCTCATAAAATTGCAAAGCTTCTGTAAGGCAAAAGACACCGTCAATAAGACAAAAAGACCACCAACAGATTGGAAAAGGATCTTTACCTATCCTAAATCGGATAGCGGACTAATACCCAATATATATAAAGAACTCAAGAAGGTGGACTCCAGAAAGTCAAATAACCCCATTAAAAAATGGGGCTCAGAACTGAACAAAGAATTCTCACCTGAGGAATACCGAATGGCAGAGAAACACCTGAAAAAATGTTCAACATCCTTAATCATCAGGGAAATGCAAATCAAAACAACCCTGAGATTCCACCTCACACCAGTCAGAATGGCTAAGATCAAAAATTCAGCTGACAGCAGATGCTGGCGAGGATGTGGAGAAAGAGGAACACTCCTCCATTGTTGGTGGGATTGCAAGCTTGTACAACCACTCTGGAAATCATTCTGGCGGTTCCTCAGAAAATTGGACATAGTACTACCGGAGGATCCAGCAATACCTCTCCTGGGCATATATCCAGAAGATGTCCCAACTGGTAAAAAGGACACATGCTCCACTATGTTCATAGCAGCCCTATTTATAATAGCCAGAAGCTGGAAAGAACCCAGATGTCCCTCAACAGAGGAATGGATACAGAAATTATGGTACATTTACACAATGGAGTACTACTCAGCTATTAAAAAGAATGAATTTATGAAATTCCTAGCCAAATGGATGGACCTGGAGGGCATCATCTTGAGTGAAGTAACACAATCACAAAAGAACTCACACAATATGTATTCATTGATAAGTGGATATTAGCCCAAAACTTAGGATACCCAAGATATAAGATACAATTTGATAAATGCATGAAACTCAAGAAGAATGAAGACCAAAGTGTGGACACTGTGCACCTTCTTAGAATTGGGAACAAAACACCCAGGGAAGGAGTTACAGAGACAAAGTTCGTAGCTGTGATGAAAGGATGGACCATTTAGAGATTGCCGTATCCAGGGATCCATCCCATAATCAGCTTCTAAACGCTGACACCATTGCATACACTAGCAAGATTTTGCTGAAAGGTCCCAAATATAGCTGTCTCTTGTGAGACGATGCCGGGGCCTAGCAAACACAGGAGTGGATGTTCACAGTCAGCTATTGGATGTATCACAGGGCTCCCAATGGAGAAGCTAGAGAAAGTACCCAAGGAGCTAAAGGGATCTGCAACCCTATTGTTGGAACAACATGATGTACTAACCAGAACTCTGGAGCTCTTGTCTCTAGCTGCATATGTATCGAAAGATGGCCTAGTCGGCCATCAATGGAAAGAGAGGCCCATTGGACTTGCAAACTTTATATGCCCCAATATAGGGGAATGCCAGGGCCAAAAGAATGGGAATGGGTGGGTAGGGAAGTGGGGGGCGCTATGGGGGACTTTTGGGATAGTATTGGAAATGTAATTGAGGAAAATATGTAATAAAAATATAAAAAAAAAAAAAAAGAAGGTGGACTCCAGAAAATCAAATAACCCCATTAAGAATGGGGCTCAAAGCTAGACCAAGAATTCTCACCTGAGGAATAACTAATGGCTGAGAAGCACCTGAAAAAAATGTTCAGCATCCTAATCATCAGGGAAATGCAAATCAAAACAACCCTGAGATTCAGCCTCACACCAGTCAAAATGGCTAAGATCAAAAATTCAGGTGACAGAAGATGCTGGTGAGGATGTGGAGAAAGAGGAACACTCCTCCATTGTTGGTGAGATTGCAAGCTTCTACAACCACTCTGGAAATCAGTCTGGTGGTTCCTTAGAAAATTGGACATAGTACAACTGGAGGATCCTGCAATACCTCTTCTGGGCATATATTCAGAAGATGTTCCAACCCATAAAAGGACACATGCTCAACTATGTTCATAGCAGCCTTATTTGTAATAGCCAGAAGCTGGAAAGAACCCAGATGCCCCTCAACAGAGGAATGGATACAGAAAATGTGGTACATTTACACAATGGAGTACTACTCAGCTATTTAAAAAGATGAATTTATGAAATTCCTAGGCAAATGGATGGACCTGGGAGGTAACCCATTCACAAAAGAACTCAAATGATATGTATTCACTGATAAGTGGATATTAGCCCAGAAACTTAGAATACCCAAGATACAAGATACAACTTCCAAAACACATGAAACTCAAGAAGAATGAAGACAAAAGTGTGGACACTTTGCTCCTTCTTAGAATTGGGAACAAAACACCAATGGAAGGAATTACAGAGATAATGATTGGAGCTGAGACGAAAGGATGGACCATCTAGAGACTGCCATACCCGGGGATCCATCCCATAATCAGCCTCCAAACGCTGACACCATTGCATACTCTAGCAAGATTTTGCTGAAAGGACCCAGATATAGCTGTCTCTTCTGAGACTATGCCGGGGCCTAGCAAACACATAAGTGTATGCTCACAGTCAGTTATTGGATGGATCACAGGGCCCCCAATGGAAGAGCTAGAGAAAGTACACAAGGAGCTAAAGGGGTCTGCAACCCTATATGTGGAACAACAATATGAACTAACCAGTCCCCCCCCCCCAGCTTGTGTCTCTAGCTGTATATGTATTAGAAGATGACCTAGTCGGCCATCAGTAAAAAGAGAGGCCCATTGGTCCTGCAAACTTTATATGCCTCAGTACAGGGGAACACCAGGGCCAAGAAGTGGGAGTGGGAGGGTTTGGGGGACTTATGGGGTAGCATTGGAAATGTAAATGAATAAAATACCTAATTAATAAAAAAAAAAGAGAAAACATTTTTAAAAAATTAAGAGCTCTTTCAGCATTTCAGGAACCTGGTAAAGTTCCTGTCACTCATGTGGGGTAGCTTACAACCAGACAACTGTAACTCCTACTCCAGGAAATCTGAAGTTCCCTCTAATGTCTGCAGTGCACACACACACATGCAAACACACATGCATACATGCGTACCCTCACATACAAAAGCATGGCATACACACAGGCTAAACACAAACACAGCATACACTCGCATAGACACACATACACATTTGAAGGAAAAAAAAAAAAAAAACTCTGGAAAAGTCATCGCCAGGTTAAAAGCACTTGTTTATTCTTGCTGAGGAGCTGAGTTCAAATCCTAGCATCCTTAGGAAGACTGACAAACATGTGTAATTACTCTTTCAGGGACCCCAAAACCTCTTCTGGTCTATGCAGGTAGAAGGCACATGCATGGTGCACATACACATGTGCAGGCAAACATTCATATACATAAACTGAGAAATTAATAATAAATCTTTTAAAGATGGAAGGATTCCAGCTGTGTTCATTTGTTCAACCTGGTCTGTTTGTTTGTAAAGCCTTCGTGTGCCCTTCTATGATGTCTCAGCTGTGAAAGCTTCTTCTTGGTGCTTGTCCCCATCCTGATGCTGTTCCTGGGGATTTTGCCTGTTGTATAAGTCTCTTGATCCCCAGCCATCTTCTGCCATGTGTTGGACTTCTTATGGGTGAAGACACAGTGTAATGAAGAGCAGAGGGTTCTACCCTAGTTACTTAGCATCTCTTTGTGATTCCTATTAAAGCCTTGTCTTAGTTCACCCCCCTCTCCCTCTTCTTTCTCCTTTCCCTCTCTCCCTGTCTCTCCTCTCTCCTCACCCCTCTCTCTCTCTCTGTATATATGTCCCTCTCTCTCTCTCTCTCTCTCTCTCTCTCTCTCTCTCTCTCTCTCTCTCTCTCTCTCTCTCTCTCTGTGTGTGTGTGTGTGTGTGTGTGTGTGTGTGTGTGCACTTATGATGGGTTCACTTGTGAACACACTCAGGTAGAAACCAGAGAACATCTCATATGTCATTCCTCAGAAGCTCCGTTCACCTTATGTTTTGAGACAAGGTTTCCCACTGGCCTAGAACTCCCCACATCAGCTAGACTGACTAACTAGCCAGAAGCTCAAGGGACTCCCTCTTTCTTCCTCCCAAGGACTGAGATTACAAGTGTGCACCACCTTCTCCAGCTTTCCTCCAGTGGATTTTGGGGATTAAAGTTAGGGTTTTCAAAACAAACCCTTTACCAAGTTGTCTCCCCAGCCGCCTGAATTACTTTTAACCTAATATTCGTGATAGCTTGTCATAAGGAAACTAAAGAGTTAGTTACAGAAATTTACAGAGATTATACAAAATTCACCCATATACTCCAAATGTAATTTCCCTGTTATTAACATCTTATATAGATATAGGTATGGTATTTTGTCATAATTAACAAACCAATGTTGATATGCCATTATTAATTGAATGTTATAAATTTATTCTATCTTCCTTAATCTTTAGCAATATCCTATTTTCTGTTCCATAAACCTAGCTAGAATCTGACACAGCATCTGGTCTTCTTGTCTCCCTAAATTCCCCTTGGTTATGATGTTTCAGATTTTTTTATTATTATTATGAGCCCAACAGTTTTGAGGAATGCTAATGAGATATTCAGAAAATTCCCTACAATTAAGATTTGCTGACTCTCAGAATGCAGCATCATGGAGGAAAGAAAAAAAAACTTCACATGGCATCGTGTCAAGGCCACATGCCAGTCACATGTATGTGTCTTCTGATGTTGACTTCTACATTCCTTACTCCCTCTGTTGCTATGACAAAAGTAACAAGAAGGAGCAGGCTTGCTTGGGCATCCATTGCAACAGGGAAATCACAGCAACCAGAACTTGCAGTGGATGGTCATACTGTGCTGCAGTCAGGAAGCCTGAAGAGATGCACTCTGGTGCTCAGAGGACTCTCCTACTCCACTCAATCCTGGCCTTCAGCCTATGGAATGGGGTCATGCACAGTTAAAGAGATAAACCTAATCCAAACAAGCCCTCCTAGGCTTGTTTCCTAGATGACTATAGTGGCTCAAAACCACTTGTAACTTTACTCCTACAGGATCTGATAGCTCTGGATTTCTTGACCACCTAAATGTATGCATCTATCTGAAGACCTTAGAAAAGCAAAAACAAGCCAAGACCAGAAAATGACCACAAATAACAAAGATGAGGGCATCAATAATAAAATGGAGACTAAAAGAAAGGAGCAAAGAGCTGGATCTTTAAAATATTAAATTAGATTGACAAACACCAAGGCAAACTAAATTTTTAAAAAGGTTCCAATTTAGAAAGAGGAACACCTAGCAAACACAGAAGTGGATGCTCACAGTCAGCTATTGGATGGATCACAGGGCTCCCAATGGAGAAGCTAGAGAAAGTACCCAAGGAGCTAAAGGGATCTGCAACCCTATAGGGGGAACAACATGATGAACTAACCAGTACCCCGGAGCTCTTGTCTCTAGCTGCATATGTATCGAAAGATGGCCTAGTCGGTCATCACTGGAAAGAGAGGCCCATTGGACTTGGAAACTTTATATGCCCCAATACAGGGGAATGCCAGGGCCAAAAGAATGGGAACGGGTGGGTAGGGAAGTGGGGGGTGGGGGGTATGGGGGACTTTTGGGATAGCATTGGAAATGTAATTGAGAAAAATACGTAATAAAAAATATTAAAAATAAAAAAAAAGAGTTTGAGCTAGACTTATTTATAATAGCCAGAAGCTGGAAAGAACCCAGATGCCCCTCAACAGAGGAATGGATACAAAAAAATGTGGTACATTTACACAATGGAGTACTACTCAGCTATTAAAAGGAATGAATTAAAAAAAAAAAAAGAAAGAAAAAGGAACACTCCTTCATTGTTGGTGGGATTGCAAGCTTGTACAACCACTCTGGAAATCAGTCTGGCGGTTCCTCAGAAAATTGGACATAGTACTATCGGAGGATCCCGCAATACCTCTCCTGGGCATATATCCAGAAGATGTCCCAACTGGTAAGAAGGACACATGCTCCACTATGTTCATAGCAGCCTTATTTATAATAGCCAGAAGCTGGAAAGAACCCAGATGCCCCTCAACAGAGGAATGGATACAGAAAATGTGGTACATTTACACAATGGAGTACTACTCAGCTATTAAAAGCAATGAATTTATGAAATTCCTAGGCAAATGGATGGACCTGGAGGGCATCATCCTGAGTGAGGTAACACAATCACAAAAGAACTCAAATGATATGTACTCACTGATAAGTGGATATTAGCCCAGAAACTTAGTATACCCGAGATATAAGAGACAATTTGTAAAACACATGAAACTGAAGAAGAACGAAGACCAAAGTGTGGACACTTTGCCCCTTCTTAGAAGTGGAAACAAAACACCCATGGAAGGAGTTACAGAGACAAAGTTTGGAGCTGAGACAAAAGGATGGACCATCTAGAGAGACTGCCATATCCAGGGATCCATCCCATAATTAGCCTCCAAACGATGACACCATTGCATACACTAACAAGCGTTTGCTGAAAGGACCCTGATAGAGCTGTCTCTTCTGAGACTAGGCCGGGGCCTAGCAAACACATAAGTGTATGCTCACAGTCAGCTATTGGATGGATCACAGGGCCCCCAATGGACGAGCTGGAGAAAGTGCCAAAGGAGCTGAAGGGATCCGCAACCCTATGGGTGGAACAATATTATGAACTAACCAGTACCCCGGAGCTCTTGACTCTAGCTGCATATGTATCAAAAGATGGCCTAGTCGGCCATCACTGGAAAGAGAGGCCCATTGGTCTTGCAAACTTTATATGCCCCAGTACAGGGGAATGCCAGGGCCAAAAAGTGGGAGTGGGTGTGTAGGGGAATGGGGGGGGGGGTTAATGGGGGACTTTTGGGAATAGCATTGGAAATGTAATTGAGGAAAACACGTAATGAAAGAAATATTTTAAAAAAAGGTTCCAAATTAACAAAATCAGTGATTAAAATGTTACTATGGATTTTAATAAATTACACAGAATCATTTAAAAGTACTTTGAGAACTTACAGTTTAAATAACTGAGAAATCTAAAGAAGTTGATAAATTCCTAGACATGTATAGCCTAAAAGAATTAAATCTGAAATATATAAATAATTGAAAGATATCGATGAGATTGGAATAATAATAATAATAATAATAAAGCTTCCAATTTAAAAACCAGGCTGGATGAGTCTACTGATGAATTATATGAAACCCTTAAAGCAGGGCTAACAATATCTCCATTCTATGAACCAGCAAATTCCTGATACCAAAATCAGAGAAGGACCCAACAAAGAAAAAAACATATAGACCAACTTCCCTAATGGACATAGACAAAAAAGCTCGCAATAAAATTCTTGCCAACCCAAATCCAGAACACCTACACCAACCATCTTGGTTTCATTCCAGTGATACAAGGCTGGCTCAACATATGTAAATCAGGCAGTGTAAATCAACTCATAAGTCAGAGATGAGACATGGGTGGCCAGTGTCTGCACTCCCGCCCGATACTGTCCTCAAATTCTTAGCTACAGCAATAAGGCAAGAAAAAGAAAAAAGGGAGGGAACACACATAAGAAATTCAAACTCAAATTAACAGTACTTGTTGATAGTATATGACCCTATGCTTAAGAAAAAATACAAAATACCTAGAATAACCTGACCAAGGAAATGAAAAAAAAAAACCACTGAAATATTAACTTTGAGATGCTAAAAGAAGAAACTGAAGACAGTAGACAATCCAAAAGCTTCGCAAACCATGGGTTGACTAAATTAATATTGTAAAAATGACTCAGATCCTACTCAAAGTATCTGCAGATTCAATGCACTCCTCATAAACACCCCACAGACACTTCTCTCGACCCCATTTCCCTGTTCTCTCTATCCTTTCATAGTTCTAGTGAGAGGAGTCTGGGTGATTCTCACGCTTTTCCTCTTGTAGGTTGTGTGTGTGTGTGTGTGTGTGTGTGTCTGTGTGTGTGTCTGTGTGTGTGTCTGTGTGTGTGTCTGTGTGTGTGTGTGTTCATTTTAATTGATAAAAAATAGTACTTATTGGTGGTTACCATCTGATATCCCCATGCTTGTGTGTCTCTCAGGATTCCTCTCTATGTCTTGCTTTCCTGAGTCTGAGAATGGTATGCTTAGGTATATCCACCCAAAGATAATCTCTTAGTCTTGGAGCTCTAATTTGATGCCTCTATTAATTTGGGGAAGCTTTGGGCCCTCATTATTTAAATATTTTTTCTAGAATATCTCTTCTCTTTCCTTGTGTGTTTTTCCAGCACATGAATTCATGCCTTCATCATCCCTCAGCCTGGAGTAGCTGAAGATGCTGAAACCTCCCTGCCTCCAGTGCCTTCTGTGCTTGTTCACACTGAGTAACTGTGTGTTAGACTGTGGTCCTTATTGGTGTATTGGTAAAACAGCATCAGTGGGGAAGGGCATTTTGTTATGCTCTGAGGAACACTAGGCTTTTCAGCACATATCTGGTCTTAGGGCTGGGATGCTATACACACTGTTTGGGGGGTTTGGTTTTAGGGGGGTGTTTTGGTTTGGTTTTTGTTTGTTCAGTAGTTTAACCTACCACGCCCACATCCCTGCATCTCTCCCTTAGTGCAACATCCCCATCACATTCTTGAAACTGTGACTCCACCCTGGTTTAGACTGTCTCTAGGGCCAGCCAGGATATTCCCACTGGCCTGCACAACATTTATGTGCATTTTTCTTTCTTTGTGTCATACTTCTCTCTGAAAATGCTTTCTTCGTGCTGACCTGTTAATACTCAGCAGAAGAATTTCTTCTTGGAGGGAAGTGCCGTCCACCCTTCAGGATAACTGCCTTCTATGTACACACCCACAGATCTGTTTCCTGTGTCACCTCAGACCCTCTCAATGTTTTGGTTTGTTTCCATGTCTTTCTTCCCTACTAAACTGTAATCTTAGATAAATGGGAATTATCTCTCCCTTATACCATTTGGTCATAGTCCTTAAAACCTATTCTTATAGTAGGTGCAGATAAACTCTGAGGACAAAGCATGAACACTCCCAGTACGGTAGAAACCATCTAAGGCACAGCCCGGCCACTTCACACTGAGGCTACCGATTATGGCATTTTTATAAAAGCTGCTGTAGTCCCAAGAAATGGGTTCTCCAGTTATAAATATTTTTTTAAGATCACATGCAATTGTGCCTCTATTTTATGGTATAAAACTCTCAAAATGAGGAAATGTCTGTGAGATCCATGTTTAAGGCCCTTTCATTCCCTTGCCATTATTTCTCGGCGTGGTGACCTTTAAATTTAGCCTGAGTATAAGTGAGGTTGTCAGAACATCAGGTTACATTATGCAGTTCAACTATTTGTGCCTTGTAAAGACAATGTATATTCCAACAAGGAGCGCACAGTGGAGGAGGTGCCCTGGCGATATTCTGGAATTATCAAAACCAGGACGCATCCAGAAGTCAGTCAGTGCTTAGGACGACTCCGCCTTCTTGAAAAGCAGCTTGCTGAAAACAGGTTTTCATTTATTCTCCCAGAAGATAAGATAACCTGTGGCTGCTGTGTGGCCTTGCTTCCCTGGCATCTTGGAGAGAGACTAGTGTTTGAAGGCCACATGAGGGGGTTGGAGAGGGCGGGGCAGGGGGCGGGACAGACAGGGCGGGGGCGGGACGGGGCGGGTAGACTGTGTCTGCCTGCAGGTTTTTCCTTTCCTGGAAGGTGTGTGGGGCTATGTGCTGGGGCCCGCGGGGGCACTGAGGAGGCTTTGAATAGTAAACTGAACCTAAGGCTCCAAGGCTTCCCAAGCTGGTGCTAATAATAAAGGACCTTTTGTAGGCATGAGGAATCTCCCAACTTCTTTCTTAGCTCTTTGATTAGCTGCCCTCACCTTCTCACTGATAAATAGCTCAGACATGACGGCTGGGTCCTGTAGCCAATTTCTTGGAGGAAGTTTCAGAGGCTGAGCAGGATGGGCAAGAAGCACAGGGAGGAGGGGAGGGGGACCCAACCTTTGTGCCTCGACAAAGACTTTATGTTGTGCTGGAGTCCCAAGGCACATGCTATTAGCTGATATCTAAGAAAAAAAGAAGAAGAAGAAGAAGAAGAAGAAGAAGAAGAAGAAGAAGAAGAAGAAGAAGAAGAAGAAGAAGAAGAAGAAGAAGAAGAAGAAGAAGAAGAAGAAGAAGAAGAAGAAGAAGAAGAAGAAGAAGAAGAAGAGAAAGAAATGGTTCAGACACGTGGAAACTGGATTGGTCCTTGGAAAACTGCAACAAGGCACTAGATAGAGATGCCCTCCTAGAACGAGCCAGCTCAAGGTCAAATGATAATGGCCTGCACAGTTTTCAAATCCTGAAGTGCATGAATGGCAGGAAGGTCATCAGATAATGAGAGACAAGCATGCTGTTGGGCCTGTGACTAAGTTCCAGACACTACTCGGTGGAGTCACCTGCAACTGCCGTTTTTCCCAAAATGCTTCTATCTGAGATTAACTCTCTTGATTCAATACACACACACACACACACACACACACACACACGTGCACGCGCGGGCACACACACACACTCATGCATGCATACCTATAGCTATACCTATAGGTATAGGTATAGGTATAGGTATAGGTATAGGTATAGGTATAGGTATAGGTATAGAGATTTCTATTCTGTCCTGACACTCTGGTCCAGCATGCCTCAGCGACCTGCCTCCTTACCTTAGACAGTGGTTCCACTTGCTTCAAAGAGGTGATGGTTAACCTTGATCTTCAATGTGATTTTATTGGGAAGCACAGTTGAAAACATCTCTGCTGTTGATAAGGAGGAGTGGAGTGGGATAAGGACATTTCCAAAGATGATTAGCCAAGGGAAGAGTGTCAGCCCTGAATGTTGATAGCACCATCCACTGGGTTGAAGGCCTAAATAGAATGAAAGAGCAAGAAGGGCTGGGGCTCAGTGATAAAATACCTGCCTGTGGTGCGTGAGATCTTGGGTTTGATCACCAGCACAGACAAAAAGGATAAGGTAGAAGAAGCCCACGAGCACCTTTCTGTTTTATCTCTCTCTGTCTCTCCCTCCACCACCCATCAATTTCCTCTCCCCTTTCTGACCACCATGAGCTGAACAGCTTCTGCTTCTCCATACTCTTCTACTGTGATTCTCTTTACCACCACAGCCCAAATCCAATGGAGCCAGATCACCATGGAGTGAGCTCTCTGAAACTTTGAGACAAAAATCTTTTCTCCTTTAAATTGTTCTCTTAAGTATTGGTCACAGCAGATTGGTCACCTCAATACAATAATGATGATGATCATGATATTTTTAAAAGAGAAAGCAAGAATCTAACAAGCTATGGCTCTAGGAGAGACAAATGAAGACATGTAACAGTGTCTGGCACATAGCATCCTAAAGAACAACCCACAAAGATTGTCTAAGTGCTATTCCAGGTTTCCTTCATCCTAGGAACGTCTTATGAATGAGCATTTGGATCTTTCTAGGGCTGGCAATAAAATTCTAAAGTAACACTCTGGTATTCTCCTCTGATAATTGTATCTTCCCTGACAAGGATTGTTAGCCAAAGGTACCATTTTCCCTGGCTCTATGGACCCAAGGTGGGTCTGTAAGACTCTCCATCATTTCCCCAGCCATGTTGTGCTTTCTGCTGGTACCGAAGCTATGCTATGCTCATGCAATTGTTTTCTCAACAAAGAGAATGGACAATGGATTTGTTGAAATCAGGAAAGTGGTTTATCAGATTGTTACCGGTTACATTAAAAATTAACCTTTGTTGTTGCAACTGAAGACTCAACATATACATTATTAGAAGAAGGTACTGTTACCAAATAATTAGCCCTGCCAGCATTTACTGACTCTGAGTTGGCTGTGTGGTAACGTTTAGTATGTCTCTACTGTGATGGGTGTCTTGACCCCATTTTGCAGATAAAACCCTAGTCACGTGCCATTGCACTTGTGACTTGCTTTGTAGCCGTCAACGTTTCTCTGAGTCTGTCTGTGTCTCTCTGTCCTGGTGTGTTGTGGGGTTGCTTACACCACTGACACACAGGAGACTTCAGTAAATCAAAAGGGATGCAGAAGAAAGCAGAGCACCTTAGGTACCAAATGCCCTTTAAACAATATCTGACTTCCTGTGGTCAAAATTGGCATTTTCAATCATCGGTTTTGATGGCTCCTTTAAACCATCTGCTGGTCTTCATGCATGACAACAGTAGATAGTGCAGATTTCTGTAAAATGTTCAGTGAATACAGACTTGCATGTAACAAGATTTTTTTTTTTTACCCTGCAAGCAACACAGTCCCTACATGGATATTCCCACTCCTTCGTTCCTGTGTTCTGTGATCGTGGCTAAAGCTTGTATTCTTTGCTTTCCTGACCCATCTTAGACCCTTCTCCTCTCCTTCTCTTTATATCCCCCTATCTTTTTCCACCTCGAAGTCCACAAGGACTAGCAAATGCCAGCAGTGACTCTACACAGTTTTATGAGTGCTTTTAGTAAATTAGGAATTAGAGCTGGCTTCCTGTGTTAGAACGGGGATTAGAAGGAAGGTTTTTCCAACGTCTCCTGAGGATTATACGAAAAGTAAGCAGGAATCATGAAGATTGGGAATGTTATTTCCAAATGCCAACATTTTTAATAGACAAACACTGCCTGCGATCCGGCTGCAGTATATTAGCAAAGAATAAAGAAAGTCATGAAAAGGTAAACACTGGTGGGGTACTGGAATGGATGAATATTCTTACTGGCTCACAGCGCCATCTTGTGGCCTGTTCTTAAACAGAGCCCGTTTTTCATCGTAAATCAAGCCAACCTTCTGATCCTGGGCAGGTGAGCCCACTTGGCAAAGTACAGGATTTCCTGGAGTCCTGATCTTCCCTAAGCATGGCTGCCAGTCACCCCACTTGTTGAATAACTTTCTTCTCTTTGCTTTAAAAAGATTATGATGTTTCTTTCTTTCTTCTTAACTGGTTCTTTCTAGCTTCCATCACCAAATCTGCTTTATGTAACTCCTGAGGTGTGCTCCTTGCTTTATCATTCCATGCATCCTGTTTCTTCTCCTCTCTACAGATTGCTATATTCCATACTCTTCCAGCTTCTTTGAGCATTGCACACTGGTGACACATATGCAGACACTCAGGCATACACACACACACACACACACACACACACACACACACACACATTTTAAAAAATAAATAAAACTGGCCAAAGTGGCACACACCTTTAATCACAACACCCAGGAAGCAGAAGTAGAAAGATCTCTGTGGGTATTGGACAAGCCTGGTTTATATAGCAAGTTCCAGGCTAGCAGGGCTATACCTTGAGATGTTGCCTTAAATAAATAAATAAATAAATGTTATATTAAATGATTAGGCTGTTCTTGTTTTTCAGGTCTCTTCCTTGCATCTTTTGATTGAGCCTATTTTCTTACCTTTTGCTTGTTGGTTCACAGTAGTTTGTTGTGTATTATTAACATGCTGCACACTGCGTTTTGAATTCCATTTTTAAAAGTCTATTGTTTTCATTAACTCCTGCTTTTATGATTCACAGTATGGTTTCTGATAATGAAAGTAGTCCTCCCTTTGCTTGTGGTCTGAGATAGCATTCTTGCTCCACTTTTTGAATCATATAAGCTCTTTCCCCAGTATCCACTTCTCAAGATCTGTCTGTACCCACTAATGAGTCTTGCCACTTCTGTCAGATATTGAGCCCCTAAGTGTACATGGATTCTCTCTCAAAACTCAAAACTTTGTTGCTGTAGGTGAACAGTGCTGTGACAGCCTGGACTGAGTCTTCAGGGCTCCATGGAGACCCTTCGTATCTACTCAAGAATCCCCCGTATTTGCTGTTCTCTTTAAAAGCTCATTTAACTATCCATGGACTTTTTAACATTAGTCACTAATTGGAAAATGTGTGTTAACTAGCAACAAATCATCTTGAACTTTTTTGAATCTGAATTAACTTACAAATTTTATTAGGTTGAAGCCATTATAGTTTTCACATCCTCCTCATGATAGCAATATCATATTCACATTTTCAAGTCTTTGTCTATTTCCTTCCTAAAGCTTTAGGGTGCTCTCTGTAAAGCTCTAATGTAGATAAGGATACAGCTTAACATGTGTGAGGACCCAGGCTCCATCCTCAGGGCCAGGTACAGAAGTTCTTCGTGCCCTCTGTTTAAGTAGATCTGAAATATGACTTACTGTGACTAGGATGTTCTCCATCTTCCATTTTATGGTCAAGTTTATGATTACTGATATAAAGAAACACTTCAGATTGTATACAGCTTGTTAATATTACTAAAGTTGGTGAGTAAGATTTTGTACAATTATTAAAACGTTTCATTAATTTTACTTTTCCTTTCCTTATCAATCATAAAATTTAAACCTTTGTTTGTGGTCTCTTTTTAAAAGACAACCTCACTAGGTAGCCCAGGCTGGCCCTAGACTCAGTCATATAAGTGCTCAGGTTAGGACTATGCCACCACCAGGTATACAGCCTATTCCTTCTCTTAGAGAAGTACCAAGACTCCATATGACAGTAGCCCACTTTCTCCAGTACAACCTCATCTTTATTAATTACATCTGCACTGTCCTGGTATCCAACAAAAATCAAATTAAGAGAGATTAGAGTTAGGATTTGAAAACAAGGAACTGCTCATCTTCACCTCTGCCTCCACTCCTTCAAATCCAATTCTCCTGTCTCATCTATAGCTTGGCTGCAGACACCCTGCTGCAGCCTGCCTTTCCACCCTGTCTCGAGTACATCACACACAGACCTTCCCCTCCAAACTGCCTCCCACCTAATGCTTTATCCCAACCCCCAACTCTAGCAGGTATTCCTTGGGAACCTGCAGGCCACTCAGGCCAGAGAAGCAGGAAGACTAACTACAGATCTTCACCAATCTCTCTCCTCCTTCCCCAACTCCCCCCCCCACTATCTCTTCCTCTTCCTCCTCTCTTTCAATCCCAGCTCCTCAGTTTTCACTCAATCTCTACAGCAAACCTCCTGCTGCATCCTCCCTTCTATTCCACCCCGATATCCAATAGATCATGAAAATCTTCTCCACTAACTTTTTTCTCCACTGGTCCTGCTATCTCAGCCCCCAACACCAAGAGGCGTTGTCTGGGATCCTGCCTGCCAAGTCTAACAGAGAAGCAAGAAGGTCATCAAATCAGGCAGGTTTAAGTTCTTCACTCTCCCTCCTCCCCTCCACATCCAATGCCCAGTCTCATCCCCAGCACCTGATGTGGCATCTCCTCACTCTTTGCCCCTGTTCTCATGGAACCAAACAGAATCTGGTAGAATTTCTTGCTTTCTTCCCTCCTGTGGACCCCCTAAGGCACAACCCCAGCCTGTTCCCTTCTATAAGGATCCACTACCGATACCTAAAAACACATTTTACCCAGAACTCCAAGTCTCAACACCTCCTCTGAAGATTTTCTACCAGGCAATAAATACACAGACCTCACACTCTCCTCAGAACCAGATAGGACAACCAAAGATCAAAACAACAAAACAAAAAAGATATCAGCTCCTAGAATTACAATATTCCCAAATCTAGATATCCTAGATGCCAGAGTAAAAACATAATTGATAAGAGCCAGGACAATGTTTCCAATAAAGCCCAGCAATCTTGAGTATTACAACATAGCTGAAGCACAAGACAAAGAATTTTAAAGAGCCTGTATGGACATGATAGAGGTTCTAAAAAAGAAAATAGATAAATTCCTTAAAGAAATCTATGAAAACACAAACAATGGAAGACAATACAACCATTCAAGAAAGGGAAAAAGGATCAATTTAAAAAAATCAAGCTGAGTAAATTTATAACTGAAATTTTAGCCACTTAACCAGGTTTATTGCATCAGAGCCAAACTTCACCAAGATAATAAAAAAGACAAAAGACAGAATCTTAGAAATTGAAGATACAATAGAAGAAATGGATAACTCAGTCAAAGAAAATGTTAAATCTAAAAAAAAAAATCTGTAAGAAAACATCCAGGAAATCTGGGACACTATGAAAAGATCAAATCTAAGAATAATAGGAACAGAGGAAGAAGGAGGAAGAAACCCAGGTCAAAGGAACAGAAAATATTTTGAACAAAAATTATAGAAGAAAATGTTCCTAACCTAAAGACATAGATACCTATCAAGGTATAAGAAGAATATACTGGAATAGAAAAGAAAGTCCCTTTGGCACAAAATAATCAAAACACTAAACATACAAAACAAAGAAAGAATATTAAAACTTCAAAGGAAAAAGACCAAGTATCATATAAAGGCATGCAAATTAGAGTAACATCTGACTTCTCAGTAGAGATTGGAAAAACCAGAAGGGTCTGGACAGAAGTTCTACAGACTCTAAGAATACTCAACAAAATTTTCAGTTACTATAAGTGGAGAGAATATGACATTCCATGATAAAAACAAATTTAAGAACTCTTTACATACAAACCCAGTCCTACAGAAGGCAGTGGAAGGAAAACTTGAGCCTAAAGAGATTAACCAGACCCAAGAAAACACAAAGAATAAATAATTGCAGGCTAGAAAATCAAAAATAAAAGGGAAATAAATATAGATATGCACACATACATGAGCAGGAATCAACAAACACTGCTCATTGAAATCTCTCAATATCTAAGTTGGAGAACTAACAGAGACTAATAGAGAAGATACAAAAGCAGAATCCGTTCTTTTTCTGTGCCCAAGAAACACACCTTAACATCAAGGATTGACATCACCTTAGGGTAAAAGGGTAGGAAAAATATTCCAAGTAAATGGATCAAAGAAACAAGCCAGTGTAATTATTTTAAAATCTGACAAAAATATACTTTAAACCAAGATTAGTCAAGATAGGAAAGTACACTACATATTCATCAAAAGCAAAAGGCCATTGAAATTCTTAATATGTATTTGCCAAATACAAGGTCACCAAAGTTCTTTTTAAACCACTACCTCAGCTTAAATCACACATTGATCGTTACACACTAATATACCCTTGTCTTTAGTTAGGGTTTTACTGCTATGAACAGACACCATGACCAAGGCAGCTCTTATAAGGACAATATTTAATTGGGGCTGGCTTACAGGTCAGAGGTTCAGGCCATTATCATCCAGGAAGGAGCATGGCAGAGTTCAGGAAGATATGGAGCTGGAGGAGCTGAGGGTCCCACCTCTTGTTCCAAGCTAGCAGAAGACTGACTTCCAGGCAGCTGGTATGAGGGTCTCAAAGCCCACACCCACAGTGACAAATCTATTCCAACAAGGCTACACCTCCTAATAGTGCCACTCCCTGGGCCAAGTATATATACAAAGCATCACAACACCTTTCTCAACGATAGACAGGTTATCAAGACAAAAACTGAGCTGACATCATAAGCCACAGATATTTATAGAAAACTGCATGAAAACACATAAGAATATACTTTCTTCTAAGCACCTTATGAATTTTCTCTAAAGCAAACCACAGTCTTGGACACAACACAATTCTCAACAGATCAAAACAAATTGAAATAGCATACAGAATCCTACTTTACCACCTGAAGATAAAGCTGGGTATCAACAACAGTAGAAAGCTAGCAAATTCCTAGGATTCACTACTGAATGAAAACTGAGTCAAAGCAAAAATAAAGAAAAAAGTAAAGACTTTTAAGAATTGAATGAAAATGAATACAACATATACCTAAACATAAGGGATACAATGAAGGCTTTTCTAAGGGGGAAGTTCATAGCAATAAATGCACAGAAAAAAAAATGAAGCAATCTCATATTAGTACCTTGACAGCACGTCTGAAACTCTAGAATAAAAAGAAGAAAGCATACCAAAAAGGAGCAGATAGAAAGAAATAATCAAGCTCAGGGCTGAAATCAATAAAATACAAACCAAAATATGACAATCAATAAAGCAAAGTGTTAGTTCTTTGAGAAAATTAGTAGGATTGACAAACCCTTATACAAAATATCCAAATTTTAAAAATCAGAAATCAAAAGGGGGGACATAAAAACAGACACTGAACAAATCGAGAGAATCTTAAGACATACTTTAAACACTGATCTCCTCTCTTTAACAAGGAAGCCGAGTGGCAGATGCCAATAGGCAGATCTTTGAGAAAACATTGACTGGTAAGACCATCACTCTTGAGATCAAGCCTCATGACACCATCAAGAATGTGAAAGCCACCATGCAAGTCAAGGATGGATCCTACCTTCCCAGCAGAAGCTGATATGCCCTGGCAAGCAGCTGGCGGATGGTCACAACCTGTCTGACTACCAACATCTTGCAGTGCCTGGCACTGTGCCTGCATGGGGGAGCCATCCCTTTTCAGCTTGCCCAGAACTACAGCTGTGACAAGATGATCTGTCACATGTGCTAGGCACACCTGCATCCCCTGCAGTCACCTCCTGCAAGAAGGAGTGTGGCCACACCAACAACCTGCACCCCAGTAAGAAGGTCAAATAGAAATGGAGCTATATCTGGCCCATGACCAGGGACCAAATAAAGTTCCCTTCCATCGTCTGGAAAGAAACAAAAACCAACAAACAAAACAAACAACAACAACAAAACTTGTACACTACCAAATTGGAAAATCTAAAAGAAATAGATAATTTTCTCTATACATACCATTTACCAAAGTTAAATCAAGACCAGCTACACAGTTTAAGTGGAACTATAACCCCTAGTGAAATAGAAGCAGTCATTAAAAGTCTCCCAATTAAAAATGCCCAGAGCCAGATGGTATTAGCATAGAATTCTGCCAGACTTTCAAAGAAGAATTGATGCTAATACACCATAAATTATTCCACAAAATAAAAATACAAGGAACACTAACCAATTTGTTTTACAAGGCCACAGTTGTTACCCTGATACCCAAACCACATAAAGACTCAACAAAGAAAGACAATTATAGACCAATTTCCCTTATAAATATAGATGTAAAAATTCTCAGTAAAATACATGCAAACTGAATCCAAGAGCACATCAAAAAAGACAATCCATCATGATCAAGTATGCTTCATCCCAGAGATGCAGGGATAGTTCACCATATGTAAATTAGTAAATGTAATCCACCATATGAAAAAATGAAAGGCAAAAACAATATGTGGTCAGCTCATTAGTTACAGAAAAGGCCTTTGACAAAATCCAACACCACTTCATGATAAAAGTCTTGGAGAAAGTAGGGATACAAGCTGCATACCTCAACATAATAAGGTAGTTTATAACAAGTCCTTAGCCAACATCAACTTAAATGGAGAGAAACTCAAAGCATTTTCACTAAAACCATGAACAAGACAAGGTTGTCCACTCTCTCCATACCTATTCAATATAGTACTTAAAGCTGGAGCTAGAGCAGTAAGACAGCTGAATACTAAGTGCATACAAATTAGAAGGGAAGAAGTCAAGATATCTTTGTAGGTAATTTAATACCTTTGTAGGTAATATGTATACCTTTGTAGGTATACATAAGTGAGCCTAAAAATCCTACGAGGAAACTCCTACAGCTAATAAACACTTTCAGCAAAGTAGCTGTATAAAAAAAAAATAACTCACAATGCCAAATGCACTGAGAAAGAAAACAGGGAGACAACACCTTTGTTTTCTTTTTAAATTGGATATTTTCTTTAATTACATTTCAAATGTTATTCCCTTTCCCAGTCCTGGTCCCCGAACCTGCTATTCCATCCCCCCCTACCCTGCTTCTATGAGGGTGTCCCCCCATCCACCTACCTATTCCCTGCTTCCCACCCTCAAATACCTCTACACTGGAGCATCTAGCCTTCACAAGACCAAAGGCCTCTCCTCCCACTGATGCCCCAACAAGGCCATCCTCTACTACATATGGATCTGGAGCCACAGGTCCCTTTATGTGTCCTCCTTGGTTGGTGGTTTAGACCTTGGGAGTTCTGGGGGATCTGGTTGGTTGGTATTTGTCCTTCATATGGGGTTTCAAACCTCTTCAGCTCCTTCAGTCCTTTCACTAACTCCTCCATTGGGGATCCCATTGGGGACCCTATGTTCAGTCCAATGGTTAGCTGTGAGCATCTGCCTCTGTATTTGTCAGGCTCTGGCAGAGCCTCTCAGTAGACAGCTATATCAGGCTCCTGTCAGCATGCACTTCTTGGCATCCACAATTCTGTCTGGGTTTGGTATGTGTCTAATAGATCCAAACAATATAAAATACTCTGGGATAACTCTAATCAAGCAGGTAAGAGACTTATATGATTAAAAACTTGAAGTCTTTGAAGAAGATATTTGAAATTAGAAAGATCTTTCATACTCATGGATGGATAGAATTAATATAGCAAAAATGGCCATGCTACCAAAATCAATCTTCAGACCTCTCCCACCACATCTCTGTCCACCTTCATCAAACCTGCAAATCAGGAAACATACATACCTTTGGATCCCAAAACTTACAAAACTGCTGACCATACAGCCAAAGGAAACCCATAAGAGGCTTACCATACCAGGACCATCAAGGTTAGCCCTTTCCCAATAGCCTACTACAAGAACATCCAGTGACCAAAACCATCCAGGTGGCTAAAGTCCCTCAGAAGAACACAGTCAACAAAAGCTAGGGCAATATGACAGCTCCAAAGCACAGATATCCCATTACAGCAAGCCCTGGATATCCTAACACAACTGAAACACAAGAAAATGACCTTAAATACAATCTTATAAAGATGATAGAAGCCATAAAGAGAAAACAAATAAATCCCTTAAAGACATACAGGAAAATACAGTTAAACAGGTGAAGGGAATAAATAACAGTGTGCTAAAGCTGGAAGTAAAAATAGAAGCAATGAAGGAAACACAAACTGAGGAAATCCTGGAGATGGGAAACCTAAGGAAGAGAACAGAAACAACAGACACAAGTATCACCAACAGAATACAGGAGATGGAAGGCAGAATCTCAGGCATAGAAGATACAATAAAAGAAATTGATACATCAAAGAAAATGTTAAATCTAAAAAATTCCTGACACAAAACATTCAGGAAATCTGGGATACCATGAAGACCTAACCCAAGAATAATAGGACTAGAAGAAGGTTTAAGAGTCCTAGCTCCAAGGCCCAGAAAATATTCCCAACAAAATCATAGAAGAAAACTTTCCCAACCTAAAGAAAGAGATGCCTATAAATATACATGCAACTTATAGAACACCAATTATACTGGACCAGAAAAAAAATCCTCTCAGTATATGATAATCTAAACACAAAATCTACAGAACAATGAAACAATATTAAAAGCTACAAGGGGAAAAGGTAGGAAATGTACGATGGCAGACCTATCAGAATTACATCTGACTTCTCAACAGAGACTCTAAAATCTAGAAAGGTCTAAACAAATATCTTGCAACCTCTAAAAAAAATCACAGATGCCAACCTAGACTACTATACCCACCAAAACTCTCAATCACCATAGATGGAAAAAACAAGTTATTTCAAGACAAATTCAAATTAAACAATATCTATTGCCAGGCAGTGGTGGTGCATGCCTTTAATCCCAGCACATGGGAGGCAGAGATAGGTGGATTTCTGAGTTCGAGGCCAGCCTGGTCTACAGGGTAAGTTCCAGGATAGCCAGGGCTACACAGAGAAACCCTGTCTCAAAAACAAAACAAAACAAACAAAACAATCTATCCACAAATCCAGCCATACAAAAAATATTAGAAGGAAAACACCAATCTAAGGAAGAAAACATCCAAGAAAACACAAGAAATAAGTAACTCTATGTCAGCAAATCAAGGGAAGTATACAGTATACACAAGCAAACACACACACACATCACCACCACTAACAACAACAACAAAATAACAAGAATTAGCAATCACTGGTCATTAATATCTCTCAACATCAATGGACTCATGTACCCAATAAAAAAGACACAGGCCAACAGAATGAATGTGAAAACAGGATTCGTCATTCTGTTGCATACAAGAAACACACCTTAGCAATAAATTTAGACATTACCTCAGAGTAAAGGGCTGGAAAAAAAGTTTTCTAAGCAAACAGACCCAAGGAACAAGCTGGAGTAGCCATTCTAATGTCTAATAAAATAGACATATATCAGCCTCTTTAATCAAAAAGAGACAGGGAAGGACATATATCATACTCATCAAAGGAAAAATCTACCAAGATGGTATCTTAGTTCTGAACATCTTTGCCCAAAACACAAGGGCACCCACATTTATAAAAAGAAATATTGCTAAAGCTTAAGTCACATATTGAACACCACACATAAATAGTTGGAGACGACACACCCCACTCTCACCAACTATGATCATCCAGATGAAAACTAAACAGAGAAATAATGAAGCCAAAAGATACTGTGAATCAAATGGACCTAACAGACATCTATAGAATATTTTACCCAAACACAAAAGAATATACCTTCTTCTCAGCACCTCATGAATTCTTCTCTAAAATTGACCATATAGTCAGTCACAAAGCAAGCTTCAATAGATACAAGAAAATTCAAATAATGGCTTGTATCTTATCAGACAACTATGGATTAAAGGTGAACTTCAACAACAATGGAAACACCAGAAAGCCTACACATTCATGGAAATTGAACCATTCTCTACTCAATGATCTCTGGGTCAGGGAAGAAATAAATAAAAAAAGTAAAGACTTTCTATAATACAATGAAAATGAAGGTACAACATACCAAATTTATGGGACACAATGAAAGCAGTGCTAAAAAGACAATTCATAGCACTAAGTGGCTCCATAAAGAAATTAAAAAGTTTTCACACCAACAACTTAAAATTATAAGCTCTACAAAAAAAAAAAAAAAAAAAAAAAAGCAAGCACACTGAAGAGGAGTAGACGGCAGAAAATAATCAAAATCAGGGCTGAAACAATCCCTTAAAGACAAAGAAAAGAAGACAAAGAATCAACAAAACCAAGAGCTGGTACTTGGAAAAAATAAACAAGACACACAAATCATTAGCTGAACTAACCAAAAGACAGAGACAGTACCCAAATAAACAAAATGATAAATGAAAATGGAGATATAACAACAGACAATGAGAAAGTTCAAAGAATCATTAGGTCATACTATAAAAGCTTGTACACCACAAATTTGGAAAATCTTAACAAAATTGATGATTTTCTAGACAGATACCACTTATCAAGTTAAATCAAGATCAGGCAAACTATTTAAACAGCCCTATAACCCTAAGGAAGTAGAAACAGTCACCAAAAGTCTCCCAAACAAAACAAAACAAAACAAAACAAAAAAAAAAAGCCCAGGTCCAGGTGATTTTACTGCAGAATTTTAACACAGTTTCAAAGAAGAGCTAGTACTAATACTCCCCAAACTATTCCATAATAGAAACACTGCCAAACTCATTCTATAAAGTCATAGTCAGTCTGCTACCTAAACCACACAGACTCAACAAAGAAAGAAAACTTCAGACAAGTTTCTCTTACAAACATTGATACAAAAATACTCAATAAAATACTTGCAAATTGAATCCAGGAACACATCAAAAACATCATCCACCATGATCAAGTAGGCTTAATCCCAGGGATATAGGGAAGGTTTGACATACAAAAATCTATCAACATAACAAAATGAACAAATTGAAGTGAAAGAAATCACAGGAACATTTCATTAGATGTTGAAAAAGTCTTTGACAAAATCTAACACCCCTTCACGTTAAAAATATTAGAGAGATCAGGATATAAGACACATACCTAAACATAAGCAAAGCAATAGACAGCAAGCCAATGGTCAACATCAGACTACATGGAAAGAAACGTAAAACAATTCCATGAAAATCAGGGACAAGACAAGGTTTCCCACTCTCTCCCTATCTATTCAACATAGTAGTTAAAGTTCTAGCCAGAGCAATTAGATGACAAAAGGAGATCAAAGGCATACAAATTGGAAAGGAAGAAGTCGAAGCATCACTATCTGTGGATATGATAGCATACATAAGCAACCCCAAATATTCTACCAGAGAACTCCTACAGTTGATAAACACCTTCCGCAAACTACCTGTATACAAAATTAACTCGAAGAAATCAGTAGCCCTCCTTTATACAAAGGATAAATGGGCCAAGAAAGAAATTAGGGAAACAATACCCTTAATAATAGCCACAGATAATATAAAACACCTTGGTTTAGCTCCAGCCAAGCAAGTGAAATACATATACAAAAAGAAGTTCAAGTTGTTGAAGAAAGAATTTGAGGAAAATATCAGAAGATGGAAAGGTCTCCCATGTTACTGGACAGGTAGGATTAGCACAGTGAAAATGGCCATCTTACCAAAAGTAATTTACGGATTCAATACAATTCCCATCAAAATTTCAACACAATTATTTCCAGATCTTGGAAGAGCAATTCTCAACTTCTTTTGGAAAAATAAAAAATCCAGGATAGCTAAAAAAAAATCCTGAACAATAAAAGAACTTCTTGAGGTATCACCATCCCTCACCCCAAGCTGTAGTACAGGGAAATAACGACTAAAACTGCATGGTATTGGTATAGGAACAGACAGGTTGACATATGGAATGGAATCAAAGACTGAGAAATAAATCCACACACCTATGATTACTTGATTTTGTCTTTACAAAGAAGGCAAAACCATACAACAGAAAAAGGAAGGCATCTTCAACAAATGGTGCTGATCTAATTGGATGTCTGCATGTAGAAAAATACAAATAGATCCATAGCTCTCACCCTGCCCAAAACTCAAGACCAAGTGATTCAAAGATCTCAACATAAAACCAGATACATTAAATCTAATAGAACAGAAAGTGAGGAATAGCCTTGAACTCCTTGGTACAGGAGACAACTTCCTGAACAGAACACCAATGGCTAAGATCAACGATTGATAAATGGGACCTTATGAAAATGAAAAGCTTCTGTAAAGCAAAGTACACTGTCAATAAGACAAAATGGCAGTCTACAGATTGGGGAAGGATTTTTACCAACCCTACATCTGATAGAGGTATCCCTCTAACCAAACTTTATATATATAAACTTCAAGAAGTTAGACACTGACAACCCAAACAATCCAATTTAAAAATGGGGTAGAGAGCTAAAGAGAGAATCCTCAAGAGAGGAATCTTGAATGGCCAAGAAGCACTTAAATGTTCAAAGTCTTTACTTATCAGGGAAATATAAATCAAAACAACTCCCAGATTCCATGTTACACCTGTCAGAATGGCTAAGTTCAAAAACTCAAGAGAGCACATGCTGGAAAGGATGTGGAACAAGAGGAACACTCCATTGCTGGTGGGATTGCAAAACTTTGTACAACCACTCTGGAAATCAATTTGGTGGTTTCTCAGAAAACTAAGAATTGTTCTACTCAAGACCCAGCTATACTGCTCCTGGGTATATACTCAAAAGATGATCTATTATCCCACAAAGATACTTGCTCAACTATGTTCATAGCAGCTTTATTCACATAGCAGCCAGAAACTGTAAACAACCTACATATCCCTCAACTGAAGAATGGATAAAGAAAATGTGGTATATCTACACAATGGAAATCTATTCAGCTACTAAAAATAAAGACATCATGAATTTTTGAATCCTGCTTGAACTTGAGAATATCATCCTGAGTAAGGTAACCCAGACCCAAAGGGACATGCATGGTATGTACTCACTTATGAGTGGATATTAGCCATAAAATAAAGGATTCCCACACTATATTCCACAGACCCAAAGAAGCTAAACAAGTAGGACAACCCATGTAAGGATGCTTCAATCACATTTAGAAGCAGAAATAAAATAGACATAGGAGGCAGATGAAGGGAGGGACCTGGGTGGAAAAAGGGTAAGGGAAAGGGGAAGGGGATTCAGGATCAGGTGTGGGGAAGGGACAGAAGAAGTGGCCAGATGTCCATGAGAATCAATAGAAATCTCCAACTGAAGGGGGTGGGAAGGTGGGAGTATCACGAGAACATGACAGAGACCTGAGATTGGGGATGACCATAGCTGTGACCATAGCTGTGACCATAGCACTGGGGAGAAGGAATCTGAAGAATCCACCTCCTATAGTCAGGCAGGAACCCCAGTGAAGAAATAACAACATCAACCCACCTACAAAATTTATTCTGTCTACAAGAAATGCAGAGACTGAGGTAATGGCTAACCAAATAACTGGTCCAACTTGAGACCCACACTATAGTCAAGCACCAGTCTCTGACACTATTAATAATACTCTGTTATGCTTGTAGACAGGAGTCTATCACGGCTGCCTTCTGAGAGGCCCCACCCAGCAGCTGACTGAGAAGGATACAGAGACCTAGAGCCAAACAGTGGATGGAGCTTGGAGACTCTTCTGGAAGAGTTGGGGAAAAGATTGCAGCCCTGAAGGAGATAGGAACTCCACAAGAAGACCAGCAGAGTTAACTAACCTAGACCTTTGGGGCTCTCAGAGACTGAAACACCAACCAAAGAACATACAAGGACTGGACCTAGCCCCCACCCCCACACATATGTAGCAGATATGCAGGTTGGTCTTCATGTGGGCCCTGAACAACTGGAACTGTTGCCTGTCTGTGGGATATGTCTTCCAGCTAGGCTGCCTTGTCTGATGTCAGTGGGAGAGGATGCAGCTAGTCCCACAGGGACTTGATGTGCCAGGGTGGGGGAATCTGGGGGGAGGGGAGGTTAACCCCCTCAGAGTAGAAGGAGATGGGGAGAAGGATGTGGGAGGGGTGACCAGGAGGAATGGCAGTGATTGCAAGATGTTAAGTGAATAAATAAAAATTAAAAAACAAAAACACTTGAAAATGAAAAATGTTTCCTCCAAGAGGTCTCATTGGGGAAAATACTTTTAAGAGTAGACTGCTTGGCCAGCTGTAGATGGCCAACAGTAAACGACCTCGACAGCATCTTTAGAAATTCCTTGTCTCACAATGTCTTTCACACATTTTCTCTTTTTAAAAAATGTTATCTAGTTGTTTTTATTTTATTTGTACAGTGTTCTTCTCTCTTTTTACCTTTCTGATATTCTGCTTATATATTATGGTTTCCAATTTATTGTTCTTGTGGGATTCCTGGGCATGCACACAAGTAGGTCTCTGTTTTTTGAATTGTCTCCGGCGTTCCTTCTACCTGCTAGTTTTGTCCTATAATGATGGGTTCCTTTTTGTTTTATCATATTATAATTTTCCTTATTGTTATCTCATAGAAGCCTGTTTGCTTTCTTTTTTGTTTGTTTCATAATTTTAATTACTCTTTGCAATAAGATATGTAGCAGTTGGACATGCAGGTATGCTCTCACATAAGGTCTTCAGCCTGATTTGACTGTTTGTTTTCTAATGGGTGACAGGGCATGAATTTGGATAGGAGAGGAGGTGGGGAGGAACTGGGAGGAGTAGGGAGAAGGAAAACTCTAATCAGGATATATTATGTGAAAAAAATCAGTTTTGCTTTCTTCTTATTTTTCTTCTTTGGTTTTTGAAACAGGGTTTCTCTGTGTAGCCCTGGCTGTCCTGGGACTCATTCTGGAGACCAGGATAGCCTGGTACTCAGAGTCTTCGGCCTCTGCCTCCCAAGTACTGGGATTAAGGGTGCCAGCCAGCACTACTACACACCTTGCTTTAAAAAATCTATTTTTAATAAAAGGGTGGGAAAAGACAAGAGTTGTAAATGACATAGTTGAACAGTCTTGTTCACAGTCACAACAGTCTTGGGAATATCTCCCCATACCTCCTGCCTGAGAGCTACCACTTTATAAGAGAAGCAGCTAGCTCTTTCCCTACAGGGAGGAATGGAGGAATGGCCCTTTAGTTTCCCATCTCAGTCTCACACACATGATCAGTGTGTCTCTGAGGTCAGCAGCCTGAGATTCAGCTATTCTTTTCTAGTGTGTGCTTTCAGAAGACATATGGTAGAGGAAAAGGAGGAGGAGGAAAGGGGGGAGTGAGAAGAGGGGGAGGGGTAGCCTCCTGTCTGCTGCAGCACGCATCCCCCTTCTTCTGTTATCCTCCACATTGCTACCTGACCTGTCTTCTACTTGGAGAGGTTTGTTTGGTTGAGTTTTTTGTTTGTCTGTCTGTTTGTTTGTTTGTTTGGACTTTTGTTTCTGTTTGTTTGTTTTTTACTCACATTCTCAAACCTGCCGCTTCCCCTCTTGCCTTCTGTGGCATTTCAAAGGCAGCTTGCACAGACCTAGTCTTTGTTAATTCAATGTCTGGCTGGAATCATCCTTTGCCTCAGTTATTTTCTAAACGCATTGGTCTTCAGCCTGGAGTTCTTCAGCCATTTCTCATTTAGGAAGAAGAGAAAGGATGCTCACAGCCCCATGATGAACGTACCAACATAGGCATTTAAAGTTAAAAGCCAAATTTTACAGTATGTTTTAAAGTTAAAGATTTTTCTCAAGAAAACTAAGCATCTATAGAAAAAGTTAGGACGTTGATAAATGATGGTTTCTAGACATGGATTATTGTTCAAAACAAAGGGATGCTGGTTAAAAGGCCGTGAATTCATTCATTTTTCATTTCAGTGAGTCCTCTGTGACGGCTCTTTCTTGGATTACAGGTATTTTTAATATGTGCACAGCATGGCAGTTCTCTCCTAGGTGACAGTCAAGGACTCCAAGGTCTTGTGTTGCCTTGACCACTCAGCAGATGACCTTGAACACACCACTGTGTTTAACTTTTGTTCTGTTGAAGGAAGCAAACCCAAAAAATGCTGTCCAAATCTGTGCCAAATCTAATATACCATAAAACTGCATTTGCGTGTTACAGACTAAAGATGAGTGCATCTTGCATTTCTCTTTGAATAGAGCTAAATATCCTTGAACGTTCATTGTATTTATTTCTGTGTCCATTTCACTGTAGATAGAAGGAATGATATATCTGGACCAGATCCGAGGTTGAGATGATGACGATATGAGATTCCATCCTGCTGTCTAAGGTTTTAATTGGATTTAAAAAAAAAAATCAATCCATTCTGAGATGGAGACGGCACCTTGGCCGTGTTCTTGTACTACAAAAATGATAAGGTTTCCAATGACTATGTCAGCTTCTGGGGTATCTAGGGATGAAACCTAGAACCAGCCATGCCAAAGGACCTTGAGGCTTCAAGCCTGACCTGCCCCAGCCAGATGGCCATCCCACTAGAGTGTGACCACTAACCTAGGTTTTTAAGATTCAGGCTTTTATAGTGAAGATAAAATAGAATAGGAAGAGAAGGAAATGCTGGTTTCCAGGAACTGTTTTCGTTCCAGTGACTGCTTCCCTCCAGGGGAAGGAGAATGCCTGGCCTCTGATCAGTGGAATGTATTTAGGAATTTCATGATGGAGAAGTGAAGAAACCTTATCATCTTTGAGTCACTAAAAGTCCGGGTTTCTTATTAAAATAATGCTTCAGTGAACAGTGGTAACCAATACAACTTCAAAGCTCCCTAGCACCTGATGTTATGAATGCCGTGTCCACAATAGAGTACCTGTAAACACACACTCACACACAAACATACACACACACACACACACACCGATACACGCATACCAGAGGTCTCCTTGTAAAACAAACACCCAGTACACCCTATATCATCTCCATATTAGATAAACACAAAGTGTTACAAAAGACAAAGGCATGCAGTGATGAGATTGTTAGCATGGCCTCTGTTTCTTTTTCTATTAGAATGAAAAGTAAGATCTGTTTGCCTGCTCCATTGCCTCACCCCTAAATTGGACACATATCTGTGCAAATGAGGCAGCTCAGCTGTGAGTCCAGGCAGCTCTTGTGCTGTCACGAGTACAGAACACTCAACAAGTAAAGCGTTGAGTGGCATCCTTGAGAGAAGGTGGTAAGTATCTCTTCCAGTCTTAGCAATCCTGGAGCCTCGGACACCAAAGGCTTAGGGTCTAGAATGACAGACAGAGGCTTATAGCTCCAATCCCTGAGAATGAGAGGCTTTAGAAGCCATGGACATGAACCTCTAGGTGTGCGATGTGACAATTTAATGTCTGGGCCTAGGTTGCCAGAGGCCCAGGACCTGGAACTATTGTAATCCTCAGCTCTCCCAAAGTCAAGCCTCACCCCCCGCCCAAGGTGGGGTTTCTATGTGTATCCCTAGCTGTCCTGACACTTGCACTGTAGACCAGGCTGGTCTTAAACTCAGATATCTGTCTGTCTGTCCAGCCTCTGCCTCTGCCTCTGCCTCTGCCTCTGCCTCTGCCTCTGCCTCTGCCTCTGCCTCTGCCTCTGCCTCTGCCTCTGCCTCTGCCTCTGCCTCTGCCTCTGCCTCTGCCTCTGCCTCTCTGCCTCCTCTGCCTCTGCCTCTGCCTCTGCCTCTGCCTCTGCCTCTGCCTCTCTGCCTCTCTGCCTCTCTGCCTCTCTGCCTCTCTGCCTCTCTGCCTCTCTGCCTCTCTGCCTCTCTGCCTCTCTGCCTCTCTGCCTCTCTGCCTCTCTGCCTCTCTGCCTCTCTGCCTCTCTGCCTCTCTGCCTCTCTGCCTCTCTGCCTCTCTGCCTCTCTGCCTCTCTGCCTCTCTGCCTCTCTGCCTCTCTGCCTCTCTGCCTCTCTGCCTCTCTGCCTCTCTGCCTCTCTGCCTCTCTGCCTCTCTGCCTCTCTGCCTCTCTGCCTCTCTGCCTCTCTGCCTCTCTGCCTCTGCCTCTCTGCCTCTGCCTCCTGCCTCTCTGCCTCTCTCTCTGCCTCTCTGCCTCTCTGCCTCTCTGCCTCTGCCTCTCTGCCTCTCTGCCTCTGCCTCTCTGCCTCTGCCTCCTGCCTCTCTGCCTCTCTCTCTGCCTCTCTGCCTCTCTGCCTCTCTGCCTCGCCTCTCTGCCTCTCTGCCTCTCCCTCTCTGCCTCCTGCCTCTCTGCCTCTCTGCCTCTCTGCCTCTCTGCCTCTCTGCCTCTCTGCCTCTCTGCCTCTCTGCCTCTCTGCCTCTCTGCCTCTGCCTCTCTGCCTCTCTGCCTCTCTCTGCCTCTCTGCCTCTCTGCCTCTCTGCCTCTCTGCCTCTCTGCCTCTGCCTCTCTGCCTCTCTGCCTCTGCCTCTCTGCCTCTGCCTCCTGCCTCTCTGCCTCTCTCTCTGCCTCTCTGCCTCTCTGCCTCTCTGCCTCTCTGCCTCTCTGCCTCTGCCTCTCTGCCTCTCTGCCTCTGCCTCTCTGCCTCTGCCTCCTGCCTCTCTGCCTCTCTCTCTGCCTCTCTGCCTCTCTGCCTCTCTGCCTCTCTGCCTCTGCCTCCTGCCTCTCTGCCTCTCTCTCTGCCTCTCTGCCTCTCTGCCTCTCTGCCTCTCTGCCTCTCTGCCTCTCTGCCTCTCTGCCTCTCTGCCTCTGCCTCCTGCCTCTCTGCCTCTGCCTCTCTGCCTCTGCCTCCTGCCTCTCTGCCTCTCTCTCTGCCTCTCTGCCTCTCTGCCTCTCTGCCTCTCTGCCTCTCTGCCTCTGCCTCTCTGCCTCTGCCTCTCTGCCTCTGCCTCCTGCCTCTCTGCCTCTCTCTCTGCCTCTCTGCCTCTCTGCCTCTCTGCCTCTCTGCCTCTCTGCCTCTGCCTCCTGCCTCTCTGCCTCTCTCTCTGCCTCTCTGCCTCTCTGCCTCTCTGCCTCTCTGCCTCTCTGCCTCTCTGCCTCTCTGCCTCTCTGCCTCTGCCTCCTGCCTCTCTGCCTCTCTCTCTGCCTCTCTGCCTCTCTGCCTCTCTGCCTCTCTGCCTCTCTGCCTCTCTGCCTCTCTGCCTCGCCTCTCTGCCTCTCTGCCTCCTGCCTCTCCCTCTCTGCCTCCTGCCTCTCTGCCTCTCTGCCTCTCTGCCTCTCTGCCTCTCTGCCAACTGCCTCTCTGCCTCTCTGCCCCTGCCTCCAAAGTGCAGGAATTACAGGTCTGCATCGCCACTGCCCATCCCTCTGCTCCTACAAGGAGCTAGTGCCTGCTTCTATCAGTGCCAGCTAATATCACAGCCTCCAAGCCCTGTGTATTGGAACCCTTACCCTTTTTTAACAGTGAGTAATGTTACAACTTCTGATCCTTGGATGTTGGGACTCTTGGCCCTTAAGTCTTCCAGAACTCTGGAACTCTTCCAGCAACTGGGTACTGCAGTGCCTGGCTTTGGGTCACTTCCTTGTCAGATGACACTGAGTCTAGACAGCCTGGGTACTTTTTGCCTACAACAATGAATCAAACATACAACCTCTACTACCCTAACTCTTTAAACTCGCAGCTGAGACGTTTTCAGTGTCTGTACTTCATGTAACCTCAAGAGTCACATTAGGTTTTGAGTTCAAAGCAATGATTATTACCTGCTTGTTGCAATGAAGGCACCTCATCCCCATATCCCAATGCTCCCTCTCTGTGAGTGGTATAAAAGAGCCACACCTGCATATGCAGAGAGTTTCTGGTGCCACTGGAGAGGATCCCTCAAAATATAAATCTGAGGTCTTAAATCCATGTTGCTTCTTCCGCTCTTCCTCTTTAAGTCAGGGAGGGAAATCGAACCTGCATCCCTGACACCAGTACCCACTGCAGACCTCCTGAATTGGCATCTCTAGGATCCTGTTGCCCCAAATCCATATTTTTAGAGCCTCGGCTCGTGAACTAAGAGGTAACCAAGTTTGACTGCAATTGCATCAACATCCCTTATAACGCAGAAAATCCAGTTCTAGGAAGGGTTCTGGTGCCACCTAGACGCGTCACTTGGTTTTGCAACATCTCAATGCCACCTACAGTTAAGCTGATGCTGATGGTGTATGCAAACCTGGAGCATTTGCTTTTCAGTAGCCACTGCCTTCGCTTGGACTCTTTAGGATGTCTTTGAATGTCATCTTAGGAAGGTCTCATAACTTTCCAACTTTTGATCAAAAGTCCTGATCCATTCAAAACCCGAAATGTAAAGTACAAATACTACCCAACTGGTTACATTAAGGATTGGAATGGGAGTTCAGAACATGGGTTCCTCCTAGGCCATCTACCTCTGACCTTTTACGTTTGGCAGGAGAGATGTAGTCTGCTAGGAATTACCAGTTTTGATCTCTGTGGTCCCCCGAGTCTCCTGGGGCTGCTGAAGTAGGAATAGAGAGATTTTCTGGGGAAGGTGGTGCATGAGGGATGCTTTCCATTCACCTTGTGGCAAGACAGGGATACGGAGCTGATTTTTCTAAGAATTCCATCTTGACATTCTCCACCAAGGATCATTAGCAAGTACCCATAGTTCCTTTGGGCTCTGTCAGTGGGCTTCTCATCACCTCACTTTCTGAGAAGGGTGTCTCTGACTTCAACAGAGGCTTAGTGAAGCCCCTCCACTCTTGCCTCTTCCTCTCCCTTCTGCTTCCTCGTGGGCTACAGATCCCTTTTCTGCATCTTCTGGGCCATTCCCTTTGAAAGATAGGTTCCTTCATCGTCTCCTCAAAGATGTAGGGAACTGAAGAACAGACCTTTCCTGGTGGCACAAAAGGCTCCAGCTGACCTCTCACCTCCAGAAGGGCAGAGGCCAAGACCCTAGGAATCTGTGTGATCTCTGATGTGCACCTCCAAAAATGTGCCATGCTCTTCCAAGGACTCCCAACCATTGTGCACTCTACCCAGTGCAGTATCAGACAGCTGCAGGTTCTGTGATACCCCAGCAAGGAGTGAGCTGGCAGGCTGGCCCTCCTGCAGCCCATTCTAGCCCTAGGTGTATTTTCATCTATCTCCTTTCACACCCATTGCAACTGATGGACAGCAAACATGTTCCTAATTTTCCTTGCAGTTTGGTACCGTCATATGACAATGCTCAGGCGTGTGAGCGAGAGTCTTCTAGACTTGGAAGGGCACCCTGGTCAATGTTTTTCTTTCCCCATTGACAATTTCATGAAAGAGACAAAATAAGTTTTCAGCCATGCCTTCTTCCTTCCTAATTCAGACATGGTAGCAGAAGCAGCTGTAGTAGCTATTCTTCAACCATGGAGACAATTCTAAAAATAACTTTACAGATGTCACTCTGAAGCTGTGGAGCATCTCAGTCAATTCTCGGTTGTGTGATAAAATTCTAATCTCTGCTAGTTTATCCATTTTTATCAGTTTTTTAAGGTTTGGTAGTTATGAGCACAGGTAAGAGAAATAAATAATTCTCTATTTACAAAATTAGAGTAAAATTCATAAGGATATTTAAAGAAAGAACCTAATAAGACACAATATGTCTTCATTTGGATTTATTCTTGTGAAGAGACACCATGCCCAAGGCAACTCTTATAAAGGAAAACATTTAATTGGAGTTGGCTCACAGTTCACAGGTTCAGACCATTGTCATCATGGTAGGAAGCATGGCAGCATGCAGGCAGACATGGTGCTGGAGGAACTGAGAGTTCTACAGCTGAATCTACAAGCAGCAAGAAGAGACAGTGAGCCACTGGGCCTACCTTGAGCTTCCAAGACCTCAAAGCCTACCCTCAGTGACACACTTCCCCCCAGCAAGGCCACCCCTCCTAACAGTCCCTCTTCTTATGAACCTATGAGGGCCATTTTTATTCAAACCACTACTCAGTATAAAAAATCACTTTAAAGCTAGCAAATATCTAATAAAGTTTAGATCCACAAAAGATAAATTTATCATCTTTCTATTCAATTCTGTGCACCACACAGAATTTGGTGAACTATATCTTACCCAACTATTGCCTCAGCCATGCTAATTGTCTGCTCTTTTTTTTTTTTTTTTTTATGTCTCATTGACAGCTCCAACATCAGTAAGTGACAGAGACCTAGATCCTAGACTTGAGTCAGTATGTCTGTTTGGGTGGTGGTTTGAATGAGAATGGCCCCTTTAGTCTCATATGAACTAAATTCCTAGTTGGTGGACTGTTTAGGACAGATTAGCGGGTGTGGCTTTTTTGGAAGAGGTGTGTCACTGGTGTGTGGGCTTGGAAGTTCAAAAACCCACAGCAGGCCCTGCCTTGCTCTCTGCCTCTATTTTGTGGTAGGATGAACTCTCTCAGCTACTATTCCAACGCCCTGCCTGCCTCCATGCTTCCTGCCATGATAAGCATGGACTAAACTCCTGAAACTTGAAGCAAGCCACCAATAAATGTTTTAGTTTATAAGCACCTTGGTCTTAGTGTTGCTTCCCAACCATCAAACAATGACTAAGACAATCTGTCTTCCTGTGTTCAGCACACACCTGACTCTCCATACCGTTTTGTTTTCTCTGTATTTCTTCTTGTCCCACCCACTTTACTGAATTGTATCTCTTAGTTTGCAGAAGAAGCAATGGCCATGGAAAGGATACACTGTTAAATAGCTTCCCATGAAAAGACTTGTTGGGTTAATGTCTTGGAATATGATCTTATTTGAAAAGGCAGTGTAATCGAGTGCAGATTTGATCATATTCAAGTAGAATGGGTTAATATCCAATCAGACTGACATCTTTATAAAAAGGTGGAGAGATGGCTCAGTGGTGAAGAACATGTACTGTTCTTCCATGTCCCCAGACACTCATATCAGGAGACTAACACCTGTCTATAACTCCGGCTCCAGGGAGAGCTGATACCTCTAACTTCCAAGGGCACCTGCCTTCCCGTACACAGACTCACACTGGGACACATATAGAATCTTAAAGTTTTTTAAAGAGTAAAAATTAGATGAAACCCCTAATGCCACAAAAACACCCAGAAACAAAAAGTAAATACCCAGCCTTGTCATGATGCGGGCAGACATCAGGGTGATAGAGAGATACAACCATAAGCCAAATAATTCCTGAGGCCACTAAACCTGAGCAGAGGAAAGAAAGGCACCTCCTCTGGGTGCTTCAGAGAGTATGTGGCCATGAAGATTTTAGATTGCTGGCCTCCAGACCTATGATAGACTAAATTTCTACTGCTTAAGGCCACTCAGATTGCAGAATTTATATAGCAGCCCTGAGGAAGTTAATGTAGGATGGATGGCAGAAGTCAAGAAACGAGACGGAAAGAACTGTGAGCATGCATAGGTGAACAAGGAAGGAAAGATGATTGCATATTTCTGGCCTGAGAAACTGAGTCAGTTACAGAAGTAAGAAACATCAAAGGGGGAGCAGGTTTAAAAGAAAGTACTGACTCTAAGGTTGGGAACTTGCCTGAATAAAGAGGACCATTGCACAGCTGGGTATGTGAATTGGTGGATCAGAAGAACAGTGTAGCCTTGAAATACAACTGGTCACTAATGCCTAGGGGAGAGAAGATGTCATCAGCCTAGGTTCTGAGAAGGAAGAGGTGAGGACTCTCAATGTGTAAGCAAAGGGTAGATGGAATCAGGAAAGAGGGAATAGAAGGAGGGAGGGAGGGAGGGAGGGAGGGAGAGAGAGAGAGAGAGAGAGAGAGAGAGAGAGAGAGAGAGAGAGAGAGAGAGAGAGAGAATCCCAGGTAGTCTGCGATTGCAGTAGTTGTATCACATAGAAGTTGTATCACTTAGTCTGTTTAGATTCTGACTCAAAGTGAGGCCTCAGACTTCAGTCCATAGTTCTGTGGAAGCCCCTGTTCAGGCAAACTTCTGAAGGCTCTCTGCTATCATTGGGACCAGAAATCTAGGCATATTTCCATTCTTCATGTTTCAGCTAAGTTTCTGCTGCACCCCCCTCTCCCTCCCCACTCTCTCTTTATCTCTCAAGTGTAAGTGCACATGAGTGTATGTTGTGCTGGTTTGGCACTGCCAATCTTTCTCACGGAAATCACCTCTCCTGACCAAAATACTTTGTCCAGAAGTGAGCTATAGAGAGTTGAGGTGTGTGTGTGCCTTAGCAGTACACTCTCACTGCTGTGTTCAAATACCTAATACGAACAAGAAACAACTTAAGGGACAAGGTCGTATGTCAGTTAACAGTTCAAAGGGCTCATCATAGAGGAAAAGGTGTGGAAAGAGGACAAGGAGAAGACAGTTACATTGTGTCTGCAGTCAGAAAAAAATAAAAGAGAAAACAGGGAGCCGAGATAAGCAAAGAAACCTGATGGCTTAGCTACTACCAGTGTCCTACCTCCTCCAGCTAGACCCCACTTCAAGACCCATCGTCAGCTGGGAACCAAGTGTTCAAACACCTAAGCATTTAGGGAACATTGTGTCTTCAAACCACAACCTGACACAGTTGTGGTTCTGTTGTCTTGTAAGCATCCTAAAGAATATAATTAGGAGGGCTGATTTATACTTTACTTTGTGATGTTAATTTTTATAACTATCACTCCATAGTTATTTAAAAGTTTTACACTTTTTTAAAAGATTTATTTATGTAATATATATAAGTACACTGTAGCTGTCTTCAGACACTCCAGAAGAGGGAGTCAGATCTTGTTACAGATGGTTGTGAGCCACCATGTGGTTGCTGGGATTTGAACTCAGGACCTCCGGAAGATCAGTTGATGCTCTTAATCACTGAGCCATCTCTCCAGCCCCCAAGTTTTACACTTTTTAAAGTGCATTTTTTTTCCATTTCAACTGCCTTGTTCAATGTCAAAATGTGTTCATCTCTGGAGGAAGGATGCCAGTTAATAGTTCTATTAAAAAATAAGAATATGGTACTGGGAAGAAAAACTTGAACTATACATGCCTAGATATTCAACATTGCAATATCAATCCTTCAATAAAAGATTTCAGAAATGTTCTAAGTTACTTTATGGTGGGATGTATAGCTTAGAGATGCAAAGAATAAATGTTTACATCGATTTATGTTGAATGTCACAGAATTTCATAGGAAGGAAAGACAGTTTGATATTTAAACAGGATCCTAGCAACAGCATCCGTGCAGAAACATATTGACTTTGTGCTCTTTGCACTCGAGAATAATATCAAATATTCTTCTCTATCAAATTACAGGAGCTTTAAAATGTCATTGTACAATCAATCAGAAGATTTTTTTATATAAAAGGTTTAACATCAGTCATTTATTTAAATATTCACTATAAGGATTAATTGCTCTGGATATATTTTATATTTGGAAAGTTTTATAAAAATTTATATTTTAAAATATATTTATTAATTCTTTGGGAATTTCATAAAGATTATTTTGATTGTATTCACCCCCATGTCCTCCCTCTAACTCTTCACAGATCTACCCCCACCTCCCTACCCCCCCCCCAATTTTATGTCCTCTTGTTTGGGGTTGGGCTGTTTTGTTTTGTTTTGGTTTGTTTTGTTTTAATAATGAGCCTGTAGCTCCTCAGTTAAGGGCAAGGACTCATGAACCCTTTCTTACTTCCTACTTGCAAGATAGGCTACTGTTGGTCTTGATTCAGGGCAGGTGGCTGTACACAGAGTGAGTACCACAGCCCTGGCATACCCAGAAAGCAGGATTTTATTTTGCTCCAGTCCTCTTCCAATATTGGCTCCTACAGTCTTTTTCACTTCCTGTCTTCAGTGATTGTCTCTGCACCTTTGGTAGGGGCTGTGGTACTGATGTCTCACTGTGACTGAGCCTGCACCTTTAAGAGGGGCTATGATGCAGATATCTTAATGTGTGGCTGAGCCTGAACCTTTAGGAGGGGTTGTGATACAGATGTCTTATTGAGATTGAGCACTTCTCTGTGACTTCTGCGCCTCAACCAGTGTGACTTCCTTCATCAGCCAGCGTCCACTGCACAAAGAAACTTCTATGGTGAGGTCTGAGAGTTACGTGAATCTACAGGTAGAGAGATGTTCAGTTAGGGTGCAATTTGATTCTATGTCCATTTAGTAGAATAATAGTAGTAGGTTCCCTCTTGGGACCTGTAAGCTTCTCCACAATGCACTGTTGGGCTAGATTTGCAGTGCCAGTCATGTCTCCTTCTGTCCGTCTTCAATTCGATTGAAAGCAATCAGTTTCCCCCATGACATCCACGTCACCATTATGCCAGTGGGAAAACTTTCATTTATGCTATATTGAAAGACATCTCAATAATCAAGATGTTTACAGTAGTTATAAGGCCAAAGAAAAAGCATCTTTTTTCAAAAAAATGTAGCCTTGTGTGCCTTGCTTTATCAAATACCCAACTTCTCTGGAGGAAAGTCTTATAATTCTCAATTTTAGACACATGGGCAAATTAGAATGTTTCAAGAATATAACTATAGTTCTATATTTTGGTTGTTCCAATATTTGTTCTTCAAATACACTGTCTAAAAAACTAAAACAAATATACTATAAAAGCACCAGTGAAGAGCTTGGCTTGCTGCTAGATGCAGATAACCAGAGAGAATTATTTTAGTTCTTTCCAATGCTTATCTTCACTGTAATACTATGTTCAAGGGGTAATGTGGGGAGGAGTTTAGATTTGCTAAGCATTACAGTTTAAAGTAATATGTGTTCAATTTAATATCTGAAAATCTATATGCCTGAATAACCCAGAATCTAGTCTTCTCATCATTGGGTCTTAGATGTGGACCTGAATTAAGGGGGGGGGGGGGAATGTGATTCAGAGGGCCATTACCTGTGTCTTGTAAATGGGGAGTATCATAGGGAGTTCTGGGAGAGAGGAGAGAGGAAGAATAAGAAGCCATTCTTACTACAGAAGCCAAACATCTCAGGGAGAAGCAAGGCAGACAATCAGGCTGTGGCTGGGATGGGAAAAGATGCATGTTGAAAACCAAGGGGTCCCAGTTGAAAAAAATCAACTGTGTCATTTACATTTGGTGATCTGAGAGACAATCACCTTCCAGACGTCCTTCCACTGCCATGACGGAAATTATTTCTAAGTGCCTTGTTATAAAAGGCACCAACTCAAGACACCAGAGAACAAGGCGAGTGTTTTGCCAGCATATCTGCATGTGCACTGCAAGCCTGCCTGGTGCCCCTAGGAGTCTGAAGAGGGAATCCTATCCTCTAGGACTGGAGATACAGATGAGCCACCATGTGATTGCTGAGAATTAGACCTGGGTCCTCTGCAAGAGGGACACATGCTCTTAACTGCTGAGGCATCCCTCCAACCCCAACACTATCATATTTTAATTTGTTGATTTTGCTGAATCGGCCTTGCTGATGAAAATCATAAACACTAAATATTTTTATTGCATTGGGGCATGTTGAAGTTTTTTAAAAATCTTGTAAAATAAAGGTATGCAACTGTTTGCTTTGGTTTTCTTCTCAACAGTCTTCCTTATACGATTTGTGTTGTACCTAACAACAGACTACACATGCAAATGCATGTGTGTTGATTTCTCTGAAAGCCTGGGATTGCTTTCAGGTTTACTTTATAAGATCAGAGGAGGAAAAGAAACAAAAGTAAGGAGGAGGACAAAGTGAGTAATTTGCACTGTTGAAGGTTTTTTTCATGTATACTTGTGTGTGATGTGCATGGGTGTCCACATACATGTGGCTGCAAATATGTATGCATGTGTGTGAAGACCAGACATTGACATTAATGGGTGCTTTCCTCAATTCCTTTACACCTTATTCACTGAGGCAGTGCCTATCCATTGAACCCAGAGCTTGATGACAAGTCTAGCTAGCCTGCTTACTGTCTCTGGCTTTCTAGGCTAGAATTACAGACGGCATCATGCCCATTATTTTAGTTAAGGCTGCTATTGCTGTGATGACAGTAACCAAACCAACCTCCAGGGGAAAGGGTTAACTTGGTATGTGCTTCCATATCACTGGTTATCATCAAAGAAAGTCAGGACAGGAACTCAAACAAGGCATGAACTGGCTTGTTGAATTAGCTGATCTTCTGTCAACTTGACACAAGCCAGAGTCATCAGACAGGAAGGAGTCTCCACATGATCCAGCTATAAGGCATCTTCTTAATTAGTGATCAGTGGAGGAGGGCCCAGCCCACTGATGGTGCTGCCATCCCTGGACCTGGGCTCTATAAGAACACAGGCTGTGAAGCCATGGGAAGGAAGCAAGTCAGTAAGCAGCATCCCTCCATGGCCCTGCATCAAGCCATGCCTCTAAGTTCCTGCCCTGCTTGAGTTGCTGTCCTGCCTTCCTTTGATGATGAACAGCAATGTATGAAACTGTAAGCTAAATAAACCCACTGTCCCCATCTTACTTTTCAGTCATGGTGTTTTATTGCATCAATAGAAACCCTAGCTAAGACAGGGTGGTCAGCATAGTAGGGTATTATTGTGGCACACCTTACCATGTTCGGGGAAGGATTGTGGAAGGCCTTTGGAGCTTTGGGCTAGAAAAGCCATTGAGTGTTGAGAGCTCAGTGGGATGTTCTGCAGTGCAGAGGGTGAAGGCTTGTGATGTTGCAGAGGGAAGTTTAAAGACTCTATCTGGGCCCGTTGCTATTTTGAATTGAGATTCTGTTGTTCTGGTCAGCTGGGGCTGGAAAGACAGCCATAATTAACAAGAGACAGGCAACATTGAAGTGAAACTTTTGCATTGCTGAGACAATTGATACTGGTTAGCTAGAGCTTAGAAATTAACAGTGATCTAGAAGAGCCTAGCATCTCTGAGGTAAAATTTGGGAGATGTTTCCTCAGGGTCAGCACACACAAACTGTCCCAGAAGTCGAACTTAGTAGTGCAAGAGTCACCCAGGTGATACTAATTTTGAAGATATAAAGGGGTCCTGGAGAGTAGCTAAGGCTTAGCACTGAGAAAGGCCAGGAGAGGCAACTAGTAAAAGGGCAGCCTCAGTGACAGTTGAACGCCCAGGATTGAAGGGGTCATGCAGAGAACTTGAGGCTTGGCAGCATGAAGAGAGCCCATGAGAGGCTGTTGGTGAAAGTGCAGCCTAACTGCAGCAAGGGACCCCAGCAGATTTGGAGATGCCAGTACCATGAGATGATCACCAAGAACAGCAACAGCAGTGGAGTGCAGCCTGCCAGAGCCTAGCAGATGAGCTGTGTGTGCTGCACAGGGTGGAGCTGGAGGAGTCACCCAAGCCCTTCGGAGGAATCGAGAAGATCATGAGTGGATCCCCAACACTGAACAGTTGGAGTTTGCTTTTGCTTTGACTGCACCCTGATTTTTTCCTCTTGAAATAAGAAAGTATTTGATTTGGGTTTTTTGTTGTTATTGTTTTGTTTTGTTTTTGTTTTTTGGGTTTTGGGGGTTTGTTTGTTTTGTTTTTGTTTTTATTTTACTGGGGCTCACAGTTGAGAGACTTTGAATTTTTAAAGAGATTGGCAGGACTGGAGAGATGGTTCAGTCATTCAGAGCACTGGCTGCTCTTCCAGAGATCCTAAGCTCAATTCGCAGCAACCACATGGTGGCTCACAACCATCTGTCATGGGATCTGAAGCCCTCTTCTGGTATGTCTGAAGACAGAAAAAGTGTACTCACATATATAAAATAAATAAATAGTTAAAAATAGAGAGATTGGTTATTTTAAAGAAACTTAAATATTATTATTACTATTGTTGTTATTATCATCATCATTATCATTATTCTATTCATTCACTTTACATTCTGCTCACTGCCCCACTCCTGTTCACCCCCTCCCACAATCCTTCAGCCATCCCTTCTCCCCTTCTCCTCTGAGGGGGTGGGTGCCTACCTGGGTATCTCTTATCCCTGACACATCAAGTCTCTGTGAGGCTAGGCATATCCCCTCCCGCTGAGAGCAGACAAGGCAGCTGAGCTAGAATATATTCCACAGACAGACAACAGCTTTTGGGATAGCCCCACCCCAACCCCCACTCCAGTTGTTCTGGACCCATATGAAGACCAAGCTACACATCTGCTACATATGTGCCAGGAGACCTGTGTTCAGACCATGTATGTTTGCCTGGTAGTGGAAACCCCAAAGGTCCAGGTTAGTTGATTCTGTTGGTTTTCCTGTGGCGTTCCTATCCCCTTAGGGGCTGCAATCATTGCTCCTATTCTTCTGTCAGAGTCCCCAAGCTCTACCCACTGTTTTGCTCTGGGTGCCTGCATCTGTCTGAGTCAGCTGCTGGATGGAGCCTCTCAGAGGATAGCCATACTAGACTCTTGTCTGCAAGCATAACAGAATATCATTAATAGTGCCAGGGATTGGTGCTTCCCCCTGGGATGGGTCTCAAGATGGGCCGGTTATTGGTTGGCCATTTCCTCAGTCTCTGCTCCATCACCTGTCCCTGAATTTCTTATAGCCAGTAAAAATTTTGAATCAAAGTTTTGTGGGTGGGTTGGTAAGGGACTGAAATTTTAATGTGTTTGAATTTGTAAAGACTGAGACATTTAAAGTTATGTTTTAATGTGAGTTCTTGGGGATGAATAAGAAAGTAAAGGTTGTGGCTTAATAGTTCTGTGTTTGTGTGTCAAGTTGACAAGGGGTCAGTTGTACTGGCTGGTTTTATGTCAACTTGACACAAGCTAGAGTCATCAGACAAGAAGGAGCCTCAATTGAGGAAATAGCTCCAGAAGATCTAGCTGTAAGGCATTTTCTTAATTAGTAATTAACAGGGAAGGGCATAGACCATTTAAGTGCTGCCATCCCTGGGCTGGTGGTCCTGGGTTTTATGAGAAAGCAGGCTGAGCGAGCCGTGTAAAGCAAGCCAGTAAGCAGCATCCTCCATAGCCTCTGGACCAGCTCCTGCCTCCAGGCTTGTGGAATGCCTGAGTTCCTGTCATGACATTCTTCTGTGATGAACAGTGATGTGTGGAAGTGTAAACTGAATAAACCTTTTAGTTCCCAGCTTGCTTGTTTTTTTGGTCATGGTTTTTTCATTTCAAGAAGAGAAACTGTGAGACATTTGCTCAGTCTGCTTTCTTATACAACTCAGGACCACCAGCCCAGGGGGTACCACCCACAATAGGGTGGACCCTCCCATATTAATTACTAATTAAGAAAATGCCCTAGAGGCTTGCCTACAACGTGAGCTTATGAAAGCATTTTTCTCATTGAGGGTCCCTCCTATTGATGACTCTAGCTTGTTCCAATTTCACATAAAACTATCCAAACACCCACTGAGAATGTAATGAGTTCTGAGTATCCAAACTCACACTCTCACAGTTTCCTGAGAGCCCTTTATCCACTTAGCCATTGCCCCTCACATTTTAAAATACGATTTCCCTAAGCAAGACACATCTGGTCTTTGGATCATTTTTATAATGCATCTATGGTTTAGAAATACAAAGAGCATCAGAAGAAGTTGACAAACGAACTGGACCATTGGTTTAGGAACCATTCATTTAGGAACTATAATGAAAATACATTTAGTAGAAGTGCATACTTCCTTAACAGTGCCATCTGGCAAAGTTTTCTGGTGATTAATGAACAACCACTGTACAACATTACCAGAATGCAAACAATGTCAATTACCAGTACAACTAAGCCATAATTACTATGCAAATGATTTTAATAATGTAATAGGATGCAATATCCGGTCATTCTAGAGCAGAAAAAAACACAGTTTTAATTAGGATTAGCCCATTTTCAGAAAGCAAATAATATTAACACTATAATAAATTCAAGCTAATATGAGGTTTGGTTTTGTTTAGGGTCAAAAAGAATGGTCTGCTTCTGAAATTATGCTTGCATTATAAAACGCAAACCATACTAGCTTCAGTTATCTATAATAAAATGATTTGGATTAAAAATACTGGGAACCAGGGAGTTAGAGAGATGGCCCAGTGGTTAAGAGCACTTGACTGCTCTTCCAGAGGTCCCTGGTTGTCCTGAAAATCTCTTTGTAGACCAGTCTGTTCTTGAACTCACAGAGATCCACCTGCCTCTGCCTCCTGAATGCTGGGCCCTTGAGTTCAATTCTTAACAACCATATGGTGACTTGCAACCCTCTGTAATGGGATCTGATGCCCTCTTCTGGTGTGTATGAAGACAGAGCACTCATTTACGTAAAAATACATGAATAAAAAATAAATCTTCCTTTAAAAAAAAAGAAAGAAAGAAAATGCCAAGAACCAAATTATATAAAGATACAATTTAGGTCTTGAGAGCAGAGTCATTTTCTCTTTAAGTCCCACCTCCCTCCTCATTCTCCTCCCTTAGCCCAGCTTGAATTTCCATCATCACTTACTTGGTCTGCTTTAGCAGGCACAAGTCAATTTCCTTCTTCTTCCTTCCTTTTCCTTGCTCATATCCACCCCTCCCCATTCTGCCTCACCCAAAGGAGACTCGTGGCTCATCCAAGCCACTGCCAACTTTCTGCTATTTCACCCTTCTAGGTAGAATTTCCTGGATCTCCTTCCAGAACCAGCCTCCTCAGCCTCTGAGCAGCCTCAGGACAAACAGGCCACTCAGATTCAACCTCCCATAGGAGTTGACTGCCTTGGGAGCACAGCCTGGAATTTTTTGAAGAATCCCTTGTGTGTATGTACATACAGCTAGCCAATTTCAGTACTGACTCTCCCCATTCTTTTTAAAGCCAAGTTTTGATGAGCTTCTCCTTTCATCCATCCACTCAGCATCTCTCCAACCAATCCCCTGTTCTCTGACTTCAGAACCACTCACTTTATTGGCTATCCATACAATAGTCCGAACCCAGGCATTCCCCCTAAGGATTGGAAGCCAGCTCCAGCTTTAGCCAGAAACATGGAAACCACCCTGGCTATCTGGTGAATGGGGGCCGTTTCTGTTGTGCCTCCCTTCTTACGTTTTAAGAGTCTCCTTCTAAGATAGAAGGTTTCCACTAGGAGGAAATTGTTAAACAACAACCAGCAGGCTGGGATTCCATTTCTTTAATGTTAATAGGACTTTTTTAGATTTTTCTATGTTCTCATAAATCCTTTTGTTCTCTATATATTTATGCAAACTTGACAAACTACTTCCAAATTTAGGGGCACAGAATGCTTCATGATGTCTTTAGATAGTATCTTTCATCTCTGCTGCTGGGATTCCTCTTATCCTGCTGCTGCTGCTATTTCTCATTTACCATTATTACTAATACTAATAACCATTGCTAGAAGCTTTCATTGGTCACCAAAACACCAAGGCTAGTTTTAGTATTTGTTTCCTTTTGTTTCCTCTTTAGTTGTTTCTGCCTTCTGTCACTGCCTTCTCTTATGTTAAGCTTATTCTACCATTGTTTTCCTAACCCCATAGACAATGCAGGGTGTGTTATTCTGGTTTGGGAGTTTTAGATGTTTTTGTATGAAGATCATGAATTTAAAAGTACTGTGATGGCTGAAGTCTATTAGCAATTATTTTGTAGTGTTACTCAGCTTGACACTTCAGAAATTTTATTTCCATTTCTTCTTGGGATACACACTAGTAATCAAAACTGTTAATTTCTTAAGTTTTGTGAAAGTATGGGCATTCTTTTTTTTTTTTTTTTTTTTTTTTTTAGCATTTCCAAATTAGTTTGCCAGACAGCTTGGTCTGTGGTGTGTCTCCTTTCAGATTGTTGCTCAGATCTGTTCTGAGGTCACTGTCTCTTCATTCTCTGAGTAAACCAGAGTTCCATTATGCTTATTTGATTGTATTGTAAATTCTAAAAATAAAGAAGAGAGTGTGTCCAGAGGGAGTAAGGGAGAAGAGGGAGGTAAGAGATAATGGCCAAATAAATATGACCAAATATGTTGTATAAAATCCTCAGATAATAAAAATATCATGCTAAAAGCACATTTTCTAATTTCTCTGGAATATGCACTTCATCACAAATTTTAAAAGTTAGTTAAATTCTACCATCATTGAGGAAACTGTTTCAATGTCTCCTTGAAATTCTTTTTAAGTGTCTGCTTACACATTGTGTAAGATACAAGTACTAGATACCAGTACAAATCCAAAGCTATTTTAGTTTCTTATTTATTTTATATAATGACTCCTTTCACTCCCAACATCGTTTGCACTGCTATAAAAAGCTAATATTTGACTGATATTAATAATGAATTACTAACTGTAACAATGGAACTGATATGAACATTGCTGTCACGGTGATGGCTCGCAGGGCTTAGCTGTAATTTGAAGGTTGAGTATCCTCTGTGAGGCCTCATGATTGGACACTGGTCCTCCGGCTGAGAACACGGTCTGAGGAAGTTCTGGAACCTTTAGGAGATGGAGCCTCTGAAAGAATTGGGTCACTGGTGGGGAAGCCTTAAGGTCTTACAGCAGAATCCTAATTCCAGTTCATATGGTGCAGATGCATTGTGACCAGTCAGCCTCTAGCTCCTGCCACCAAGCCTTCCCAGGCACAGTGGAATGATCCCCAAAACAGTAAGCTAAAGTAAGACCGACCTTCCTCCCTCCCTCCCTCCCTCCCTCCCTTCCTTCCTTCCTTAACTTTCTTTAGTCATGTTTTGTTGCCACAGTGTGAAAGTTGCTAATGAAGGCTTGCATGGAAAACCATTTGTTTCTAGAGTCCCGGTGGATGGCTAGGCTGTGGGGCCCATGAGTTGGGCATCTCCATTTATGTCAAGAGAGAAAGGGTAGATGCTGGCCTATAATTTTAATCTTGTCTCTCCTCACCTGCGCACCCTGGCCAAAGGCATCGCCTGCTCTCCCTGCATCTTTGTCTTGGTGAATTGCATCTCTTGTCTGTCCCAGTTCATCCTTCTCAAGCTCTCCCAACCAGGATAAGGACATAGTCTAGTGCCTGGAGTCTCTACAGCCACGCAGCTTAATCTCAGCTCAGAAAGAGAGAACACCACAAGGCCTGGCTAGCTAGGGGTGTGTGTGTGTGTGTGTGTGTGTGTGTGTGTGTGTGTGTGTGTGTGTGGTGTATGTGTGTGTGTGGTGTGTGTAGGTGTGTGTGTGTATAGTGTGTGTGTGTGGTGTAGGTGTGTGTGTGTGTGGTGTGTGTGTGGGGTGTGTGTGTGTGTGTGTGTGTATTCTATGATGTGAAGGAAGTATAACTTTTTAAATTCTGGGGTCATGTCTAGATGAGTAATTCTAGGAATCCATGACCTGCTTGTGACTCTCTTTTTCATGAGTGGGAATTTCAAACCCTAAAGACATTGCTGAGAAATTAAATAGACCTCCACAACTAGGCAGACAGAGATGGAGGGATGTGGGGGCCAGGGATGACATAAGTGGCAGTAAATACTGGGGACCTAGGGGAGAAGTATAAATGATGGCTGCTTTTCCAGAAAACATCCCCTGTTTTTCTAAATGTTCACCTCTTCTGAGAATGAAAAGAATGATAACAAGTTTCACAGCAGAGCAAGCTATATATAAGGAGGCAATATCTTCAAAATTAACATGCACCCAAATTTTCTAAAAATCTAAAAACAGCTTTCTATATGCTAATAGCACTTTTAAAAAACCCATATACGATAGGCTTTATATCTTCTGTTGCCCAGAAAAATCTTAAATATACCTGTGTTTTTACCCTAAACTATTACTTCATTTGAAGGACTCAGATTTTAGTAAAATTCAGACACAATTTTCACTAGATGGCAGCATGTAACAGCATATGAGGAGACTGGCCATCTCCGCTGTCAGAAGCTCCAAGAGCAACTGTGAAAACCCATTAAAGGCGCTAACACAATGAAAGGAGAGTCGGCTCTTCTTTGGCTTCTCTCTAAAAGAAACCTAGTCTTGAGGGGAGGGAGATCTGAGATAAAGTCTCATGTATCCCAGTTGGCCTTGAATTCTTCTTTTTAACTTATTTCTTTGTATTTCTGTGTATTGGTGTTATGCCTGCATGTCTGTCTGTCTGTGTTAGGGTGTTGTATCCCCTGGAACTGTAGTTGCAAGTAGCTATGATCTACCATGTGGGTGCTGGGAATTGAACCCAGGTTCTCTGGAAGTAAAGCCAATGCTCTTAACCACTGAGCCATCTCTCCAGCCCCAGCCTTCAATTATTTCTGTAGCCAAGGATGACCTTGAGTTCCTGATCCTCCAGCCTTCATTTCTTGAGTGCTGGGGTTACAGATCTATTCCGTTATTTCCATGTGTAAAACCAAGATTTGGGCTATAAGGGAATCTTACCCAGGTAGCTAAGATATTTAAGGTCATGGGTAGCAAATTGGCACTCTACATTAAGGGAATGGATCTATTTTATTTTGCTAGAAGATGTATGTTTAATTTTTTTTAAATTGTACATGCTTAAATTAAAACTGTTTCATTAAAAAACCAATTAAAGAGGTAAAAAAACAAATTAAAAAGAATGCCATTCACCCACTGCATAAAGTAATGCTGTGAAGATGTCAGCTCTATCTAATCAGAATCCCAGCAGGAGTTTCGTAAAGATTCACAAAACACAAGAGAGTCAACAGATAGAACATGTAAAGATTCACAAAATATCCAAAAATTACAAAATTACTAAAAAAAAAATAAATCAACCAATGTTATATAAGTTTTTTTGGTATTTAGTATTTGTCATTAATGACTATAACTATTCATTTATCATTTGATTTCTAAACATACTTCAAAGCTACCTGCAACCAAAATAGTGTGACACGGCTGCAAAGACAGATGCATCAAGGTAGGAGAGTAGGGAGGTTAGACAAAGATAAAAACATATATGGCTTATTAACTTGGCAGAAAAAAAAATGACAAGATTTTGGAGATAGCCATTTTAGTGAATGAATTTGGCAACAGAAGTATCTGTGCCCAGAAAACCTTAACTGCATTTTTAGTTCCTATCATACAATAAAAGCAGCTCATACTTTATGAGACCTAAAGACAAGACTGTAACTATAAAACATCAACAGTGTTTAAGCTTTCTATTTTAAAAGGCCTCTTAATGTTCTTTTTTTTTCTTTTCCTAAGAAAGCATTAACATGGTTCTTATAGCCCTGAAGCTTGTCAAAGATTTCTTAGGTTAGAACACAAAAGACGCAATGTGAAACAAAAATAGACTAGTCGGATTTTCATCAAAATGTAATACTTGCTCTTTAAAGACATCATAAAAAATATATAAAGGCAAGCCAACGCAGGCTGGGGAGATGGCTCAACCAGGTAAGCTGCTCGCCTCACACTCATGAGAAGCAGAGTTTGAATCCCCAGCACCACATAAGCACTGGATGGGTGAGACAACTGTATGTAATTCCATAGCCAGGGAGGCAGAGACTGGATCCCACCAGCAAACTGGCTGGCTAAACTAACCAAATGGGTAAGTTCCAGTTTCAAGTGAGAGACTTTGCCTTAATATAGAGGATGGAGAAGACACCCACCATCACCTTTGGCTTATATATGCATGTGTACACACAACCACGCACACACATACAAGACCATAAATATGTGAACATACATGCACACGTGTAGGTATACCATACACCTGCACATACACACCAAAAACAGACTACAAACTTGAAAAGAATCTCAACATACATAGCTGGCATAGTATTTTTCTTCAAAACACAAGAAGGACTCTATACCTCAACAACAAGATGGTAAGTACACATTTAAAATGTGGCCAGACATTTAAATACTTCACAATAAAGATACATGAACAGGCAATTAACTCACAACATGTCAATTAAAACCACAATAAAACATAACACTACGTCTAATAGAATGGATAAAATTAAATAGGCTTGCAATAATGCATATTGGTGAAGCTATGGAGCAATATTGCTATGAAAAACAGCTCAGCGATTTCTCATAAATTTACACTCCATCTCTCTGTTCAGCGAAGAAGTATAGGTGCAATAAAAAGAAATTAAAATAAGTTTATATGCCTGAAAATTTATAGCAATTTTATACACAATAATCAACTATTGGAAACAACCCACTGTGTTGTGAGGTAAGCAGGTGGTGACATACAGTTTTCTTGCAATGGGTATACATAAGTAAATGTAGAGGGTAAATAAGGTGAAATGTCCTTAGTGTTTTCTTGGTTGTTTCCTTTGTTGTTCGAATTGGCTGGTACAAGGACTACCATTGGGGAGCAAATTTCTGCTGTATGGAACACAATGGATGGATCTCAAAAACACTACATTGAGGGAAAGAAGCCAGGAATGAAATCTCAGGTACCACGTGAAAACATTTAAATAAACTGCATGTGCCTTCCCAGCAGAACTTCAGTATTAATCTACACCAGGAGGAAGTAGAGCTATAGATTCCTGAGATTGCAGATTGGAGACATTAAATGCAAAGGGGCAAGAGAGAAGATTTTAAGTGATGGCATCAAAACTACGTCATAATCGTACTACTCCTTACATAGGCAAGAGTCTCCTACAAAACTACAACAGTAAAAATGCACAAGTCAGTAGGCCCAGCAGTGGGGCAAGAGGCTGGCAAAGGAAAATCTCATCATCACACAGCGTAGATGCTGTCTGCCTTGTGCCTTTGAAACAGGATGGCTGTGTGCTTGCTTCTGGTTGCCCTGAACTCCTGGGCTTCACAAATAAGGATGTTAATATGGACAGCAAAGGTTTCTGTTTTATTACCAACAAGTACTTCATGCTTTAATAGTCTTATTTTCTTTTTTAATTTATTTTTAATTAGATATTTTCTTTATATACATTTCAAATGCTATCCCGAAAGTTCCCTATACCCTCCCCCTACCCTGCTCTCCTACCCACCCACTCCTCCTTCTTGGCCCTGGCATTCCCCTGTACTGGGGCATATAAAGTTTGCAAGACCAAGGGGCCTCTCTTCCCAGTCATGGCCGACTGACTAGGCCATCTTCTGCTACATGTGCAGCTAGAGATACGAGCTCTGGGGGTACTGGTTAGTTCATATTGTTGTTCCACCTATAGGGTTGCAGACCCCTTCAGCTCCTTGGGTGCTTTCTCTAGCTTCTTTAATTGGTTTTTAACCAATAAATAGTCTGCAGTTTGTATACTTGCTTTCTTTCTGTCATCACAGCTACTTTAGCAGTGCAAATGTCAGTGTGAAATTTTATACACACACATACACACATACACACACACACACATGCACACTCATGCACACACACACATACAATTATTCCTTTTTTTTTTTAAACTCTGCCTGACTTGGAAAAATCATAGCAATAATCAGACTTAACTGGCATGAGCCTAGCATGACAGACATGGAGACTAAATGTCTAACTGCTCAAATAAATTTAATTAAGATGCCATGACTTCTACAGAGATGAAAAGATAGAAAAGATGGAACTAAGTCTGCAAGCGTGAGAGCTGGCCTTGGTAAGGTCCAGAAACCAACTCAACACAATGGGAATAAAGAAAGAACACACATGCACAAGTTTGGAGGATGATGCTACAGATCTGGAGGTCTTGTATCTCTCCATACTGGTAGGTAAAGCAGACTAGGCAAAGCTGAGGCTGCAGGGAAATGAGAGAAATATGTGGCAAACATTGTGGAGAACTGGGAATCGTGACAGAAAAGAGAGGCTGGGCCTGCTCTGGATCAGTTGAGGTCAGACGACAACAAGTTACAAGTGCCAGTCACTCTGCCATTCACTGTGTCTCCTATGAAAGGTCCGATTCTGCCTACTCCCTACATTCTGGACAGAGGGAGGGAGGGAAGGAGGAAGGAAGGGAGATGATTGAGTTTGTACCCTCAGTTATTTGGTTATCTTAGCCACTTTCTCTCAGATATAAATAACAGCATCAACAAACACTACCTTGATGTTTCACATAACTTTATACAATGGTTAATAAAGTATCCATCTGGCCACTGTGCCCAAATGTTCCATCAAACATTATCCCATTATGTTTCCATGAAGCTGCTTTCTAGATGAGATTAATATTTGTATGAATAGATTTTGTATACAGAAGTCGCTGTCTGTAATATGGCTGAGCCTCACCCAATCAGCTGTCTGATCTTTGACAAACAGAACAGAATTCTGCCAGCAGATGGCCTTTGACCTCAAGGCAACTCCCTTGGCGTCTAATCTGGTGGACTATACTATATTTGGCCTGTACAGTTGTGGCTGCTAATCCTCCCCGAGCATTGCACAAAAGAAACTAAATAGATAGATGACTGAATAATCAGGCAGGTGGGCAAGCAGGCAGGTTGACAGGCAGGTGTATGATAGATATCTGTAAAATCATAGACATTGGTATCTATAGATCTATGGTCCTGTTTTTCTGGAGAACTCTAATACGCTGCTTTTGTTTGAATGTGTATTCCCAGAATCAGTGTATTGGAAACTTAATCCCTAATGTGACTGGGCTGGGAGGTACCTTAATGAAAGGTACCTAAACCATGAGGGCTGTATTCGCTTGAACTGATAGATGCATGTCAGTATATACTGTCTTACAAGGGTGAGCTTTGCCATTGGTGTGGCACCAACGTCCTTGCTAGAGGTTAGCACTCAGATAGTGGGCTACTCAATCTTCAGAACTATGAGCCAATGCATTTCTGTTCTTTATAAATGACCCAGCCCAAGGTATTCTGTTATAGTAGCATAAAATGTACTAGGACACAGACTTAATGGAAAGGTTCTCACTTAAACTACCCAGGAAATAGATCACAGACACCACTTCTACTAATCAGTTCCTACTGCCTGCTTAGTCTTCTTTCCCTTGGAAAGGGCATACATTTCTGCAATCTCTCCTTCATTTCTTTTCACTAGCTATTGTGTCTAAATTTCATGACCTAAACAGGCCAGCAGGGTTTTTTTGTGATATATCAGCAAGGAACCTAAAAGAGTTACACAGTGGTGAGTTAAGCTTCCATTTATTATCAGCCATTTTAAGGCTAGCTAGTAAACAAGAATTAATTTATTCCTGTTCTGGTTTGCTTCTCTGTCACTATGATAAAGCATTTTGACCAAAAGCTGCTTGGGGGAGGGGAAAGGGTTTATTTCAGTTTTCAGGTTACAGTCCATTGCTGAGAGATGCTGGGGGAGGACCTCAAGCAGGAACTGGAGGCAGGAACTGAAACAGAGCATCATGGAATACTGCTTACCAGAGGCACTCTCTACAAGCTTTTATACACAGCCAGGCCCAGCCTGCTTAGCAATGGCGCCACTCACATGGCCTGGGCCCTCCCCCACATCAATTATTATCAAGAAAACACTCCCACAGACATGCCCACAGGCCAATCTAACAGAGACAATCCTTTAGCTTTACATTTCTTCTTCCCAGGTATGTCAAGATGACAACCAAGATGAGCCATCAGAAGTAATGATCAGGAACTAGTTTATTCTGAAACCTACCCACTGCTCCATCTTTCAGTGAGTTATTTCAACAGTACAGGGCTTCTAACATACCATAATCACTACAAAGTGGATTTGAGAATGCTATGCAGTCTGCTGGAACCAAGATAACTAATTGTGTATTGTCAAGAGCAATAATAGCAAAGCTGATGCAATTGACAACTCACCCACACACTGCCAAAAACAGCCTGTGCCTTTTATAGATCCATGATGTCACACTGGCCACATTCTCTTCATTCTGAGTTGCCAGGGTCTTTTCCATGATCTGGTTCCTTGGCAGGTCATTGATACTTTCTGGCAAACTATTCCTTATCATTGTGTTTGGGATGGGAGGCATTGGCAAGAGGATCTCTCTCTCTCTCTCTCTCTCTCTCTCTCTCTCTCTCTCTCTCTCTCTCTCTCTCTCTCTCTCTCTCCCTCCCTCCCTCTTGCATCTCTGGTTATATAGGATCTTGTTTTGTGGGGAGGTGTCTCCGGCTACTAAGAAACAATACAGGTAGCCCATTTTGTAAGATACCTGTTGGGAAATAGCTGACACAGCTATCCCAATCCTTCCATTCACACTTGTCTACCTCTGCTCTTTTTCATCATAGGGATCTGCCTTAGTTTGATTCTGTTCTTGGGATAAAGACCATGACCAAAGCAACTTGAGGAGGAAAAGGTTTATCTTAACTTCCAGATAGTAGTGCATCATGAAGGAAAACCTGAGCAGAATCTGAAGGCGGGAACTAAAGCAGAGGCCAAGGGCAGATGCTGCTTACTTGCTTGCTCTCCACGACTTGCTGAGCCTGCTTTCTTATACAACCAGGATCACTCACCTATTGGTGGGACCACCCACACTGAGCTGGGCCTTCCTGTATCAATCATTAATCAAAACTATGCCTCTACAGACTTGCTACAGGCAACATGATGGAGCCATTTTCTCAATGGCTCCATGAGTTTCCTTTTGTCCGCAAGCCTCTAGTTTATGTTGAATATTGGCAAAAAGGGGAGAGACAGAAAGAGAGAGAGAGAGAGAGAGAGAGAGAGAGAGAGAGAGAAGAAGAAGAAGAAGAAGAAGGAGGAGGAGGAGGAGGAGGAGGAGGAGGAGGAGAAAGAGGGGGAGCAGGAAGGAAGAAGGGAGGAAGGGAGGAAGGCAGGGAGGGAGGGAGGAGGAAAGGAAGGAAGGGAGGGAGGAAAAGAAAAAAGAAAGGTGAAAACTAACCAGCAGAAGATCCCTCCAAGACCTAAAAAAATTTCTAACTAAAGAGAGTTATATTGTTACGACCAGCATCCATCCATCCATCCTGTTTTGTTAGCACTGGGTATCAACAATAGCTAAAGGCTGACACCATAAACACTGATGGGAAAGTCTGGGACATCCTTTCTTACAGCACAGACTCTTTTCATATATATCTTGTTGAAAATTGCTAGTAAGATAAGATGCAGAGGAGTTTTATAGCAAGATACACCTTGTACCTATCAATAATTACTAATTTAAACTCTACATGTTTAAGTGCCTTCCCTTCCCCCTCCGTGTGTGTGTGTGTGTGTGTGTGTGTGTGTGTGTGTGTGTGTGTGTGTGCCCTAGCCCATTTGTACTTCTGTAACAAACTACTACAAGCTGGGTAATTTATCAACAATGCACATTTATTTAGCATGCCTCTGGAGGGCAGGACAGTCAAGGCCAGGGTGACAATGAAGTGGTGTCTGTGAGGGCTGCCCTCTGCATCCTCCAGAAGAAGCAGATGCTGTGTCCTCACATCAAAGAGCAGAATGGCAGGAAAGTGACTCCTTTCACCCAGAGACCTTGTATTAGAAAAGGGGGCTGATCGCCTCCCACAGACAGACCACAGCTTTTAGTGACATTGAGTGGGGATTAACTTTCAACATGAAATGTGAAGGAGACACAAACATTTATAACTTTTTTTTAAAGATCTGTTTATTTATTGTATGTGTGAGTATATTGGTGCTGTCTTCAGACACACCAGAAGAAGGCATCAGATCCCATTACAGATGGTTGTAAGCCACCATGTGGTTACTGGAAATTGAACTCAGGACCTCTGGAAGAGCAGTCAGTGCTCGTAACCGCTGAGCCATCTCTCCAGCCCCATTTATAACTCTTACACATGCATTGTTTATTCCTCATGACAATATTGTTCCTTGGATGATACATAGCCAGTTTTATCAATAATCACATAGTTACTGGCTAGCATTAGTCTGTATCCTAGATGATAGAAGACTTCACAGTGGCTGATTCAATCTACAATACCATGAAATATGGGCTTTTGTCTCCAACAGATAGGGTGGGGAGAGATGGTACTGGAGGAGGTGACAGTGACGTCAGAGCTGGGAGGAGCAGGGCAAGAGTGTTTAATCCAGTTTTTCTAACTCCTGTATTCCAGTGCTTGCCTCCATTGTCCACATTCTCCTGGGCTAGAAGCAGGCTTTGGCACAGTGTTGGATAACTGGCCTACTGCAATTTCTAAATGGAGAATGTTCCTTGGGCTCTTGGCATTGGCATCTTACACCTCCCACTTCAAACAAAACACACTGAAAACCTACTGATTGATGGGAGCTATGCTCTGGTTTCTCTTTGGTAATTCTCTTTAAAGGAAGGGCACTCTGATACCTATGGAGATGTTTTCTGTGTTCTCTTGATACAGTGCTTTTACTGTTTAAATATTGAGACTTCACCTTTCTGGGACTATTTCAGATTTGGCTGGAAACTTGCCCTGGTCCTCACCCCTGCTTCCCCGTTCTCTGTTCTTGTTCAGTGGAGAAAGAAACGAAGGTTTGAGATCAGGGACTATGTATTCCTTATTGTGTCCCTGATCCTGACCACTCCTTCCTAACACAGAAGACAAATACGTTTTGAGGGCTGGCAAAAATGGCTTGCGAAGAAATGGTGCTTGCTACCAAGCTTGGCAGCTCAAGCTCAATCCTTGGGCCTCACATGGTAGAGGGAGAGAAACAACTCTCAAAAGTTGAAAAGTTGTCCCCTGAGCTCTACACCCACACCAGAGCATGCCCTCCCAAACACATACCACAAATAAATAAGTAAACAGCGTTAATATTTTAAATAAATAAATAGTTTGAATATGGGAATATGTGTTGTTGAGGGATTATTCTAGTTTATTTTCTCTGTTGCTATGGTAAAGCATTCTGATCAAAAGCAATTTAGGGGAGGAAAGAATTTATTTGACATATGCTTCCAGGTCAGAATCCATCGCTGGAAGAAGTCAGGGCAGAAATTCAATCAGGATCTGAAGCAGAAACCATGGAGAAGTGCTGCTTACTGCTTTGTTTCCGGGGTCACACTCAAGTACCCTTCTTATATAGCCTAGCCCTGTCTTCCCAGGAATGGAAACATCCACCGTAGGCTGTGTTTTCACAGAGATGCCCACAGGTCAATCTGATGGAGGCAATTTCTCAGTTGGGGTTCCCTCCTCCAAGGTGTGTCAAGTTGACAGCTAAAACTGGGCATCGCTGGAATGCTACTCTTCAGTCATTTTTTTTTCTCCTGAAATGCTTATTTCAGACTATTTTTTATTCTTTATCTGTATTTTTATTATATTATCCACATATGTTATATTTCACCCATTCATGCATTTCAATGGTTTATTGTACATCCATAGTCATTCAACTATCAGAACACTCGACATTAGATTTTCATGGACCTCTGAGACAAGCTATGCCGAATGAGAAGTGAGAGTTGTTTAACAACCTTTCTGAAATCTGATAACTCTGTGCTGTAATTCCCACGGCATACTTCTCCCAGGTTAACGACCCATACATCCAGTACATGGCCCCTGATCTTTGGATCTCTCTTTATAGTTTCAAAAAACAAACTCTTACTAGAATAGCTTGTTCACCTGTTTCCAGGTATTCACTAAACACCTGCAATGTGCTAGACTATGACACTACTGTCAAACACAAGGAGTCAAGAAGGACGCCTCATCAGACACCTTACATTCTAGCTGTAGAAAGGAGGCAACGATGAATGAATCACATAAGCAAAATAGGAACAATTACCAACTGTGGGAAGTACAAAACTAGACACAGAAAAGGGGTGTGGTGTTGGAGTACTCACATCCAGCCCCTCCTCTGCTGGGTGGCAGGGAAGCCCTGGTGGCCACAGTATGAAGAAGCTGGTCCTACATCTGCCAGGAAGTGGACACAGGAAAGCTCATGCTCTAATTCCTTTCTCATTGTCATTCAGTACAGGACCCCAGCTCATGGAATGGTGCCATTCACACATTTAGAGAGGATATTGTCACTTCAACTAAACCAGTGTGGAATCTCTCTCGATTGTTCTGCTAGAGGTTTATGCCCTAGGTGATTCTAGATTCCCATCACAATGGCAAGCCAGCCATGAATATATATTGTCGGTCAGGAGATCCCAGAGAGAGAACCATATGGCCTATTATAAAGGGAAGACAAACAGATGCCAGGGTGGCTCTACCCTCTGACTCGGAATGGTGAAAGAGGACATGGACACAAACAAACATGACACTCACACCTCTTTCCTGTCTTCCTTGTCTAAGGAAAGGAAAGAGGGAAAAGACTGTTTCTTCAGTAGAAAAGAAATATTTTAAACATGGAGTTCAGAAAGATCACCTCAATGTGGAAAATCTCAGAGCCTGACAGATGACTCTCACCTGCAGTCACAACATTCGGGAGATGGAGACAGGACCATGGGTTCAAGGCTAGCTTTAGCTACATGAGACCCTTTCTCAAACAGACCAATTTCTCAATCAAGAAATGGAGAAATTCAGGGATGGTAGCTTTCTGTCTGTTGTGTGCACACGAAGGGATGCAGGAAAAATCAATTATAGAAAGAGCATTCATGGAGTACAGAAGGAGGAAGTCAAGATTGCTCTGGGAAAAGTGAGTGGGACATGTGTTTGATGGGAAATCAAGGGCTTTTGATGGGGAACAGTGGAGGCAGTGAAGAGGCAGCCAGGTTGAAGAGGGTCTTAGATGCAAGCCAAGGAGTTTGTGGACTATTTGGACAGAACTTGGAAGGCAGTCGATGTTTTGTTTTTTAAAAAAGAAAAGGAACATAATTGCTGCAATGCGTTAAGATTAAATGTGCATCCGAGTGCAGAATTTATTATCTAGAGAGGTTCTGGAAGCACAAAGATTAGTTGGAGTCTCCCATTGGAACTGACCGTAGAAGCCACCTTAATTAGTGTTACCGTGCTGGGAGGCAAGTGACATCTGTGTGCTGCCTTAAAGCTTACAGAGCTCATGCCGTATCACTTATCTGGTTGGGTACAGCACTTGGGGGAAGTAAGCAGCCAGTGATGAGTGCTGTAAGACAGTTTGCCCTCGGTAAATGTTAATGGAATAAGTACAAGGCTGACCCCGAAGGGCTTGCTGACTCCTCATAAGAGGCTTATGTGTGAAGGCAAGAGTGAATCATCACCTTCAGTACTGAGAATAACTTATTCACTTAGCAAATACTCAAAAAGATTTACTATATTCCAGGAACTATTCCAGATGTTGCCATTGTCGGGGTCGGGGGAGACCGTGGTGAACAATTTAACGCTTTATTTTTCTAAGAGTTTCTGTGGCCACGTGTCTCTTCACAGCAATAGACACTATAACTAAAACAATGTGGAGTATAATAAAAAGAGAAATCAAGGTGCTTCTGATGTTTGTGCTGTGTGGGGGCAGATGGATGGGTGACCGAATCCTGCGGTAGAGAATGGCAGGCCAAAGAATTCCAGACTTCTGCTTAGGTTAGACCTGTGCTAACCCTGATAAGCATCATGATCTACTGTGAAGGAAAGACAGGAATCTGGAGGTAAGAAGAAAAGTCAGGCTTAGGCACATAAAGTTGATATGGTCTCACCATCACTAAAAACAAAAACAAAACAGAAAGCAACCTGAAGGGTCTGACAAGATGGCACAGCACATATTTTTAAGCATTCTTCCCTAGCCTGAGGGCCTGAGTTTAATCCCTAGGACCCATTTGAAGAAAGGTGAGAACCAACTTGTCCTCTGACCCCCAAATACACGCATGCAAGCACGCACACACACACAAACTCTAAACATTAAAGTTTTCCATTAAATATTTTTAAATGAGGGGATATTATACCATTTGCAAGTCTTAGCTAGGGTTTCATTGCTGTGAAGAGACACCATGACCACAGAAATTCTTATAAAAGAAAATATTTATTTTGGGCCGGCTTACAGTTCAGAGGTTTAGTCCATTACCATCATGGTGGGAAGCATGGCAGCACACAGGCAGACATGGCAATGGAGCTCTACAACTCGATCTGAGGCAGCTGAAGGAAGATTGTGTCACTGGGCATAGCTTGAGCACATATGATTCCAAGTGACATACTTCTTCCAATAAGGCCACACCTACTCCAATAAAGCCACACCTCCTACTAGTGTCACTCTCTATGGGCCAAGCATATAAACACAAGAGTCTCTGAGGGCCACCCACACGAGTAGTCGAATCACCACAGCAGCAACTGCAAAGTTGAGGCCGGAAAATTCTTCAACCCAGGAGTTTGAGACCAACCTTGCAGTTAGCACAGCAAAACTAAGTCTCTTAACAGAAAAGACAAAATAAGCTACACACACACACACACACACACACACACACACACACACACACACACACAAAACAAAAACAAACAAACAAACAAGGAGGAAAAGCAATCCAGTACTTATTCAGCACTTACTGTGTGTAAATACTTTGCAAATCCCTGTGAGGCAGGTGAGCATCAGAGACAGTCTTCTTGAGACCCCAATTGGGTTTGAGGTTATACACACACTCTTCTTTCAGCAATGCACTTGACAACCGAGGTCCTCCACCTGCAGGTACTATGTGCACACATCCCTCTCCAAAGAATGCCCTTACCAATCTCAGAATCCTCTCAATTACTATGTGCAAAGGTCCATATACTGTCTCTAAACAATACTATATGCTTCCTCACTCCTGGTAACAATAAAATTTAGACAGTTTCTATTCCAGTGTATTCCTAACCTTTCCAGTTATGAATAATAAAAGAGCTAATCTAGCCTAAACTGGTTTTGGGGGTACATTATTTTAGGAGAAATCTCCCATTGACCATCTTATACCTATGCATAATTGGGAATGCAAATGATTAAAATCAGGTACGTTACAGGAAGAGACATGTACTGTAGAAAAATTATCATAAAACCTAATCTATCACAACAGAGAACCACTCAAGCTACCTACTTCATAACCTTCCTTCTCCACTTGAATCCCACAAAAGGAAGCCCCAAACAAGATCAATAATTAGGGGCCTTGAATATTCACACAGTGTGACCCCTTGACAGTCCCCATTACTTGTACTATCTGTTTGCTTCGTTTCCATAGCTCTGTGGGCCTGTTTTCAACTCTTAAGAAGCCAAAGCCTGTCCATCTGTACATATCCATGGGGGTACAGAGATCAAAACATAGTCCTTCTCGTCTGAAAATTCACAATCCAGATAAGAACGCAAGCCAGTTATCTACAAATCGATGAGTTCTGTGACCCTGTTTCTAGGAAACAGCAGAGGGGAGCCGGACCCAGCTTAAAGAAGACTTCTGAATGAAAGCCATGCTGAAGATAAGTTTTGAAGCATGGAGTGAAAAATTTCTCTGTGAGGTAGAGAGAATCAAGGCCCCAAAAGAAAGACTTGGGGAAAGAGAGTATGTTTTTTTTTAATAACATAGAAGCAGGTGCTATCAAGTAGTTTAGGAAAGTACAGTTACTTTTATATGGGGAGAAGGGATTGAAAGGGCAGGAAGGGAACATATCTGGAAAGCTCTCCTTAGGTAGCGAAGAAGACTGATGGGAAAGAGATAAGCTCCACTTTAGCAATGTCATGTGTGTTGGCTTTTCTTTCTGTTGGGAGAAAGGGTTTATTTTAGTTCAGAGCTTGAAGGTAGCCTTCACAGCAGGGAAGGCAGGAATGTGGGGCAGCTAGTCACACAGCACCCCAAGCCTGGAAGCAGACTTCTCTTTGTATTCATCCCAAGTCCAGGCCCCCAGTCCATGGAATGTTGTTGGCCACTTTCAGAGTGAGTCCTCTGTCCTCTGTGAGTCTCTGTTTCAGAGATGAAAGCACCTCATAGACATACAGAGGCATGTTTCCAGATGAGCTGACAATGAGCAGTTGCCAGTTTGTGCTAAACTTGAAGCACAAACAGGACAAATCTAGGAGGAAGTGGGGACTGGATGATCAAAACCAAAAAGAAAGCCGGGGCCAGATTCCTATACTTGTTTGTGTCTCTAAACATCAGTAGAATTTCCAAGTCTCCTCCCTAATGATTACTGTTGACATTCTAGAAGTGAACCAAGTATCCAAGAACCAGAAAGTTCAGAGCAAAGAAGAACAAGACAAAAGCAGAGTCATTGGCAAAAATGTCTACAACAACCACAGGAGCCAGTATGGAACTCAGAACAAGAATGCTCAGGGACATTCAAGAACGAGAAGTGCTTTAATAAACAGCCAGCAACACAAAGAAGGCTCAATGGTGGCAGGCAATGCCAAACACTAAAAGCCACTAGAGACAGTAAAATAAAGACAAGCCATCAAATGGCATACAGCATAGTTCCCTGCTGTGCTGACAAATCTTATGTTGGCTTGACACAAGCTAGACTCATTTGAAAAGGGAGAATCTGAATTGAGAAAATGCCTCCATCAGATTGGCCTATAATTGACCTCCTTGATGGCTGCCCTGGTTGATGTGGGAGGGTTCAACCCCCTGCGGGGCAGTGCTGCTCCTGGACTGGTTGATTGTCCTGGGTCCTATATAAGGAAAAAGCCTGAGCTAGCCAGGAGAAACAAGGCAGTACGCAGCACCCCCCACCCCTACCCCATGGCCTCCGCTTCAGTTCCTGCCTCTAGGTTCCTTCCTTGTGTTTCTGCTTTGGCTTCCTTTGATGTAATATGGAAGTGGAGGTGAAATAAGCCCTTTCCTTCCCAAGGTACCTTTGGGTCACAGTGTTTATTACAGCAACAGAAACCCTGTCTAAGATGCCTGTTAATCTTTGGAAGAAAGATTCAAGAGAGGTTAGGACAAATAGGGTGAGCGTGGAAACATAAGAGCAGAGAGAATAGACTCCCAAGGCTAGGGACCACCAGCCTTTGTTTCCAACGCTCCCCATCTTCCTGGCTAGCACCTGCCTTCACTGCACCCTCTGCATGCTCCTAGAATTCTATCCTGTTTTGCTGTTGTTGTTGTTGCTGCTGCTGCTGCTGTTGCTGTTGTTGTTGCTGCTGCTGCTGTTGTTATTGTTACTGTCTGCTGTCTCAGCGTGACTACATTTCTTGCCAACCACAATTCTAGTATTTAACCAACTGGCACTAAGCTAGTCACTAAGTTATCAAGTAGGCATCGTGAGATATGGAATGGAAAGAGTTGATTAGATGTGATGTCACGTATTCCATACCATGAACAGGATCTCTTTAAGGACACCATTTTGACAAAATTCTCACTAATCTGTTAACAGTGGTCACTGATAGAGTGCTGCCTAGTGAGAGATGACAGCTGGGGGCACCATCTGCTGTTACCATGTATGTAAATGTTATTGCAATGGATGGTATAAGTGGTTTACTTAATGTTTTCTTCTAATGTTGAGCATTCTAGTTTAAAAGCAAAACAAAGAGAGATGTCCTCTGTTCTTGTAATCTGAAGATATATTGTTTGGCCAAGGCTATCTATATTTCTTATTTTCTTTATGTCTCCTCCCCTCTCCCCTCCATGATTCTTTGGCAGTCAGAATTAACTCAATGGGAATCTTGGCAAACTCTCAGTGAGACATTTGTTCTTTTTAATGTCATGGCCACGTCTAGATAATTGTTTTCCTATACCAATTGGTATCTAGCTTTTAATGTAATTGGATCTTTGCATAGCCAAAAGCCACTTAATGTAAATTGAAGCAATGACTCCACTTGATTAATTCAGAATGATAAGCCGGGTCCTTCTGAGAGTCAGTGCAGCTAATCGGGGCTCCATCTTCATAATTCTCTTTGTAGAGACCAACAGCTGAAACAAATGGCACCAAGAAGGATATGATAATTGGCTATTTAACCTAACCCTTGCCACTTATGATGGTAATAAACAACACCAATAACAAACAAATTAACCACTGCTCCCCTAGAGCCGATCAATTACCAAGTTATGACAAGTCTACTTCCTACCTCTTGAATCTCCATCCCTGCTGCATCCTGCCCTCTTCTTTTCTTCTATGAACCATAGCAACATCTCCTTTGTCTATTTGCTCCTCCTACATATGCCCTCAACCATTATAATGAATCCAAGCCATAGAATGATTAAGCTCTTCAGTGTAGTAAGAATAATGGTCAGTCTCTGGTATGGTGCTTATGAGTCTTAGGAGTCCAGGCTCAAAGTGCACCAAATTTAGTTTATTTGTCTGGAGCTGAGGTTGTTATACAGAGTTCAGATCACTGCCAGACTACTCTCTTTGGGTAAATTTCTCTTTGGGACCTTCTTGCTGTCTTCTGTCCCTGCCCCATTGATCAGGACCACCATTTTCCTTTGTGTCAAGATTTCTGGTCTTAACCATTTGTCCCTGTGTGGAGGATCTCCATAGACAGACTCATAGAATATGCAGTGGGGGAGGGGGTTGGGGTGAATGGAGACAGACATGTACAGGCCAGAGGTCAACTCTTGCATTCTCTCACACATGCCTTTCACCTTGATTTTTGAGATAGGATCTCTCCTTTGGATCTGGTGTTTGCTAATCTCCTCAAGCTGGGTGGCCAGGCAGTCAAATCCGTCTGCCTCTGCAGCGTTAGGATTATAAATACTTGCCACGGCACCCGGCCTTCCCACATCAGTGCTGGGCATCAACTTAGGGCCTCGGGTTGGGCAGCAAACATTTCACTTAAATAAGTTGGTTTCCAGCCCCGAACAGCAGAATTTTTTCTCAAAAGTTAACTGCCTTTTCTTTTCTTTTTAAAGATTTTATTTATTTATTTATTTATTTATTTATTTTGAGTACACTGGTGCCGTCTTCAGACACACCGGAAGAGTGTGTCAGATCCCATAATAGATAGTTGTGAGCCATCATGTGGTTGCTGGGAATTAAATCAGGACCTCTAGAAGAGCAGCCAATGTTCTTAACCATTGAGCCATCTCTCCAGTCCCCATTGTATCTTTTCTTATGTTTCTTAGAGAATTCTACTCCAATCTGATTTTCTATGTTCACTGCTTTTTAAGAGGGGATTTCTTTTCATTGCTATTACATTTGCTTCTTTGACCCATATGTGTATGTGATAGGGAGGGTTTTGCCCATGCCACAGCACACATATGGGGGTCAGGAGACAACTTGTTGGAGTCAGTTCTCTCCTTCCATCACATGGGATCTGAGGATTAAACTCAAGTCATCAGGCTTGGTTTCAGGTGCTTTTTGCACTGATCCAACCCCACCAGTCCTCTGTGTTCATTTCTTGATAAAAAATTTCCACTCAGCAGGCATTCTATTATACCCACATAATTAGGTTTGTATAAAATTCCAACTCACTATGAGCACACATATATCTGAAGTTTGACATCTCTGCTTAGAAAAACTCATTTCCTATCCATTCCCTTTAATAACGGCATTGCTGTTTCATAGGTCTTCCAGGTCTTTCTGTCAGGTGAATAGCACTGAGTACAGGCCCGTTTCTGACTTTTTAACCAGAACCCAAACAAATGAGACCATTCAACTAACTGATTATTGTTCCTTCTGTAGCAGATTTCCAGCAAAAGGAAGGAAAGCCCTCTGGTGGATTTCTCAGAGACTGTTTACATGGTCTACTGAAACAGCATCTACGGACCTCTGTCTCACACAGAAAGACATTTCTACAGTTCTCAGGTCCTACCCATCATTTGTAAGGCAAGACTGTCAAACTTAGTCAAGTTCTTTCATCATGTATAACCCTACTTCTGGAAGATTTGATCTCGGCATCCCGAATACAATAGTTTCAGTGATAGAATCTCCCCTGAAGAGACAGAAGAAACCTCTGGAGTAGAAGTACTCAAATAGCAAGGCAGTCAACAATCCTCAGTTAGCAAGGTGGACCTCCCCCGAGGCCTGTAAACCTGGGGAGGTATTGCCCCGTGTATGTGGTCAAGACCTCTGGCTTTATGAGATTTCTACAAGCTGAAGCAGACAAGGAGTTTATGAGGACATTAAGAAGGTCTGGAATCTCAGCGAGGGTCAGAGAATCATATGTGGATGCTCTCTAGCTGAGTACAATGAAACCCATGGTGAGGTGAGTGGTTCTGCCTACTTGTTCTGAAATTGTTTAGAGAGATTAAGAACACTTGAGAGATGGCTTAGAGAGTAATTGCATACTACTCTTGCAGAGGACCCTACTTTGGTTCCCAGCCCCCACGTAGGATGATCCACAACTGCCAACTGCCATTAACCCCAGATCCAGCCCATGTGCTTTCTTCTGTGTTCTACTGGCACTAACTTCTGAGCACAATCCCCACCGTGCACACACAATTAAAAATAAAACCAACAACAAAAAGAAAGCTTTGGGTTCATTTTATCTGTCAAATAAGAATCTTGCCTTAGTTTTCTCTGTCAAATAAGAATCTTGTAAACCAGTGTTTAGCCTCGTTTGCTTTAGCTGTCTGAGAAACTGACCTTCAAGTGAGCATTAGCAATGTCTATTTCCTTTCAAGTATCACCTTCTTTATATTGGTGAATTCACAAAGCCAGGAGGAAATTCCAAATGAGTAAATTAAGAACAAATTATAGCCAAGTATGGTGGCACATGCCTTTAATTACAACACTTGGGAGGCAGAAGCAGGCAGATCCCTGTGAGTCTGAGGCCAGCCTGGCCTGTAAAGTAAGTTCCAGGACAGTTAGGGCTGTTATATATAAAGAAATCTTGTCTTGAAAAACTAAATAAATAAATAAGAAATAAAAATATATATATCAAACAATTAACAGCTTCTGACACATTAAAAAAAAGGCATAAAATTGCCAGTGACTGCTAAAAAGAACCCTGAAGATTCAAAAACCAAGTGTTTGCTGTTTCTCTTAGTAGGGCTCCTGTCCTCTTAAGTCATCATCCCTTCAGTGCCTCAAGAAAAAGCAGCAGCAGCAGCAGCAGCAGCAGCAGCAGCAGCAGTGTGTCGAACCACAGGGCAGACAGTCCTCTTTTCTAGCTGAGGTTTTATAACTCAAGAAGAAAGTGTATGTACTTAATGTTCAGGGTCATTGGCTACATCCTGTCCCTCCCAGAAAGGGAAGCAAACACAAAGAGTAAATAGCAATCCTCCTGGAGGGTGTAGGAATCTCCCAGAGTCTGACACTTCCACTAGAGTCTCTGAAGGCTGTTGAGACACACCAGACAGGAACAAGCTAATTCCACTCTTACAGCCTCACCTCGACCCCATCACATCCCTCTTGCTCATTTTTAACCACTTTAGAAGCAAAGTAAGCCTCTGCACTTTGGTCATCTCTTGAATTGTTGCAAAGAGTTCTCAGGAGGTTACGTGGTGTTGTGTGGGGAGGGGAGGAAGGGCTCTGAAGACAAGGAAGTCCTATGGGAGCCACATTCCAAGCAAGCATGCATGGTGACTGCCCACCTATGGAGTGTGGGTGAAGGGAGTATCTGCCCATGCTGCCCGTGCATGGAGGTGGCTACATGTGGGGCAGAAAAAAATAGCAGTAAAAGGCACAATGGGGGAGGCTTGGAAAGGTTTCCACTAAGCATAGCATCTCATCTGTGAACCAGAGGAACAGAGATGTATTGCCAAATCATTTTACTTAGCTTTCTGCTGCTGTGATAAAACACTGACCACAATGCATTGGGAATGAAAGTGTTTATTTCTATTCCCTCTTTCTGCCCTCGCTCCCCAGCTCTTCCCACACCCAATCCCTCACCATCCCCTCTCTGAACCGGTTCCCTCCTTCCATCTGTCTCCACTGACTAGTTTATTTCCCTTTCTGAGTGAGATTCAAGCATTCTCCCTTGTGCCCACCTTGTTATTTAGCTTCTTTTGGATCGGTGGAGCATAGCATGCATATTCTGTATTTTATGGCTAATATCCACTTATCAGTGAGTACATACCATATATGTCCATTTGGATCTGGGTTACCTCATTCAGGGTGATATTTTCTAGTTCCATCCATTTGCCTACAAATTTCATGATGCCCTTGTATTTAACAGCTGAATAATATTTCACTGTGTAAATGAACCAGAATTTTCTTTATCCATTCTTTGGTTGACATCTGGGTTGTTCCCAGTTTCTGGCTATTACACTCCCATGGGAGTGATGAGCTGTTAACAGGAACCATACGTAACATGAACACTTTCTTTTTTTCTCCATTAATTAATTAATTGATTGATTAATTAACTTTACATCCTGATTGAAGCCACTTATGTCCTCCCAAATATGCAGATGTGCAGCTTGGTCTTTATGCAGGTCCCCCAACAACTGGGAGCAGGAGCTGACCCTGAGTCTGTTGCCTGCCTGTCTGTTCCCCTAATTGGGCTGCCTAGTCTGGCCTCAGTGAGCAAGGATGTGCCTGGTCCTGCAGTGACTTGATGTACCAGGGTAGTTTGGTACCCAGGGGGAGCCTCCTCCTTTTAGAAGAGGAGGGGTGGGGGAAGGGCTGCGAGAGAGGTTGGGGAGGCTGGGAGGGGGCAGTTTGTGATCAGGGTGTTAAAATGAATAAATTAATTAATGGAGGAGGGTGGAAAAAAGAAAGTGTTCCTCTTATGGTTCCTGTTAACAGTTCATCACTGAGGGAAGTCAGGGCAGTGACTCAAGGGAAGAGCCTGGAGGGAAGAACTGAAGAGATAGTGGAGCTCTGCACTGCTTTCTGATTCCCTCCCTCCTACCTGCCCTCCCTTCCTCTCTCTCTCTCTCTCTCTCTCTCTCTCTCTCTCTCTCTCTCTCTCTCTCTCCCTGTACTTCTCTGTAGTACATGGAACTACTCTGTAGAACTCCCTCTGTAGGGAACTCCCTCTGTAGACCAGAGTGGGCTCGAACTCAGAGATCCACCTGCCTCTGCCTCTGCTGGGATTAAAGGTGTGCGCCACCACTGCCTGGCTCAGTCCTCTTTCTTTCCTCTTTTTTTTTTTTTTTTTTTTTTTTTTTTTTTGAGACAGGGTTTCTTTGTGTAGCCCTGGCTGTCCTGGCACTCACTTTGTAGACCAGGCTGGCCTCGAACTCAGAAATCCGCCTGCCTCTGCCTCCCAAGTGCTGGGATTAAAGGCGTGCGCCACCACGCCTGCCTCAGTCCTCTTTCTTATACAACTCAGGACTTCTTGCCCAGGGATGGTACTGCCCCCTAATGGGCTGGGCGTTCTTTCATCAACCATTAATCAAGAAAATGCCCCGTAGACTTGCCTACTGGTCAATGTAATTGGAAGCATTTTCTCAATAAAGGTTCACCTCTTCCAAGATAACCCTAGCTTGTGTCTAGTTGACAAAGTATTTGGCACATAAGAAGAAAAGGCAAAAAGAGATAACACAGGCAAGAAGCCCAGAAGCCCAAAGTTGCCCGTGTACATACTAAACATGGGACTACCAGGAACGCACAGATTGACTGCAGGGAGGAGAGGCTAGAAAAATAGCCATGACCCACTCAAGAAGGTGCAGAGGATCATGGGAATTGTTTCAGCAGAATGTTCTTTGTTAACATGTACTACAGAGACCAGTCTTCTGTTTGAGAAGCAAATTAGGCAAGGAAGAAGGCAGCGAGACCAGTTAGGAGGATTTTCAATGGCGCCTGCGGCTTACTGTGCTCTCCGTGCATACTGGGCGCTCTTCCAAGCTCATTACACATTTTATTTTACTTAATCTTTACTGTGATGTACTAAATGCTCTTGTACACCTGCATTGTCAGGAGAAAACCGATGCACAGGAAACTTTTCTGTGGGGTATCCAAGTTAACGAGTACCTCCCAGCAATGGATTTAACCTGGGAGTCTGGCTCCGCAGTCTCCAGACTTTTCTCCTTTTCCAGAATCAGAGATGTGTTATGGGTCATGAGAGGGCAGTAGTAACTGCCACGGAGAAAGGGAGAGAAGCTAACTGCACTTTCAAGGTGCAGTGGAGGCAAGAGATAAGATAACAGCTTCGGGTTCCCAAGGACCATGGAAGGGGATTAGAGCCCGTGACAGAGAGCAGCAGCCTCACATCGATGGAAGCATTCTAACTGTGCAACGTGACAGACATCCTTATGAAATCTCTAGAAATGTTTTCCTGGACTCTCAGCTTTGCCCTCCTTCCTTTCCATCATGGGAAGCTCAGTGACAGCCCTTTGATGGATCAATATCAGCTCTAAAGAAAAGGTTTGATACAGATTTTCAGGCAGTCATGCCACTGAGTGCTCTTGTAATGAACGGCTCTCATATTGAGCAAGAGGCTTTGTGCCTTGCCAAAGGAATTAGTGAAAAATTAAAAGAATATGATGGAGGGGCTGGATAGATGCTCAGCAGTTAACAGCACTGCTGCTCTGGGAGAGGACCAGAATTTAGTTCCTAGAACCCACACCAGACAGCTCAGAACCACCTGTAACTCAAGCTCCAGGGGATCTGATAGCCTTTAGCCTATAAGGACACACACACACACACACACACACACACACACAATCCTAAGAGCATGATGTAGAGAGGCTTTCTGTAACAACCCATAAAGACCCTACTTGCCTAATTAAGCAAGGTAGTCATCCCACATCCCCAGATAAATCCCCACAGAGATCAGTAGATCAGGCGGGTCTTCCGGGTCTTCTGAGAACTCAATAGCTGTGGGCTGGATTAGGGCAGCTCTCTTAAGTTCTCCCACAGAGCACAAAAGGTGTAGGGAACAGAGAACCCTGAGAACAGCTACTCGCTCCCCCACAGCATCCAGGTCTTCTTTCAAAAGTGTTGAGGTGTTGTTGTCCAAAGGATTTATCTTCCCCTCAAACCTTCCCACCCCCTCCAGCCTTCACAGCTAACTGTTCCAAATGTAAATGGAGGCACAATTTAAAAATGTTCAAGAATGTATTTGAGCAAGCAACAATTCACAGATCCTGAAGTACAAATTCAGAAGGGGCTTGGGGCTCCATCAGAGAAGCCCAGGGACAAGCTTCCACAAAATGAGCATGGAAAGAAAGAACAGATCTGGCTGCAATAGTCCCATGGCCACTTTATTTTTTGTCCATCCCAGTGCAGACTCCCTGGAGTGTTGAGGTTATGTCGCTGGTAGAGCTTAAAAATTTTTTCTATATCATAAGCATTTGCAAATAATAAGGCAAAGTTTTGATCATGTTTTCAATTTCAGCAAGCTTATTTCCAAGGTGGAACCGGACTGTTAGCTAGGGAAATTTTCAGGCCAGGTCTGCATTTCAATTTGCTTAAGCAATTCTCCACTTGGCTATATCCTCATCTGGCTGGAAGAGAAACCAAACACTACAGTGTGACTCTTATTCACTGCCTTTGGAAGATCTCACAAGTCACTGGAACAAAGGGTCATGTGGACATTATCATCATAGGCAAGTACACTGGGACAGAGGACGCTGCAATTCTCATGGATAGTGACTGGGCTTAAGCTTTTGATTCTGGGCCTTAATTTGGTCATTGGATAAATGTCACTGCTGGAAAGCTTTTGCAACCTCAGGGAAGATGCCAGGACTATGGGGAGGGTAATAAGCAGGGACTGGATATAGACAAGTTCATGGAAGTGCTGGTAGATGGGAACCTTGAATCAAATTTTAAGATAGTTAGCAATCCCTGACTTGTGAATGTACACCTAACATGCCACCTCCCATGAGCACCCAGTCTCTAAGGCTTGCCTGCAAACATGCAACTGTAAGGTGGACGGCCACATGATAAAGTTTGTGGAGAAGCTCGGTGCACTCAAGTTTTCTTCCTAAAAGGCATATTTAACTGTTTCTTCTAATTCAGAAATGCCGGTGGGGAAGACCAGTGTTCCAACAACCAAGAAAAAAGTGGGAAAAGCCACAGAGCTGGCTGCAGCTAGAGGGTGGGCACTGCCTGGTGTTAATAGACAAATGGTCCCTAGTCAGCTATTTGTTATCAGAGGGGGGTCTTCTGAAATGGCACCTGAGCATGGCAAGGGACCAGTCCTAGTCCATGGCACCTGTGCTGATCTGTCCAACCCATGGATGAGATTAGGATGCTTTGAAAATAAAGTCCCTTACCTTATATGTATAAAACTAAGTTTTGAGGCTCTTCATTAAGACAATTCTTGGATCCATTGACCTCAGTTTCCCTACAATTACAAAGCAAGAAGATCTCCTAACTCCTGAATTCAGGTAGAGTTTGTTGTAGGATTTGAGATGGGAGAAAAGTTTGAAAACATACATCAGGATGTCAACACAAAAGACAGCTCTTGCTCCAAAGGGGGAAGGGACAGTTTATTTTGAACCAAATATGAGTGATCAGGGCCCAGGAGCTAAGATCCAGGCTGTCCTTAATGATGAGTCATATCGTAGAAACAGGTGAGCCTTTCAGAACTGTAGAACAAAAGAAAGCTATTAATCAATAAATTTACTGAATAAATCAGGCAGGCAGATTACAGCAAAGCAAGGAAATCTCTGCTATAAGCATCAAATGCTATCTGATGACAATCTTAGCTATGGGGTTGGTAGAAGTTCATGGTCTAAGCTAACACATTACAAAACTTTTACTTGATGTCGAAAGGATGTTAGGTCAGATACAAAGGTAGGTGATAAATGGTTGTCAAGGGAAGTAAGGCTAGAGAGCTGGGTTAGCAGATAAAGATGCTTGCTGTCAAGGCTGAGGATCTGTGTTCAATTTCTGGGACCCACATAGAAGAAAGAGGGAATTAGCTCCTGACGTAGTTATTGGCAAAGTTCCAATTCCTCACCACAGGCTGTTTCTAACCAGTCAATTAGTCAATCAGAATCTTCAACAAAGGTATGGCTTTTTCTAGACACAGTTCATATGGATTGTTGTTGCAGGCATGGGGGTGGCTTGGGGGGGGGGGGTGGCAGTGTATGGTTGCATTGGGAACACCTAATTCCAATACTTTTAATACATCATTGAAGAACAGACAGCAAAGGCACATGTGATCTTATGATCTTGACCACTAAGAATAGAGAGGTGTCTGTGTTTTTGGGGGGTTGGTGAGAAAGTACCACTGGAGAAATCTGATTAGTTGGGTGTTAGGGATGTCCCTATCCCCGTGGAGAACCTGATGTTTCATAGCTGCACCCAACCAGTAAGAGTCTGGTTTCCATATCTGAATGGGCAGAAGCCCAGCGTTCTTCTTGATTAGATGCAGTCTCTATCTCAGTCTCAGTCTTAGTCTCTGTCTCTGTGTGTGTGTCCATCAATTGGTATTTGTAATCGCTTTTAGAAAAGCCTACAAAAAATGTAAAGCATGATGAAAACAAGTTGTAAAAACCTTAATGAGAGATACTCTACACAAGCAAATGCCTATTGTGAATTTAAACCAGAGTTTGAATGTGGTGTGGCTCTCAGAGAAAGAGCCCAAGACAGAAATCTTGTAGCGCAGCCCCATCCCTGGGCACCATTCTAAGCGTGCGTGTAAAAGGGGAAAGGATGAGAACAGGGGAAAGACAGAGGATTCTGGAGAAATGTTCCCACACGGCTCAAGAAAGAGCAGGTAAGGGGAATTAAGAACACAGAAGGGTTAGAGACAAGGCACTACTCCTCCCATACCTCATCACCACCATCTGCAGACCTCACCGCCCTCTGGTTCTGGTATGTGTCTTAGTTAGAAATATATTTAGACAACCTTGTTGTTCACAGGAATTCCTTTTGAGGATGGGCACTGTGCATGTATGTGTACAAGACATTGTGGGGAGACAGCCCACTCCTTTTGCATTTTGGGTCCCCTGGGTGAGTCTGTGAACACCTGGAAGGTTAGTTGCCTCAGGGAATAGATGCCAAGAGTAGAAAATAAAAGCATGTCTAACATTCATAGCTCCTCCACCTGCTGAAGATGGTCCCAGAGCAACCATGGATCCTGCAGAGGAGGCTGCCAGGTGCCTGTAACCCAGAAGCAGAAGGTCCCATAACCAGTCTACCTGGGCTTGTACTCTAAGCGAGGTAAGCTAGAGGGGACAGAGAAGGGAAACACACTTGATAGAAAGTGCTATGAAGTCACATGTTAACTACCAACAGAGACCATTGTCCCCTTGCCAGTCTGTAGTGGAGAGCAAGAGGCAGCAACTGAAGTACGTCCTGTCAGACAGAGAAAGAGGCCCTGAGGTCATCTTAGTGCACACTTCAATTCTGGGCCCAAACTGACACCCAGTGTCTCTCATTACCTTTCTACCTCACTGGACATACTTCAACCTAAGTATGGCGGCTTGATACAGGGAAACAAAAGAAGCTCAAAATGGTTCCAGAATAAATTATCTCTTATCCCTACAAGAGAGCAGTGGTTTGGTTTGGTTTTTTGTCTTTCCATTGACAAGCACCAATGCCATACCCCAGAAAGAGGGGCAAGTCAGGACCGAGGTTACCTCAGAGCCAGCAAAAACAGAAGCCTGGGAACTTGTCAGGGAAGAAGGCAGATGGTGGCAAGTCAGTCCACTTTTTTTTTGTTATTGTTGCTGTTAAATCCTCATGCCAGGAACTCAGGTTGGCAGGAGTCAAGCCAGCATGCTAGACTCAAGATTGGCCAACAGGACTGTCCTGCCCTTTGTCCTGAAGGCAATATGATAAGAACAAAAACAGTGTCAGACAGGGTGGAAGGGGAACACTAGCTGAAAATACAAAGGGACTCAAAGAGAATGAATGCCCTTTCTTCAGTGTCCTGAAGATTCAGCCACCTATCTTGACTGCTATAAAAGCAGACAAGTTTCCTTTAAGTTCCACCAGAGTCCTGGAACCTGTCCAGCCTTCGGGTCAAAGTTAACTTTTGAGGTTGTGTAATCTGGCCGGAGAGTTAGTGTGCAGTAAGAAGGGTACATTTCATGTTTGACCATTGGTTTGTTAATCGATTCTGTCGGGGAGAGAAAGAGAAAGGGAGAGGGAGACTGGGGTGTGGGGAGAGAAGAGGGAAAGGAAGAAGGGTTAGGAGGACAAGGATGTGGAAAAAAGAAAAATTTACCAGCATTGGTTAACCTAGACGGGCTGGGTCTTTGCCTACCTCTTCACACAGCACAGGAGAGGGGTGGGGAGGAGTGGGGAGGGACTGTGTTATCTGTTAAACAGGAAGCTTCCGGAAGGCTGGGCTTGTGTTTCCTCAGGGTTGTGAGCTCCCTGGCTTACCAAAGTGCCTGGTACTAGGACATGCCCACTAATCACTGAAGATTAGTGCTCCACAAACACAAATGTGTACGTGTTGACCATTGTCCAGTGTGTGTGAGGCAATATACCTTTTGCTGTGGTTTGCACAGCCATGGGACAAATGAGAAGAGTAAGTGATGGGCTTCCTTACACATGGTAATTATACACTCAGCGCATAGATAGAAAGCACACACAGCAAAGCATATCTGATGTGAAGTGTACTATGGGACAGGAGTATTTCTAAAGGGTGGTAATAGGCTGTGGGAGTGATAACAGGACTCTGGATTAGGAATAGATTCCTTGCACTGAGATGGATGTATGCTCTATGTATGCATATACTGTGTGCCCAGATTTCAGATTTTAATGTGGATGCTAGGGATCTGAACTCAGATTCTCATGCTTGCACAACAAGCATTTTATGTCCCAAGCCAACTCTCCAGTCCAGTGAGTCTTTTAAATGCTAAACAACTAGTGTCTGCCTAATACTTGGTCTGCAGAAAGTATCAGAGGCAGGAGGGAAAACCAAAGTGGAAGTATAATTAAATGAGGCTAGTGAATAATGTTGGCAACAGGGTCCCAAACCCGGAGATGCTGGCAGATAGACAAGTGTAAAACCATCGTACAGAGGAGACTAGGTGCTTCCTATGATAATCAGGGAATCCAACTCTCATCTAAGATCATCCTCTCCCCTTCAACTCCTCAAGACCTCATCATGCTCAAGTCTCTTCCATAGTAATGGGAAATATGCATACTACCCTTCTTGGAGCAAGCGTACCTCCACCCACACGACTCGTGTAAAAGCTGCAGTATGGATCTTTCTCCATTCATGAGATGGCTCTCAGTGAGGACGCGGGCATCCTCATTGTTATATTGCTGTGGCTAAGTCTGAACAGCACACTACTGTAAGAATCCTCTTCCCAGCAGCTAGCCTCAGTGACCACTTCCTCCTCCTTGGCTGGATTCCCTCCTCCTGTGGGTTTCTGTGTAGCCTTTCCTCTTTGTATGGCCACCTTCCTTTCCTTTTAGTCTTCCCCCGTGCTTTAATCCCCTTTCCCTACCTCATGCTACGATAGTACTGGTCCTCCTAGGTTTGGAGGGTAATCTTCTCTCATGATACGTTTCCTCATTCTGAGATGTCAATCATTTGCTTGGGTTTCATAGATGAAAATGACACCAAGCCCAGATCCACTTCACAGATCTTTTATCAAGTCTCCATTCTTGTGTCCATACATCTGTTTCCACAGACATCTCCCTAGAGATGTGGGTATCTCATATACAGCATAAGCCATACTGATAGTCATCTAGAGATAATTTTGATCTGAGGATATAACAAGAAACTGTTAAGGGCCAAACTATACCTATCTAAAGGCCTCATAAAAATGGAAAGGTGGTTTTGAAATCACCTATGATAGGCCAGAAAGATGGCAGAGGCTAGAGGCACGTGCAGCCAAGCCTGACCACCTGACCTGGGCTGCATCCTAGATCCCACATGGTACAAAAAGAAAGCCCACTTCTACATGGCATTTATCCTCTAACTTCCATGTGCATTCACAAGTAAATAAATATATGTAATAGAAAAGAAAAATAGAAAAGAAAATTGCGTGAGACTTGATGAAAAGTCAAAATGATCTGATGTCTAAAATTCGGGTGTTTATAGTTTATATGTCTAAAATTTGATGCTACAAATTTGACATCATAAAAAGTTATGTTCAAATGAGATTTAAGCATGGGAAGAGGTTAAACTGCAAATACTTGAAAGACAAAGAAAAGGAAGTTGAATATACTAAGCCTTCATTGTAAAATACACGTGAGAAAGATTACGCCCTGGTGCAAATAATGTTGGTACAATTAAAGTCCCAGAGGAAAGAATTTTAATCTGCCACATAGAAAATGGGATGAAGATCCTGAATGGTATACTAGAGACTTCTCCCAGAACAAACACAAAGTCCTTCAGTGCTTCACATGCCATATCATGATGGAGTCTTCACGCATAGGAACAAGTGAATCAGGGCCACAATATAGAGAGAGTTCAAAATAATGAAGTCAAAATGCCCTCCTTTCCCCAAGGGGCAGCTTGAATTCTAATTTCTGTATCTGACTCATTTTATATCCTCCTTATTCTTAGTTTTCTTTTTCTGCTGCCACAACAGGAAATCATAGACTGGATAAATTACAAACATCAGAAATCTGTTTGGCTGTGGTTGGAAGGCTGGTGCATTAGGTACTTTCACATTATTACAAAATACCTGACAAAAGGCAACAGAAAGAAAGGAGGGTATTCTAGTCCGTTTCTGTTGCTGTGATAAAATACCCTAACCAACCAACCAACCAACTAAACAAAACCTTAGGGGAAAACCAGATTATTTTATCTTCTGATACCAGGTTACAGTCCATTATTGTGAGAAAGTCAAAGTGGCAGGAACTTGAAGCAGCAGCCCTTCAAGAGCAGAGAGAAATCAATGTGTGCATGCTTGCTTATGCTCAGCTCAAACTCTACACCCTTACTAAGTTCAGGATCCTCTTCCTAGGGGGTGGAACCACCCATAGTGGGATAGCTCATCCCATGTCAATTAACTGATGACAATCTCCACAAATATGTCCACAGGCCAACCCAATGTAGACAACTGTCACTAACACTATCTTCCCAGGTAGCTCTGGGTTGTGTTAACAAAGATAACCATTAAAGAGGGTTTATTGTGACTCATAGCTCCAGAGTATTGTGTATCATTGCAGAGAATGCACAGCACCAGGAGTGTGAGGCAGCTGTCCCTAGTACATCAGCAGAGAAACAGAAAGCAGTACTTGCTTGTGTTCAGCTTATTTTCCCATTTTTATTCATCTCAGCACTTCAATGCAGGGAATGGTGATGATTGAGGATGTTTGGGGAGGGATCTCCCCACTTAGACAAGCCTAGAGCTTTTTCTCCTAGCTAATTCAAGATCCTGTCAAGTGGACAGCCAATATTAACCGTCACAGCTCAGAAGACTTTCAACTGAATCATAACATGGTGAGAAAGTATGTTCATGCATGTGCACATTCTCACGAGAGATGGAGAAAGACAGAGAGGAAAAGGTGGAATGTCCACAATAGCAGGACACACTCTCTAGGTAGATGCATGACCCTGGACATGAGAGCATCACCCTAATATCCTAATCACTACATAAAGGCTCAGCTCTTATGACTGTTACTATGGCAAAAATATTCCAACATGACTTCTTGGAAGGGACAGTTAAGACATAGCAACCAACTGTAGCTTATGAATTGTCTGTCTTGCATTTCCTGTATCACACAATGGGCCACAAACCCAAGGCAAAAATCCTACAATTTTCCTTAAAGTTTCTCCTCCTTCTTCCTTCCTCTCTCTGACCCACCCCACTCCCTTTTCTGGCTCTCTAAGTCTCCAAGTGGGTGGTGTCTTCCTCATTCCTACTGCTGCCTAGGTGATCTTTACTTTGTTCTTCTAACTGCAGCCTCCTAACTGGTCATACTGGTTCACTGAACTCTTTCAAACCACTCAGCAAAGGGAAGAGATCTTCCTAAAACACAACTAGGGTCCAGGACCTTCCTGGGTTCCCTGATATTTGCAGCTCCCGGCTTGCATGGTCCCTCCTGATATTTACAGCTCCATCCTAAGTCACACCACAGAGAAGCTGCAGCTCTCCTTGGGTTTCAACCTTGAGCCTGCTCTGACTCTGACGTGCTTCACCCTCGACTCTCCTTCCTGACGCTCTCACTCCAAGGCCTTGAACCGTGTCCTCACAATGCCTGCTCATTCATCACAAATTATTTTACAGTTGCCTATTTTCTTATCTGTCCCTCCTTTAAAGTCTTTAGGACACAGTCATGGCCTATTCACCTTCATGTTCTTGGTAGCAAGTACAGTAATAATACTTACAATTACCAACGAGCCATAGGGCTCTGTATACATGCTGAGTTGATGAACGGAAGTTATTTCATCTTGACCACAATCCTGCATAACAGGTATCATTATCCTCATTTAAAGAAGCTCAAAGAAGTTAATTGGTTCCAATCCCCAGGGCAGGTAAGGAGAAAGACTCATCCTCTGTTAGTGCAGTGAAGATGTGCATATTCTGTCTATTCCATTGCTCTGTACCTTTCAATGGAATGCAATTAAAAAAAAAACAGAGCAAAAAACAAAAACAAAAACAAACAAACAAAAAAAACCAACCCAAAAACCAGATATGAGGGCAGGGCTCTAAGAAGATGGCATTGAGAATTGTATTAGTTAATTTTCTTGTTGCTGTGGCAAGACGTCAGAGTGACAAACTTTACTGGAAGAGTTTTCTTTGGCTCCCAGTTTGAGGCTGGCGAGGGCACAGTCTCAGGAGTTTGAGGCAACTGTTCGCAACTGTTCGCATTGCATCAGCAGACAAGAGGCAGAGAGCAGTGAACGCTGGTATTTGACTTGCTTTCTCCTTTTCAGGCTGGGCCCTGGACCATGGAAAGATGCTACAGAATGGGTCTTCTGCATGAATTAACCCAGTCTAGAACCCCCATCACAGACATGCGCCACAGTTTTTTTCCTAGGTGACTCTAGGTCCTGTCAAGTTGACAATGTTAATAACCAGAAGAGTCAACAGGGAAGAGAATCATTTTTGACAAAATGCCATGCAGTGCAGTCTCAGGTTGCCAGAGGTGGAAAGTACTTATAAACAGAAGCAAGCGAGCAATAGGAGGAATGCTGGTAAGAGATGGCTGTGGGGGCTTAACGACTTAGGAAGACATGGATGGCCGAGGTTGGAAGAGAAGTCTGGCAAGACAGAAAATACATAGTTTCTTTATACATTGGCCACTTTATCAAGATAATAAAGAAATTAGTATTCTCGGTGCAGCATAGATGACAACCCTGCTCATGCCAATATTTTGACATCTGAAAACACTGAGATGATTAATATATAAGAGCATAAATGCCAGCCAGGCTGAGTTCTCAGAAGTCCTGTGCAGTACACTGAGAATATCTTTTTTGGATGCTGCCAGAGTCCTCAAGACAGGCCATTATGAACGTATTTCTTCATGTCTTGTGCTTCATCAACACATTCTATTGTGTTCCAAGTGCTAATTAAAATTGCATGCCAATTGCCAAAGTGAAGGCAAAAGCACTTACGTTATAACAAGTGTCTAAATTAAATGGATCAAAACAGAGCATCTCATGCCAAGCTGACACACACTCATCCTACCTGTGTAATTCTGGGAGAGGACAGACACTCAGACTGAAAATCAGATAGTATCTCCCCCCAAGCTGGGATTTATAATTATTCAGAATCTTCTAGAATTTCAAATTTCACACAAGCAGCTTCATGAGCCAGTACCCTCTTCTGCCTCTTCAGTGACTAAAATGCTTTGATTTGGAATTCAGGGAAAGGTGATGCTATGATGTCACAAACACACAGCTGTTAGCAAAACGTCTCTCTGTTCCTTTCAAGAAATCCTATTCTTAGTTTGTGGTTACCTTCCTGCCAGATAAAGAAAATCTTTGAAATATTTACCCCACAAATGGTACCCTAACTTCTCATGAAGAAAAAAGAAGCCACAGGCTGGTAAATTCTCCTAACTAGATATTGGACTCGATATTGAGAGTAAGACTCAGACCACCACAGATCCTTAATTAAAACAATACTCTGCTTGTTATAGCCAGCTGTTGTGGACAGAGTGCAAGCAAATCTCAAACTTACGAGCATCCTGAGAATATTCTTCAGCCTGTGAAGGTCAGACTGTTTCTCCTCATCCTGTTTCTTGCCATTCTTCTACCTACCCAGAGCACTACTTCACAGCATCCTTTAGGATTAGCTACGCACAGAAACTTCAAGTTCAACTCAAAGAGTGTTATGTCTTCCTTTCTGTCTCCCTCTGCCCATTTGCCTATATCTTCTGTAGGTCTTTGGATGCCTTCCTCAACCCCATTTTCTGCTTGGCAAGCTCATCTTTGCAAATCCAGTCAGCAACCACTTCCCTTAAGTCATTCTGACTCTCTCAAAGTATAGTTAGTCTCTCCTTAGCACTATCAGGAGACCTCATCAACTGCCCTTTCTGTCAGCACCCCCGCCCCCGCCCCCCGTGTGTGTCTGTCTGTCTGTCTGTCTGTCTATGTGCATCTGTTTATGCTTACTACATCCATTCATAGTATATGCTTATGGGTGGGAAGTGCCTCTCATTGATCTTGTCAGGCTAGGGCTTTCTACAATACCTACTCATAAAAGAATAAAAGAATGCCAACACTGTTTACTGGAAAAGAGCACTCCATTCTAATGACTGAAAGTAGGCCATTCAAGCTAAACAGTACAACTGACAATGGTCCCATAGAAGAAAAATAATATTAAAGTGAATGCAAAGTTACCACTTAGTGACAGCCTAAAATAATGCAGAGAGTAGTAAAATCACACAGTTGTAGAATAGAAGGAAATTTCTTGAGACTCTATTTTGTCCTTTCCTACATGATTTAAGACAATGAGGTCAACAAGCACGTGGTACATCTTATGACCTTCTACCAGGCCTCCCAACCCCACGTTAGGAGCTTGATCTGCCATATTCTACCATTTTTCTGGAGAACACTTCTTGCTATCACTGGAAATTCCATCCTGTGTTCTAGTCTCAATCATCTATTTTACACACTTACATGCGTGCTCGAGTGCGCGCGCGCACACACACACACACACACACACACACACACACACACACACACGTCCTAGGAATTGTTTTGAGAAAACCATCAGTCAGCTAAGACACATGCTTGCATGGGTTAGTCCTCTTGTGTTAACTTGCATCCCTGAGGACTAATGGATGCTGCCTCAGTACAACAGTGTGGCTAATTATTTGTGATTCTCTAAAACAAAAACAAAACTCCTGATACAAAGTTTTCAAGGTAGAAGCCAATTTTACAGCCTATAGGACACCACTGTCAGCCACATCAGTGGGCTCTTTCCATGAGGCGTGATTAGATGTTAGAAATGAATGCAGATCAAAGGAAAACTTTAAGTTCTATTCCGTTCCAAAGCCAATGGAATCACTCTATTTTAGTTCCTTTAACTCCATATGTGACTGGCTTTTATGGCCACAGTAAGATAAACCAGACATTATGTTTCTATCAAGCTTATAAAAATAAAAACCAATATTCACAAAACATAGTGTTCAGAAGGAGTATCTAGTCAGCTGTCAGCTCATACACACGAGCACCATAATATACATCAGAATTAACTATTTAAAAATGGTTTGCAGCACTATAAATAAATTTCTACTCACACACTTAGTGATGCTATATACTTAACTAGATATATAGATGAAGGTCAGACTGAGCACTCGAATGGCGAATAATGTTCAGTGTCTGGCTTCACCTTCATTTTTTTTTTTTTTTGCGATCAGAAATTTATGTCTGAATCATATATGACACACTTTGAACCTAGCATGCATCTGTCACCAGAGGACATGTTCTCAAGAAAACAGGAAATGTTTGTATCACCTTGGACAGAGCGTAGTAAAGAATACAAACTGTCCTCAAATACTGTTTGGCTAAAGCCACTAAATAGCCAAACAGTGTTTGAGGACAGTTTGTGTGTGTGTGTGTATATATATATATATATATATATATATATATATATATATATATATATATATATGTTTGCTGTTTGAATAACTTAACCACCACATTGTTCTCTTCTGTGAGACTACATTCCTAGGTTGTAATATGAAAGCGAGGCAAGTTGTTAGTTATTTGTAAGTGGACCAGAACAAGAAATGTCAAGAAAGAGCAGAAGCATTTTACTAATATAAGCTCAATCCTGGAAAGGGAGAACTAGAACTGGAAATCCCAACCTCTGTTCTAGTCTCAAACAACTATTTTGCCCACTTTCACACATACACACCCCAGGGGTTGTTTTGAGAAAACCATTTGTCAGCTAAAACACATGCCTGTAAAAGGACAATTGGAGATCACATGGATCTCTAAAACCAGAAAGGCACAAACCAAAAGGATTGTTTTGAGAATTAGTAATTTTATTATGTATTTTTAATGATTTGTTATAATCAAGGGGAAAGTGGTAGGTAAACAGTTGGGTTACCTAGGTCTTATAAGAGCTAGAGAGCACAATCCCTTTCAGTACCTCGGAAGCCAGGGGCAATGTATAGTATACAGGACCAACCGATGACTGAGCAGAATGAGACCCAGTTACAGGAGCAGGATCACAGCCCAGAGAACTTTAAAAGAGGGAGAAGAAAACAAATACTTAGTTACCAAACCCATGGTACTTCAATTAGAAACACTAGGAAAAGGTAAACTATTTATCCAAGTAGTATACAAAGCTCACTATTACCAACTACGGCTTGATGAGCAGCCCAGTCCAGCAATAAACAGTTCACCACGGAGGAACAGAGGAACAAAGCACCCGTAAGGCTAGCAACAGGGACTGGGAGACCTTAAGATCTGTCTGTCTTCTGAATCTTAAGGTATGCTTGGTAGAAATAAAGAGAATGTTAAGAAATAGCAAAAAAGGCTGGAGAGATGGCTTAGCGGTTAAGGTGCACTGACTGCTCTTCCAGAGGTCCCGAGTTCAGTTCCCAGCAATCACATACTGGCTCACAATCATCTGTAATGGGATCTGATGCCCTCTTCTGGTGTGTCTGAAGACAGTGACTGTGTACTCATATACATAAAATAAATATTTTTTTAAAAAGAAGTAACAATAAATATAGGGGAAGATATGAGTTTCTCCCATAAGCATAAATGTTAATTAGGTGATAAAAAATAGTTCTAAATGTGATATGATTTTTTTTTTCAATTGTGATGAGAAATACCTTTTCACCTCAAAGAGAAACATTTAGAATGAGGAACTGGTAAGTCATTTCCTAGGTCCCTTTCATCAGTATTTTAGAATTTTCCAGAAATTTAAATGCCTATATGGAATCAATATATCTGATGGTAAACTGAAGATCCTGTTAACTAACAGAATATGGATTATGTTCACACTTTTGTCACATAAGCAGAGTCTGCCATGCGGTGATGGCGATACATGCCGTCATGTCTTAAATCCAGCACTCAAGGAAGGCAGGCAGATCTTTGAGTTCAAGACCAGCCTGGTCTACGGAAAACATTCCAAGACAGCCAGGGCTATACAGAGAAACCCTACCTCAAGTAAGTAAATAAGTAAATAAACAAAGCCTACCTTTCAGAACTCGGTATCTTTGTCCAACTATCCCTTTTAGCAAAGGATTATTAGAACAGAATGTTACGTATAATTTTCAGAGTTTGAATTACTGTGATCTCAGTCAAATATCCTTATGCTGAGCAAACACATAGGAATAAGATTTTGCTGGTTACTGTTAAGCTGGAATGGGCATATTACAATCAAAGGCAAATTCAGTGTGGTTATTTCTTCTAAAAATAAACAAAGTTAATTTCTATGGAGCAAACCCAGTGAGGATAAAACATCATGAGACTCAGTTATAGGGGGAGAAAAGATCGGCAAAGGTAAAAGACACTACTGAAGCCTAGAAATACAACGAACCCCTACCAATTCGCTGCAAGACTTACTGTAGACACAATAGTATATTTTTATTTCTAACCTTCAGTGAAGCTGTTTAGATTTTTTAAAAAGGCCTCAACTCTTAACCTTATCTATAATACCAGCACTTGGGAGGATGAGGTTGGAGGATCATTGATTTTAAGGCCAATCTGGCCTATGTGAAACTTTACCTCTGAAACAAACAAACACTCCAAAGCAGGAGAGGTGGCTCAGCAGTGAAGAACTCTTGCAGAATACCTGGGTTCAGTTTCTAGCACCCACAAAATGGCTTACAACCATCTGTTAATTCCCGTTTTAGGGGATCCAATGTCCTCTTCTGGGCTCCAGGCACATACAACACATACATGCACACAGGCAAAACACCCACATCCACTTAAAATAAATCTTAAGAAAAAAAAAGTATCATCACCACCAAAAAATATACAAGTTTTTCTCTGAAGATAAAACAGCAAATGAATTAAACTCAGGGCTACAGCTTCAGAACGAAATACTGACTTCCATGTTGCCCGAAACAGAAGCCATGCATTGTCAGAGCAGATTTCTGGTGGAGTCCCACGGGCTTCACTAGCCATGTGACTTCTGCCTCTGCAGCTACATGACTTCTGCCTCTGGAGCTACACTCCAGCCATCCCTTCCAGTCCTCACATTTCAGCCACCCTCAGATGCCCCCGGGGAGTAGTGTCCTTTGGAACACTCACTGGAATAATCTTGGAAGCTTGCTTGCTCCTGGAGAACCTGAGGCTGGAGAAGCAAACCGCAGCTTAGAGCCCAGAAGTCCAGCCTGCATCCACCAGTTAGTTCTCCCACATCAACGAATAAAGGAGGAGTGCAGAGAAAAGGAAGAGGGCACATAGAGCTATGGAAATCTTTGATATGTTATCAGTATAGTTATTGTGCTTTCATTTCTTTTTTTTTTTTTTTTTTAAGTTTTAGACCAAGTACAAAGTGACTCTAGCTAAGGATTTCACACATTTCCTATAAATCTTGATAATATCAACAGGCTAATCTAGCTTTTTAAACTACATTGCACAAGGATCTAAAATGGGGAATGCTTAGACTTTGGCATAGTTGTGATGTTTTAAGAATCTGGCCCAAATGTGATTTCTCGGTGGGGGAAATAGGGCAGAAAGAGGCTCCCCTCTGCTCATTTGCTCAAACACGGAAAGCCAGAGGAGTCCAGGTCTTTCCACGATGAGGGATGTTTTCATTAGAGTTTTCATTTATTTTGGTTTTGCTTTTACTCAAGAAAAGTGTGAGGCACTCATTTCAAACAACCTAGGGGTAATAAATATGCTGTATGTGCTATCAAGAGATTAATTCACTTAATAGTAGCAAACTAAAAACATCATAAAGTATTCCAACTTGTCACAAAAGAGAAATAGTACCTTTTTGCCCTATATATCAATGCCAAGGTCACAAAACTAAACGTTCTGTACTTTGTAAGGTGTTTGCATCTTAATGTTATTTGTAACCTAACTTCAACCTTTCTGAATGCTTACTTATTTTGGGGTTTGATAGTATCGAACCAGGAAAATCTCTGAGGAACATATAAATAGCAACTAAATATAATCTTTATAAAGGAAAGACATAGTTCTAGATTTCCAGCAATATCATTTTAAAACAGGAGTTTTTAAATAGCAACCCTGACAGGGCCCCTCTCCCTTCTTTGACTATTTAAGATTTGGAATAGATAATAAACTTAGGTTGGAAGAAACCTTACAGTATATAAAACTCTGTGTCTTTTGATTTTCATGATGCTGGAGCTTTGTCAAGGGCACTATTTTTAAGATCCAGTTTTACCAAATAAAATCAAACTGACTTTAAATAATATTCTCTGCAGGGTTTGGTTTTCCACAGTGTAAAGTTTACATTGGATTGGTATTGGGATTTCTTGGACTTTGCAAGTTCCTCTTTGACCCTCCTATCCCTTCATCCCGCCCTACTGTCAAAAGGCCTTGCTGCAGTACAGTTCAGAAAAGTTGCAATTGGGTATCTAGCTATCCACCCCTAAGGCTCTCTCCTGGATGTTCTAGGGCCTGCTCCATCGCTTCTCGGCTTAAGTGTAGGGCAGTTTAGAGAGTGAAGAGGTATTTGCTATGCTTCTACTCATTTAAAAAGTTGCAACAATGCAGGTTAGTTCTGAAGTGGGTATGAAGGCAATCCAGGGGCCACCGCGTGCGTTACAGGGGCGCGCAGCAAGAACGTAGGAATCCCAGGTGAAGGTCTCCCAAGGCTGAGGCGGATTCATTTGCACCCAGCGAGCATCCGTTGGTCTCAGCGCGGCTATCCGTGGCTATCAGTGAGGGGGTAAGGGTCACAAGTCTCACGGCAAGCGGTGACAATCTGACAGAACCAGGCTGCCTTGGCTGCCACCCGCAGTCACATAACCCTATTCCCGAAAGGCAGCCCAGAATGTCCCCGGTGCTTTAGGCGCATCGAGCACACTGCCCGTCGGGCCGAGTCCCCCACCTGTTGGCACGCTCCCCCGAGCTAGGCTTTGGACACTGTCCACGGACAGGGAATGTGACAGACGATCATAAATATGCAGGAGAGATGCAGCCAAGACAGCAGAGCCACCGGGTCGGCGCCGGCGGGAGCCACAGAGCTGGAGCCCGGCCCCAGTCGCCGTGCAGCCAAGGCCAGGCGGGTCGCGCCGGCGCACTCCGGCCACCGCACGGGCACAAGGGGCTCGGGCCGCGCGGACAACCACGCCGAGCCCCGCCGCCGCCCGCCGTCCCCCACAGCGCGACCCGGCGACATGGAGCCGGGCGCTGCGCCCCGGTCCGCAGAGCCCGCCGCGCGCCACGGCGACGGCAGGAAGAAGATGGCGGCGGCCGTGGCGGCGGCCACCGCGGCCTCCCACGCGCCGCTGACGCCAATGGCGCGCGCCGGCCGGCGGGCTACGGATGGCGGCTGCCCGGGCGAGGGGCGGGGCGAGGCGGCGAGGGGGCCGGCGGGAGGCGGAGGCCGGGCGGGCGGCTGGAGGGAGGTGGCGGGGACAGTGTGTGGCTCTCGGAACATGGCGGGCGTCTGCGACGCGGCCGCCCCGGGAGAAGGCGGCGGTGGCGGCGCGGACGGCCCCGAGCGGACCGGCCGCGGCGAGGCGGAGCAGCCGGGTGGTGGCGGCCATGGGCCCGCGCCCCAGCACACCGAGACGCTGGGCTTCTACGAGAGCGACCGGCGGCGGGAGAAGCGCCGCGGCCGCGCAGGTGAGGCGAGCGGGCGGGCGGGCGGGCGGCACTAGGCCGCGGCGGGCTACCGAGGGGCCGACCGGGCTGTGGTGGCGGGGACGCCAGCGCCTTCCATCTGCGCGCGGAGCGGCCGCGGCTCCGGTGGCTCCCATGTCCCCACGGCCGGTGACAGCTACCCCGGCGGCTAGTGCGCGCGGCCCGACGTTCCCGCGGCCATCCCCGAGCCAGGTGCGCCCGGGAGATCGTCGGTCCCCGGTCCCCGAGAGTTCGCGACCGGCCTCAACAGTGACAGGCATCTCCCACATCCGAAGGAGGTCAAAAATGGGAAACGCAGGGCTTTCTAGGCGATGTCAATGCCGAGGTGACTCTTCCCCCTGTGGTTTTATGCGAAGTTGAGTCTCGGAAACCTGTTAACTTGCCCGCCGAATCCATTTTTCGTAGACTCAGCTGACAGTGTGATCGTGACCGTGAAGTTCAGTAGTTTTCTCCCACACAGAAATGTGCGGCACCCCTTAAAATGTTACATGTGGAGTTTTTCCTAAACTAAAACTTAAGCCAGAAGAAACAGTTTGTCACACAAGAAAATACGTACCACTTTTAAGCCCTACTGCCCATAAGCTCTGAAGCATACTGTTAAAATATTACAATTCCCATGTGTTCAAGGATCTTATTATTTTAAGAACTTTTAACAGCTTTGGTATTTACACTGAATCGTTCTATTGTGTTCAAGGATCTTATTATTTTAAGAACTTTTAACAGCTTTGGTATTTACACTGAAGCGTTCTATTAAGCCCGGAAGCAAAAGGGAAAGTTTTGGTTTGGCCGTTTCATTGGGTATAATAGTGATTGCATTTTAATTCTTGCATCGTAGATCCAAGATCTTGGACAGCAACTTGATGACATTTCTTTCAACTTATTCTGAGCTAATGCAGTGGAATAAGGTCCTGCAGCTTATATAAATACACATTAAAGTTATAAGGTTGACTCCATTCACTATGGGTATTGAAATTATAAGAGTCCTAAAAGTCTGTAAGACTGGTGGATAGATCCTGATAGACTTGCTAATTCTCAGAATTGGACATAGAGTTTTGCATCAGTCTCCATATCTTTGAAAACTCAGGCACCGGCTGTGTGCCTTGTTTGTTTGTTTGTTTGTTTGTTTAGCCACTTAAATTTTTCCCTTTATTTTCTATTTGGTTTAGTTGTCAGTTAAACACTTGCTTGCAGGAATGTTTGCTTTCTAAATTGGCAATACCTAAGTAAACCAAAGTCGTCAATCTCTCAGCCGCTGGTTCGCTTAGACTTGACTAGGGCAAGCAAATAGATGTGACCAGGTTTCACTACGGTTTCTTTGAAACCTTTTCAAGCTTCAGAAAAGCCTTTATGTTGTTTGCATGAAGAAAGACAATGAAGCTGTGCAGAGCCTTTGGTGAACACAGACCTTGAACTTCTGAAGTGAAGTACATTTATTCTTCCCTGGTACTAACATAGACCTTGAACTTTTGAAGTAGTGAACACCCCTGGGCTGAGCTGGAGACTTGGACTTGTATAAATTTAACATCATATCACACACTCATTCTTCACAGAGGCGGTACACTGAGCATCATATACTTAACAGGCTTAAACCTGGATTTTCAACCTGCAGTGGCAGAAAGACCTTACTAGGGAGCCGGCATGAAGCCGTGGATATTAGGGTGGCCCTCCTTGTTTCCATCAGTTTTGTATGAGGGAAAAGATAGTGGTTACTCCCGCTTTGGTAGATGGCATTAGGGATCTAGGCAGGCATCCCAGGAACATTTCAGAAGTACCAGCCAGTGGTTTTCCTGTATGGACCCTCTTCTTACCCCTGGTGTCTGTTCTAAGAGCCAGGCAGCTCTCACTGTTGCTGATGCGTGTCTACCTGTGACTGGGTCTGCAGTTGACCACAGCATCCCCACTTGCTTAGAAATCCAGGCGTTCTTTTTGTTCACCCCCAAGTGCTTTTCTCTTCTGCTCTGTTTTCTTTCTTTGCCTCCTTACCAAGAAATAGGAACCGGTTGGCTGGGCCAGAGGGCACCACCTAGTGTCAGACTGGAAACATCTTTCTGAGTCGTTTATGTCACTAAGGTATTAATCGTCCATTCTCTGTAAAGGTTCCTGTGGACTTGCCTGTCCTCCCCTCTGCAAGCTGGGGCAGTCTGTGCCGTTCCTTTTGAAAGTCATAATCTTAGTGTTTTGATGGCCTTAACCATCACTTAGTTCCAATGTCCCTTTTATCATTTTCCCCAAGGCGTTCAGAGCTCCTTTATAAGACATTTATTTGTGGGTCCTAGCAGTTTTAGTATTCTCTTTACATGAACATATAGTAAGGTGATTATCCACACTTGGAGTAAAATAAAATGCTGTAGTGTTTAAGGTTCATCTTAATTTATCTGCTGAGGAAATATGTAAATATATACATATATATGTATATATGTAAATATACATATATATATTTACATATATACATATATATGAGTATATACAGCTATAAATATACATGTTATATGTATATGTATATCAGTTATACTTGCTTTTTGTTTCTTTGCAGACTGCTATCATTTGATCCTCAGCAGCATTTTTTTTAATGCATGAATTGTATGACAGATACTAGTACTTTCATCTTAACACGGTTAGAGCTGGATGCTGGTTCATCCCCATGTGTGGTAACTGAGCTGGAACTCTGGGAAGAGTGCTCACCAAGAACTGCGCTCTCACCGTGCTCTTAACATTACTGCCATGTCACGTTGCATTTTTCGACATAGACAAGATTAAGCAATGCCTGTCATCCGGTTCCTGCGTTTTCCCCTCTTGACTCGTCTGCAGGGTTCTAGGTGAGATTCTGCATAGCCATGTATGGCTCTAGCAGTCAATGGGGAGCAAGTCCATGTTGGACTAAGAATACGGAACTCTGTCTTCTTGGTTCAGTTGTTGAACTTCGTAGACTGCTTGCTTAATCCACTTGGCTCTGCTTCATTGAGCCACTACTAAATAGTCTCTAACTTAGTTGTCTTCCTCTCCGTGGAGACCTAACAGAGGCTTGGTGTAAGATAAACATGACTTCTACCCATGAGCATGAAACAGCTCCCTGTAAGGCAAGCGCAGGAGGTGAGCAGATAAGCATTGCTTGTAAAGTGAGAGGCCTGATGTCAGGTGTGGCCACAGTGCTGTTTGTGATGGAACAATGCTGTGACTATTGTTCTCTTTGTAATGATGACTTGACTTCTGGAACTCAACTCTTGTCCGATTTGTTTCTCTCCTTGCCTTTTACACATCTTGCTGTATCTCCGGGAGAAGAAAGAAAACCTGAAACCCAGAAAAGCCAACTGGTTTTCTGTTAGCAGTTCCCACAGAGATTGTCGATGGAATTCAGACAATTCCTATTCCTTGCATTCTACTGTCTGTGGATTTGAAATTTTAAGCTGGCTGGAGGATTATTGACACATCACACTGTTAATCCTTTGCTTTGTTAGCGTTAAGATGTGCCTTCCATTTGGGTACCTTCTTCTGTCTCTAAGTGTATGACTACTCTGCTCTTTACTATCCTAAAGGAGACCATAAACGGTTTTTAAAGGGTGGGAGGCAGAAGTAAGAAGATCCTGAGTTCAAGGCCAGCCTGGGCTACATGGAGAGCCCATGTCTCCAAAACAACCCAGCAAAGAAACCAACAAAAAGCCTCAAGAAGCTGAATATAGTATGCAAAATGGCTCTTTTTTTTACATTTGACTTAGAAAGGCAAAACTCCTATTGTATTGTCTCCTAGAAAAGTTAATTCCTAGTTTCCCTGTATAAAAGTATGCCTGTGTGTAAGAAAGGCTCGTTTACTATTTTAGATACCTTGTTAAACTTTATAAACACTTCTTTTACTTAAGGCTAGAGACAAGCTTGTTTCATGGTTTCTTAGCAGTCAACCAGTATTCCTTTCCAATTTGCTTTTTTAATGCGCAGTGCTATTTTAAGAAAGATATATTTAGACATATTGCTGAATATATAAATATATGTATGATTACTCACTACTTTTAATAAATAGTTTTTGATCCTAGCTTCTAATTTCTAAAGTAAGCTGTCTCGGATGAGTAAGACTAATAGTTCTTATTTCAGGAGCAAAGGAAAAGAATTTCTACTCTTATTTCTCAATTAAAGGTAAAGGATTACAGAATGTTTCTGTGATAGATGAATATTGATTTTATTCTGGTGGGATTGCTTTGTACTTATGACTGATATTATTTTACTTTTATTAATGTTCACATTCTTCTAATAGACACACTTATAATTCAGTAGTAAAATCCTTCTGTTTTCAGAAGACTAAACCCGAAGTCACAGGACAAGTAAAGTCAGATAAGTCTATAGAATACCAGAGAAAGTTTAGCAAAGCCACCATGCACTGGTGTGCTGAATATCTCATTAAGAAGTACAGACTTCTCCAGGGAGTAACAGGGGGTGGGGGGCATACCATACAAACAGCAAGATCGCTTGACAGGTCAGGCCTAAGGCAGTGGAAGACCCTTCATGTGGCATGATTGAAAAGCATATTCCGGCCAGGTCTTTTTCTCTAAAATAACAGTGGGTGACTGGGTGTAATTATGGTGAGAGAAGAGCACAGCGCATTTCACAGGTCAGTTCTGGTCTTCACTCTCACATTTGTCCTTTTAAATGAGTTTCGACTGGGTCTGTTAATTTTCTCAGTTTCTTCATTTGTATTATGTGAATATCTTTTTTGTGCCTCCTTTTTAGTTGTAATTGTTATTAGAGTTATATAAAGGAATGAACACAAGGCCTTTGTAAACTGTTTCAGAGTGCAAGGATCCCATCTGTTAAACCTGGTCTTATCTCTATGAATTGTTGATATGGAAGCAAGTAAAGGCTTTGAGATAGTTTATCCTGTGAAGCTTGGGCTTTTGGTCATTATTATTTTACTGTACCTTTAAAAACCATTCTGTGGTCTATTAGCATGGTGTTGGTTGTGTGTAGAGACAATGTTACACCAGAGCTTACTCAGAGATGGACATTGGAAAAATAAGGTACATGGTACTTGGTTCATGGTCTTATAGCAGAGTCTGCTATTAGGGTGGCTGCACAGAACCCAGGTTCTGTGGAAGTGCAGAGTGCGGGGACTGATGGTGTACTAGACATTTCAGAAAATGTGCAGATATCTGTTTTTAAAAGCACTTAGTGCTGGGCATGGTTTCTCATGTCTGTAATTCTGGTACTGTGGAAACAGAGGCAGGAGGATCACTGTAAACTTGAGGCCAACCAGGTCTATATAGGCCAGCCAGCCAGCCAAGACTCCATAGCAAGTTCTTGCTTCAAGAAAGAACAGTAGTGGAATATATAATCCAGCGGTGAAAAGCACCCACTTGGCCAGAACTTAGAATCTGCTCTACTGCTTACTCTTGGTGTTGCCTTGGAGACGATGTCCTCTGCCTCTCTGTGACTTGGAGACAGCCATAGCTATAGAATCTGTTTTATAGTTTTGAGTGTTTGTACTTAAAGAATACACTTTCATTGTTTACTATTATACCATTAAAGAACTGAATGTGGGGAGGCAGTCGAGATGGCTCAGCAGTTAAGAATCTAACTTGGTGTTTAACACTAAGATTCTTGCCTTTCTAGAGGTAGTTTTCTTACACAGTCCTTTTTTGTATTTATAATATTGCTGAAACATTTTTGTTTATATCATAACCTATTTATGAAACCTAATTAATTTTGGTTATAGCCTTAGTTAAATGTACTGTGATGCTTTCCACCATAGAACCCAAATGGCAGAAGCAGCATTTATAGATTTAGGTGACAACCAAATGGTTAATTTTACCGTTAATATACAGAAAGGAACTGGAGTTCATGACACCACATCATACCCTGTGGTTTTCATCGGCTTTCACACAAACACTGTCAAGTGCCTCAAGGATCTGTGTGGAAGGCAAGTCGGAAACAGGTGTTACAGAACTGGTAGAAGGTTCCGTTTTCCCTTTGAAAACAAGAGACCTGTGACTCGACCATCGGGGGTTGTTTTGTTTTGTTTTGTTTTCGAGACAGGGTTTCTCTGTGTAGCCCCTGGCTGTCCTGGAACTCACTCTGTAGACCTGGCTGGCTCGAACTCAGAAATCCGCCTGCCTCTGCCTCCCAAGTGCTGGGATTAAAGGCGTGCGCCACCACGACTGGCATGACTTTACCATCGTAGACCTAAAAGCGGAGAGAGCTGGTGCTGCTAAAGTCCCTTTAGCGCCAGTTGACCCCACATTGTTTTTGTGGACCTGTGAACCAAAACACTGATTACACCAAAAACTGGCCTCGGCAGACACCACTGTTAAAGAGAATTTGCCCAATAAACAAGATGTATTCAGGCCTTTTTGTTTTAGTTTGCTTTTTAAACTATAAAAGTACTATATAATGACCTGACTGTGTGTCTCTTTAACACAGAAGACAGACTCCTGTTCTGTCCAAGCGTCTGTCTCTTATTGGGGACAGGAAGCCTCCCATCCTTGCAGTGGCTGCTCTCAGGGGTTACCCAGGGCCCTTGGGCTGTTGTTTATAATTATGATCAGTGGGGACCATGGGCGGAAGCCCGACCGCCTTCATTCCCTGCTAACTCCCCAGTCTCAGAAGAGTGCCAGCTCTAGCACCCAGCAGCTCTTCTCTTGTAGAGATTCGCCATCTCTTTCGACTGCTGAGTTATCTTGTAAAAGTGTATCCTTGGTATTTATTAAGTAGTTGCAACAATGCTGAACACTGGGATTAATCCTACTTTCTCTGTTCATTAGGTCATCCTTAAGTAAAGTCGGCGGTAAATAAGATTGCATGGCAAGTGCCAGAAGTTGGCACTGACCTGAGTATCCGCAGAGCTTTCTCTAGTGGCAGCGTTTGTTTCTCTTATGCAGCACAGCGTGCAAAGCTTCCCTTGCCTCTTCAGATGGTGGTGTAGTGTTAGAAAGCCCAGTTTTACTCTCTGTGGATAAGATTATATCATCACCTTCAAGACTGAGCATCTGTTAATATAAACAGTAGCATTTGTAGCTTGCACCTATTTCACCCATGACTTAACTATAATCTGAGAAAGGAAGGCAGGATCCCATGGTGCACCATGACCCTGTGTGCCTTGTGCCAAGCAATAATGGGGAAATGGTGGCCTTTCTCTCCAGGAAGGCTTACCTTCCTCTCACCCCCCCAGCCCCCCCCCCCGCCCCCCGTTCACTCCCAGATACTTCTCAGTACAGTTCTGCAAATGCATTATCAGTCTCACGAATACAGGTGTGTGTTTATGTGTATGTGTGAGTATGTGCATAGAACATACTACCTAAGCAAAAATAAGCATGTGATGTGATGTGAAACTCCTGGAGCTAGGGATTCATTGCTGTGCTGACAGAAGTAAGCTCTTTAAGGTATGCTGTCCAGACCCTTGGCTTCTGCCTTCCTAATGGCTTTTGAGGGTTCATTTTGACTATCCCCTCTTGGTAGTGCTTTGGTACATTTGTTAGAGAAATCACAGAGTAAGCTTAGAAATTAGTTTGAGAACTTTTGCGGTCCTGGAAAAAGTTGAGCCTCATACAGCCTCATGCAGGTGTTGGTCGGGTAAGGGGTTTGAAGAGATGGCTGAGATGATGGGGTTAGGAGAAGCATGGCATCCCAGAAAGAACTGAGGTCAGGCGCCTTCACCTCTGTTTATGAAGTCCTGCAGAGTGGAACGAATATCAGCTACTTTTGCCTTGCCTTCCTCCACTGATATAAACGGAAGGGATGAATTTACACCAGAGGAGCAGAGGCAGCATGGACACGAGGACAAGCCCTACGAAAGAAAGGTTCTGCTTTGTGTAGCTAATGATTTCATGGCATTGGGAAACTTTCAATTAGCAGGAGTAAACTTTTATAAGGAGAAGTGCCATTGCTGGCTGGCTTCTGCAGGATATCCAGGCTTACCCAAGCAGAAGGCAGCTGACCTGTGTCTGAATGGCTGGCATAGTCATGGGCTGAAAACAGTGCTTTCCAGGGCCCTGGGCTGCCTTTGGACTACTGGAATGCGTAATCAATGGAGCCTTTACAGCTGCTCCTCTCTCTCTATCCCCTATCTCTGCAGTCTAGGCCTATAGCACCATGAGACTCAGCACTGGTCAGAAAGGTGTTCTTCGGATCCTTCGGTTCTCAGCAGCCATCCTTTCCATACTCCGGTGGGGTTTTCAGCATGCAACAACAGCAGTTCCCCAACACCACTCTCCAGTCATCTGGTTTCCCTTTCTTGTGGGCACAGAACTGTAGACTGTATATTCCCCGTTTGTTTTCTATGTGTTTTACCTATGGCTCCAGCCTGTGAGTTCTCAATAAACACTTCTTTTTCTTTTGTGTCATTCTTTTTCCTGTAGAACTGTCATTATTGAGGTTCCTCAGCGCTGAACTGACAAGAGGGTACTTCCTCGAACATAATGAAGCCAAGTATACAGAGCGAAGAGAAAGGGTGTACACTTGTATGCGAATACCAAGAGAATTGGAAAAGGTATTCTTTTTTTTTTTTTTCCATTTCTGAACATTATTTGAAAGTGTTAATTATGAAAAAACTTGTGAACAACTTCCAATGACTTTTTAAACTGTTGGAAATAACGTGGTAAGTGATTGAATGTGTTTGGGGATATAGGATTGCTTTGTAGAAAGTGAGTTATAAAAGCTGGTTTTAGTACGAGGAACATTACCAAATATCTTCACGCCTTCACTCTGGTACACATTTGCGGCTTAGCCAAGCGGCTTTAACTCAGGATTTCCTCTCCATCTCCGAGGTCTCCAGCTCCCTGCAGTTGTGTGCTTCTAGACTATCACTTTCTCTTTTTCTTTCTTTCTTTTTTTCTCCACTTAAGGTATTTAATTTCACACTTTTCCGAGGTTTCAGTTTCTTAGAATAGCCATATGTGACAGACCCTCAAGGAAGAAAATGACTTGTTTAATTTTGTCACAGAAAGCCTCCTATTAAAGGAAAACACAGAAAAAAACAACACCAGGTCCTCAGTCTCTTGTTGCAGGGTCGGGCAGAGGACAGGAAAGCCCTTTTCCCTCTAATGCGGCTAGAGTTAGGAGTCCTGTGAGAGTCCAGATCTTATTACAAGGAAGATGTGTGAGCTAGCTCACAGGTCTTTACGGTAGCTGCTTCCTCAGAGCTGTGCTTCCTACTAGAGTGGCTGTTCTCTCGGTGCATTGGGAAGAAGAGGTGTGGCAGGCGGTGGGAGGCTGCCTCCCAGCCTCCAAGGCTGAGAAGAAGCGACTTGACTTTATGTAGGTTCTTGGTAGTGCTACCTGCTGAAGTGTGAAGGAGTTTATACTGGAGTGAGACTAGAAAACTGCTGAGGAGGAGGCAGGGGTAATGTGCCTACCTGGGATCCTCACTAAGGAGGAGCCTGAGGGACTGATAGCTGAGGGGCAGTGAAAGAGGCTCTGCAGTGTTCCCTTCCTCAACACCAGAGGAGCTGCGATTTTTCTTCAGAGATTTAGCTAGCATTGGGTCTGGAGCTGGTCAGGTGAGACAGATGTTTGTAATGGGAAAAAAGATGAAGCCAATTCTTATGTTGGGAAGCACTGTTAGGTTACTTTTTACATTTTTTTTTTTTAATTTTCTTGTGTAATAAACTGTGGTGTAGATGTGTTTAGACACAGTGCAGAGTAAGGGTGAAGATAATCTGCTAATGCTAAGTTTGTCTGAAATACTTACTACCAACATACTTAACCTATACCCACCCAGCCTTAGCCCGCTCTCCCTGTAAGGAAAGTTTCTCTCTTGGTGATCAATCCTGGATACCATTTTTCTCTGAAAATACTGGAATTTACCTGCAAACACAGCCAGACTTCCTGAATACACCCAGCTCTCCCTTGCACTGAATCTAATCCCTTTGAACCGTCTCTTAGTTCTGTCAACAGGCCCAGTGCATACATGCATTTTCCTTCATTGCAACTTTGAAGTGACAAGCAGATGTTGTGTTTCATGGTGAGGAAGTGCCCACAGGTCTTTATAAGACTTAATACAATGCTCTTAAACTAAGGTCCACTGTGAGACCACTATTGGGCTAAGTAATATATGTGGTGTGTTGTCATCAGGATTTGCCTTCTAAAAGAAAGAAACAACACAGTATCAAAGAGCACTGCTGTGTCGGGAGTTAACTGTTTATAAAACTGCAATTATTTGTATGAAGGTTAAATGTATAACATCCCAGATTAATTAGCATTCACCTCTCAGTTATTTTGCCTTCGGTGAAAGGGACGGCTGCTGTAGGTCTTTGAGGGACATGCAGAGTACTTCAAAAGAGGGTGAGGCTTTTCAGTTAACTGCACTTCTCCTAGACTGCTAACATAGAAGCAGGGCTTCACTTAAAGCCTAGGAAACTATTTGGCATCCAGGTTAATCTAAATTATTTAACTGTCTCCCTTTTAGTGAACATTGTCAATACCAACATATGATATCCTATTGGCTGTTTTCTTGGTAAATACTGTATTTTCACATAACATCATCTGGAAGCGGTACTTGAAAATTCGAGAGCTCTGTGCTTTTCTGAAGTCTGCAAGGACTACAAACATTGATGCTCATACTTTCAGGTGGAGGAAAATGAGCTCAGTGTCTTCCCAAAGCTGTGGGCTAATGTGGAGCAGAATAGCAGTATCTCACTGCGTGGAATGGCAGTGGATCAGCAGCCTTACTTGGCACTGTGCTCTGTGCTTCAGCAGTGCCGCCAGCTTTCCTTTAGCTCTCCTTTTCAAACTTCTTCCCCTGGCAGGACGCCCTGACACTTAGACTACTTCCTGAGTCTGGGCAGGGGTGAATTTCTTTTCTCCTTTTACACAAACCTCTCAGTCCTGCCTAGCTCTGGGCACTTCCACAGTCTGCTACTGAGTGCTTATGGTCCACTTTTGGAGTGTTGTTCTGTCTCCCATAAACCTGAGGAGACTGGCTTCTCTGGGGATTGCAGTGGGAGGCAGAGAGAATTGCATTGGCTCTCGGGCAGGCTGCCAGCCTCAGATCTCAGCCCCACTGCTGTTAGCTGTGACCCCTGGCTTGTTCCCTCTCCTTCCTGTGCTAGGGTCTCCTGCTTGTGGATCAGCTATGTTTGAACTCTGTAGAGATGGTGTAAATCTTTAACAGCCTCACTTTAGCCCCTTTTGAGGAGTGTCCTGCTATGGAACAAGGTACATTTCTTCATCCATGGGTTTCATTCCTAAGCTTTCAGGACACAGCAGCAGATGCTTGGGAGAGGCCGGGTTCCAAGGCTCCCCTGGGTCTCTTCTTTATCTCCTGCTTTGCCGTGATTAAACATGACTTTGCCAACCCTGCAAGAGATGTTTGACTGGCAGCCTTTCTCAGATTGCTAACCACACATAGAAAGAGACCCTAGGGCAGGTTTGTTTCCACTTTCCTTTAACCAGGCTTTCTTGAGATAAACCTGATCTTGCTCATGAAGGATTTACTATACAGGAACACTAGGTGACATAGCCTACAGTTGATTCATAGCTCATGGCTTTTAGAATTTATCTTTAGTGGGCTACAGCTGGGCACTAGTTGAGGACAGAGACCCATGTCCTCTGGCCTGTGTGACAGTTACTATTGCTGACTTCCAGACTGAGTTCACATCCCACCATATTTTGGTGGATGGAGGTACTAGGGAATGATTTTCTATGTGTCAGATATGTAATTATCTCTTGTCCAAGGCTAATTGTGTTGACTTTGTGAATCTAAAATTATAATAATTTTGCAAAAATTAAAATTTTACAAAACATAAAATTGAAAAAAAAAACCTGTCCATCATAACATTTTCTAAAACCCCCTGATTAGTTTATATGCTAATTTAAGGAGGGAGATAAAGATTACATACTGACTGCTCTGTTCTGTCTTAAGTACTTATGGTATATCCTAGGCATTTGTAACATGGAAGTACATAGACTCAGATTTTAGCATGATGAATTATATTAAGATTAATATATTAATATTTAGCAATATTGAGTTATAATAGAAGATACAGAATGGTAAGTGCCATTAAGCAAAATAAGTAAAATGCTGCTAAGAATTTCCAGAGGGCCAGGTGCTGGTGGCGCACACCTTTGATCCTAGCACTTGGGAGGCAGAGGCAGAGGCAGAGGCAAGTGGATTTCTGAGTTTGGGATCAGCCTGGTCTACAGTGAATTCTAAGACAGCCAGAGCTACACAGAGAAACCCTGTCTCAAGAAGAAGAAAAAAAAAAAAAAAAAAAGGAGCAGGGTGGGTGGTGGGTGGGGAAGGTTTGCTTAGAAGGCGAGCTGCGGAAATAGTCAAGGGCGGGGCCTGAGAAGAAAATGTGTGGCAGAGGTAGGAAAAGGTAGATTGTGAACAGGCATCATAGGGCATGTGTACATGCAACAGGTGGTGTGGGGGAAGGGACTGAAAGATCCAAGGATGGGGATTTGAATGTGAACAAGGAGCCATAAGGACTGAAAGATGGGCCAGGTCTAGGATTGTCTCCTGGTCAAGCTGAACAGTTAAGAACTCAGGCTTCAGGATGAGACTACACAGTGTATATTCCTTAGGAGTGCTCTAGCTGTGTAGAACAGACAGTGACCCTCGCAGAGACCTGCTCGGACAATTTTCTCTCCTTTTGAGCAAATGTAATCAAGGGAGGTCTGAGTTAGTCCAGCAGGCTAGTGACCTGCCATGGCCCAAGACCTTGTTTCATCCAGTCTTGGTCACTTAGCTTTGGTTCTCCTGCCTAATGATTTTAAATAGAAAATTGACAACTAGAAGTTACTGAATCTTCATTGTAATCAGGAAAGGGAAAAAAAAAAAAATAGAGCGCTTGGGTAGTGCCTGCTTTTGACTGACCTTCATATAGAATTAAAGCTTTCCCAAAACTGCCAGAACTCTCACTTGTGTCTTACTGGCTAAATAAACACATGGTCAACCCCAGCTGTAGCACAGGAGACTAAGAGAGTAAAGGCTGAGCTTTAGCAACAGAGGAAAGGCTCAGGAACAGTTACTGTGGTAGCTTCAGAGCCCTGCTTCTGAAAAACTAGGACAGCAGCAGTCAGTGTGAAGTGGAAATAAGCAAAGAAAGCTCACACCCTTCCTTATGTTACATGCCTCTCTCTAAGCAGCTTGACTTATTTGTCTCTTATGTCCGTTATTCCTGGTGTTGGACAGATATAGGTTACAATAAATATTATTTTATATTTACATATAAATGTAAATGATATAAATATAAAAATATATTATTTTATAAAAATCACTTGTTTATAAACCTTGCCTGTCACCAAAAGTTAAGCTACAATGAAATTGTATCCTTACCTTGTAATGCGCGCTTTGGGCAGTCATTTATTTCATATTTACCATACTTTGTACATTATACTTTTAAAATACATTTTATGAAAACTAAACTGCACAGTTTAGTCTTAAATATAGCTACTGTTTTTTTAGAGAATCTTATCAATTATTTATTTATTTATTATTTATTTATTTTGTCATACTAAGGATAAACATGAGGCAAGTTTCTGCAATTGAATCCCAAGTCCTGTTCTTGTCACCTGAAAACAGATCTCACTAAATTGCTTACTTATTGTGTGGCCTAGGCTAACCTCAAAATAGAGATTTTTTTTTTCTGCCTCTAGCACATCTCAAATTTTAATGAGTCTTAAATTTATTAGGTTGGAGGTTATAAGAAATGATAAGTATTTGTGTTGGTCAGATTTTTGACACAGACATAAGCAACTAAGGAAGACAAAATTTACATGCACATACTATTTCAGAAGTTCACGTACGTAGTCCTTGGCTCATGCTTCTGAGGTGCTAGAGAAGCAGAACCTAGTGATGCAAGTAGATGTCAGAGGCATAACCTCCCTCCCTCCCTAGGCTTTGCCTCCTAAAAGTCTCAGGATCTCCCAGTTTAGTGGCATCAACTGAGAACCAAATGCTCAACACATGAGCCTTTTTAATTCACCCACAAGATATGTGGAGTTGTGTTATTACTAAGCATGAACTGTTAACCAAGGGGAGAGGGCTTCCCTGAACACTAGAATCATGTGGTCCAGCATCACTGCCTGCTCATTTGAGTCTCCTTATGACTTTACTTTCTTCATCTAAGATGAGAAGGTTGACAGAGCCATCTCAAGAGGCCTAATACAATATGAACCTGTCTTAGTTACTTTTCTACTGCTGTGAAGAAACACTATAACCATGACCAAGACAACTTATGAAAGGAAGCATTTAATTGGGAGCTTGCTTGCAGACTCAGAGGGTTAGCATGTGACCATCATGGGGTATGGAGGATGGTAGCAAGCAAGCAAGCAAGCATGGCCCTGGAGCAGTAAGTAGCTCAGACCTTATGTCTTACCTACAAGTTGGAGGCAGACACAGGGACAGAGACTGGGCCTGGTGTGGACTTTTGAAACAGATCTCACCCCCAGTGACCTCTTCCAAGGCCACGTCTAAAACTTCCCCAGATAGTTTCACCAACCAGGGAACCAAGGATTCAAATACATGAGTCTATAGAAGCTATTCTCATTCTAACTACCACAGACTATTTTATGAGTTTGCTTTTGAGGAACAGAGAAAATGAATGGTGACAGAAAAATTCTAAGAAAGGGAAGATTTCAGTATCTACTAGGAGAACTTAATCCTTTCCCCCTTTTGAGGGTAAACAGGGTTAGTGTTTAACAGAATGATTCAAAAGTTCATTTTATAGTAATGAACTTAGTTTGCCATCATATAAGGCTGGTTTTGTTTTATTACAAGACATGAAAAGAAACATAGTAGGAGCTATTGGGTCACTTTATTTCAGTGAGACAGTTCTTGGTTTTATTGTGAAGCTGACATACTGTTTACTCAGACAGCTGTTTGTGTCAGGGACTTCTCAGTCATCCTCTTGGTTTCTAATTCCATGAGAATACATTTATAGACACATCCTTCTAAATCCATCTTGGGATGTAGACTTTCTTTGTCCAGGACTCTACCTTGCCTACATTCCCCAGTTACGGAGCCACTGGGAAAAAGGCAGGCCAGTGCAGTCTGACTGAACCTCAGCACTTTGGGCATTCCTCTCCTTCTCTCCAGGGCATATCCCTGCCTGCGGCAGCAGTGACAACACCAGCAGCCCCTCCAGAAATAAGGCTTGATGTGATGGGACAGCAGCAGTGAACTCCCAGCTACCTTGCGTTGTGAGAATGCTGTTGCCTGTTGGGCACATAAGACCATCCAGCAAAGTAAAAGATAACTGTTTGTAAACTTACAGCTTGAGAGCTGTCTGTTGGAAACTCTTTTCTGTCTTGTTGGCTTTGGATGTCTTATGTCACATCATTATGATCCCTTACTCAGGCCATTTTGACTCTTAATTGCCCTGACTACTTAACTGCCAGCCTGATGAGGCTGATCTCTTCCTGAAAATCAGATCTAAGCCTAAAAAGATGTCATCTTGCATTGACTGCCTTTACCTGCAGAACCTGTGAAGGCCTCAAGTATTAGGGTAACTGTCACCTTATTGCAGGGCTTTAAGGACACTTTTATGGTCCTGCATCTGGCCAGCCTCTCAGCAGGATCTTCTACTGCTGCAAGATATTTGATCACACCCTGAACCCCAAAATTGTGTTATTTACTGAAAATACCTTTTTCTAGTTGTGGTGTGGCTTAGCCCGTAGCACACACCTTCAGTCCCTCTGGCTGGAATACAGACATGCTCTTAGTGCACACCTTTAATCCAAAACAAGTTAGTAGGCAAAGTTAGAAGGTAAAGGTATTCTGTAGAAGGAAGCATCCATGGTTCGTAGCGGTGATGAAAGGATGGACCATTTAGAGACTGCCGTACCCAGGGATCCATCCCATAATCAACTTCTAAACGCTGACACCATTGCATACACTAGCAAGATTTTGCTGAAAGGACCCAAATATAGCTGTCTCTTGTGAGACGATGCTGGGGCCTAGCAAACACAGGAGTGGATGTTCACAGTCAGCTATTGGATGTATCACAGGGCTCCCAATGGAGAAGCTAGAGTAAGTACCCAAGGAGCTAAAGGGAACTGCAACCCTATTGTTGGAACAACATGATGTACTAACCAGAACCCCGGAGCTCTTGTCTCTAGCTGCATATGTATCGAAAGATGGCCTAGTCAGCCATCAATGGAAAGAGAGGCCCATTGGACTTGCAAACTTTATATGCCCCAATATAGGGGAATGCCAGGGCCAAAAGAATGGGAATGGGTGGGTAGGGAAGTGGGGGGCGCTATGGGGGACTTGTGGGATAGCATTGGAAATGTAATTGAGGAAAATATGTAATAAAAATATTAAAAAAAAAAAATAAAAAAAAAATAAAGTTCTAAAAAAAAAAAAAAAAAGAAAGTGATGTCTAATTGAAAGGCAGACAAAAAAGTGATGTCAGAGAAAGACTTGACAGAATAGGATATGCCCAACCGTCACAAGAAAAGAGAAGAAAGGGAAGCAACTTGAGGGGCAGAAAGAGAAAGAGCAGAGCAAACATTTTTACTGGAACAGTTGTACAAAGACAGGTTGCAAAGAGAGAACAAGCTAGACACAGGTGAAGATGGACTGAGCCAGAGACCAAGAAAGAAGCCAGACTGAATGAATCAGTTAGCTTGGAGAAGAGTTTGAGCCAGAATAACTGAGTTGAACCAGCTAGTGAGAGAGATAAGAAAGAACTGGAAAGAGTGAGCTTATTCAGCAGTAAATCTCAGAGCTGGAAAGCATTCTAGGCCTACACACGCTTGTACAGAAGCTAGAAGCTTCCAGGACTAGGCCTCGGTTAGCGGACTAAGGCAGTAAACCTTGGAGATGATAATTACTTCAGATGAGTAAAAGATACTTTTACAAACCTGTGGCCCTGTCTATCCCATTGAGAGTAACAAGTACTAATCCCACCTCGTGTACTGTGAAGAGTCCTAACCAAGTTAGCGTAAGCGGGTTGCCTAGGATTACCAGCACAGAAGAGAGGCCAGAAAAGAGTAGGGTCATTCATTCTACATAATTGTTCTACAAATCAATTCTCCAATGTATTTACCTTTCAAGAACTATGTCTACTGCTAACTGTGGCCATAGCAGTACGTAGATATAGACTGTGTCAGCTCTAGAGTATGATGATGGGGATGCACTGATTGAGATTCATCTGCTCTCTGTGGGTACCGATGTGTACATAACTCACCCAGCACAGAAGAACCGGACTCAGCAATCCCTTTGTTGACCATCTCCTAGGTTATAGACTTCTTAAGGAGATGGATATTTGAGTTCAGGTACATAAGAAATATTTACTCTATAGAATGCACAGCAATTGCTTTCAAAATCAGATTCCTACATGTGAGTTTCTTGAAAGCTACTGGATAAGAAGTTGAGCTCCTTAGCTGTTAACCGAAGATGGCCTTGTCATGCTTATATAACTGTCTTCACAGCTTACACCCAACAGTGCAGCAAGGACATTTTTCTGTGTAGAATTGTGGTCCTCTTTCCTTTGCCCTGCAAAGTCTAATCTGAGTGTTTGTTGTCTCTTCTGCAAAGACAGCATTGTCTTGTCTGAGACAAGACAGCTTTCCTGACTCTTGGGCATATGCCTCAATGCACTCCACAAACTCTCAACACTAACACTGCACAAACCTGAGCTTTCCAAACTAAATAGTTATTTTAGAATTTAATTCGTAGAGAGATTATACATAACGAGTGATTCCTGGGTTGTGTGGCCTCTTTTACTATTATGTTGAATATTGTTATATCCCAGGCCTCCATCATACCAACTTGCTTAAGACTCCACCTTAGCTAACCACTCACTACGCTGCACTATTTTCGTCCAGTCCTCAAGATTCTTAACACCCTGTGGAGCCTCTGTCCCAGGGACCTCTTAGCCTAAGAACAGAACCAGACCTTTATAGGCAGTGGTGTAAGGGGCTGGAGACGGGCTCTTCTAGGCCCTTTACTCGCATTTCCCAGGAGCATTCCAGACTGCAGTGCCTCGCCCGCCACAGTAGATGATGCTTGCCGGTCCCAGCAGAGGAGATAGATGGTGCTCAGCGTTGAAGAAATACATTCCACAACCATTTTAGCTTTTTTTTAAGCCATGGAATTTTATGTATTTTGAAATTTCAAATAACATTAAGGAAAAGGCTCTGGAGATTTTTTTTTTTTCAACTTAAAATTCTAATGGATAGAAGCTGGTATTTTTGTTTTGGGACAAGTATTTTTCAAATGGCTAAGAACACTTTAGTAGGTTCTGTGGAAATGCTTACGAGCAACTGAGACCTTTGCACAAGTGTTTGATGTGTATTGCCCTACAGTGTTGCAGATGTATTACTGCTCTATTATATCCTCAAAAGAGAATATCAGATGTTAAAAGCCTACAGCGAATCTTCTTTTAGTATAGAAGACTAGGAATTCAGCAGTGAATCTGAGTATGAAACTGGTGCAGTTTTCATCAGCTCTAACATGTCTCTACTGCTCAAGAATGTGTCCTCACTGTCACTGCAGAGGTAGGTGCAGTAGCCTGCCTATAAGGTGGCAGTAAGAAGGAACTACACCTGTAGAGGCCTTAGAACAAGATCTCCCAGAGTCAGACCAGCAGGTACCTCTGGGCTGTTTTCACCTCAGGAATTGCTGGGGCTGCCTCATTAATTTATGCCGGTGATTATATTTGAAGTCATCGCTTTTATGCACATTTGATGAGTCTGTGTTCTGAGAATAAAAGTTAAAAGACTATTTGAGAGTAGAGTGTCTGCTGTTTGTTCTATGTAACTCACCGTTATAGGAAGAACTTCCCACTGTGCTCCAGCATTGTCTCCATGCTGAGCTTTCTGCTCCCCTTCAGAGGCTCTGAGTTTCACTCTGAGAGTCAGCATGGATCAGTGCCTCGGGGACTCATTGAGAAAGAACACTGTTTGAGTTGGTGCTAAGGATTGGAGGTGGCATGTCTTAAAAGGGAAAATAAAAATCATCATACTGTATATACATGGTACCTGTGGACCAGAAGAGGGTAGCAGGTCCCTGGAACTGGAGTTATAAATGGTTGTGAACATCTTTGTGGGTGCTGGCAGTAGAACCCAGCATAGCCTGTTAACAGCTGAGCTGTCTCTCCAGGCCCAGCTTTGACCATCTTAGTGCAATAAACACTGTTTGGACCTTTTGATTGTTGTGTGCTTGCTCTTTGTTTCCCCAATTTGTTTTCTGAGGGAGGTATTTTGATTTAGTGGGTGGTTTTTTTTTTTTTTTCCTTTTCCTTTTTGTTAATATATAGCCCAAGCTGGCTTGGAATTCACCATGTAGCCCAGGCTGGTTCTACACCTCCTTCCTTACTTTCCTGAGTGTTGTGTGTAGGTGTGTACCTCGGTGTCTGGCCATGAGCATGTATTTTATTCAGTTGTCAAAATATCTGCCTGGACAAAGCTCTACAGTGTTTGATTAAGGAAGAATGACCCTAAAGAGTGACCTGGCTCAGGGAAGGTACTCAGCCAAGACCTGTGTCACCTTTTGTCCTTCTTCCCTGGGAAAACATGAGTGCAGCTGAATGCAAAGAGGTACAACCCAGAACTCCTGTGTGTGGTTTCTTCTTGATAGATTGCCTTTACATTCTGTTTTTTGGGGTTATTTTTCTACTGTGTTTTTATCTCGTATGCAAGTGCATGCAGATGGCATATGTGTTGTAAAGGCCTTCCATGTGGAGATAAGAGATAGGTAAAGTAAGAGTCCCTATTCTCGAAGATAGGCGAGGTGACATGGACCAGCGGCAGTGGGCCTGAAGAGGGGAGTTTGATGTACATCCTGTGAACACCCACTAGTCCAACAGACTGTCTTAGGGGCACACTCAGAATCATGGCTGCTTTGGTGTCACAGCAGTGCATGTGTTCTGAAATTTGAAGTGAGTGTTGAAAGAAGACAGGAGACTTTTGTGTCTCAAAAAAAAGCTGTGTGTCACTGGTATCCTTATTTTATAGTCACACCTTGTGTGCTAGAGAAGAAATTCAAATTTATAGTTACTAATGGACAGCTAAATAATTTATAGTTATTTAGTCTAAATAAAAAGAAATAGAAATTGCTTGCGTTCTCAAGATCCACACTAAGATTTGAAAGTATACATTATTCTTATTGATGCATTCTCAAAGCTTTTAGTTTGCAACATATTTTAAAGCTAAAAGCCAGTCTAAATATTTGATTCATTAAATTCTTACATTTTTTTTTAAAGACAGTAAGCAGATTGCAAGGTAAGCTAGCCAAAAGAAAAGCCACCGTAACTCATGAAGCAAGTAGACATAGTGGAGGTGGACTGCTGAACTATGCTAAAGGTCAGGAACAGGACCTCTGTCTGACCAGACAGACTTGCTCATGCACATCCGTGGGCCAGCATTCACCTCTCATATCCACAGCAGAGGTGAACAGTTCCTCAAAGAGCTGCTAGGAGCACTAAGTGCTTAATACCTAGCACTTGCCTAGAACCCTGCAGACACTGGCAAGAGACCTCAGCATCCTGAGTCACATGCACATGAAGGAGATGGTGGACAGCATATGTTCTGCACAGGGCTAGGCGCACACTCCATACGTGTCTAGTCTCTTTACTTTGTAAGACATTCAGAAGAATGCTGTTTAGGAGAATGTAATGCGAGAATGAACGGCAAGGACAGTCCTGCTTCCACGGTTCCAAATTAACGGGCCTTTCTGTTGCTTTTCCTCTACATTTTGTATTTTCACACTTCTGAGTATTTACCCTCACTCAGCTGAAATGGGTTTAAATTACAGCCACACGCTCTCCTCTCTCTTTGTGGTGAGGTCTGTTGCCAGCTCCGGTCAGTGGTCCAGTTACAGGGCCTGCAGAGTGTAAGAAAAATTGCCTCTCTGCTGGTTTTATGTGACAGGCTTGAAACGTGAAAGGAAGGCCATTAGACTTTGAGGATACTAACACAAAATCTGCAGAGCGGCAGAAGGAGTTTGATCCTTCCCATCCTTACTGCCCAGCTCTGTGGTCTTCCAGTACCTCACAACCATGGAGGCTGTTTTCTAGCCCCTGTGCCAGGCTATCTTCTGTGTGTGGCACATGCTCATCTCAGAAGTTATTTAAGTGCTTATTCTAAGTCTCTCCAGGGTGGCTTGGCCATTGCACCTTCCATGTCTCTGCATACTCAGGTCTGTCCATGCAGCTGTTAGCCCTACCCAGACATGACTGCTTACCTCTCTGATAGTTACAAACTTCCTGATAGGGGTACCACATCCTGCTCCTGCTCCCTTTGTACCTGCTGGACTGAGCATGTTACATGCCCACAGCCACAGCTTCAGGGCTGTGGGCTAGAGGAATACAGTGTTCATCCCAGCAGGAGCTCACGAAGAGATAGGCACACTCCTCCTCTTCCTAGCATTTCGTGTTCTCATGCTGACATAGCCAAGATTCTTCTTGGAATTTGTAGGCAGGAAAGGGTTCTCAAGGGCAGGAGAGTCATAAATAAGGACTACTGCTCAGACTTTAGGGCTCCTTTGCATAACTTGAAAACATGGATGAAAACTAGCCCTTTACACCACCAGCATCAGGGTGGCAGTCATGGAGGGAAGACTTAAACTGTGGGCTTCCACATGACTTAGGTTCACACCACGCTTTCATTGTTGTTCATGGGTCGAGAATGTTGAAGAAGCTTCATAGTCACAATTAAGAAGTCTGACGTATTTATCATTTATTTCTTAGATTTCTGTCAAAAATTAATAAAATATGGGCTTTCATTTCATCATGTATAGGTCTGTCAGCTGCCATCCCATAACAAAGTTTTCCACATTGGGCAGTTTAAGCAGCAGGGATGCAGAAGGGGGAAGCCTGACATCGAAGAATCAGCTTTGTCCTGAAGCCTTTCTCATTGGCTCATGGACAGCCGCCTTCTCCAGAGGTCCTCACCTGGCCATCCCTCTGCCTGTCTGTGTCCTAATCCTCTCTCTTACAAGAAGACCAGTGTGGGCTAGAGAGCTAGCTCAACCATGGAGGCTGTGGCTCACAACCAACATCTCCAGGGGAGCGGGAATGTTGGGTTGGGTCAGGACCTGTTTATCCCAATGACATTTTTCACTCAAATCACCATTTTAAAGACCCGTGTCCTAGAAGTTAGAACTGTCTTGTGAGTTCTCTGAGAAACTATTTTGCTTATAGAAGTGTGAATTTAGGTGGGACAGTTAATGCCTAAGGCTATGCAGAGTATTATGGTGACAACATAGCCATCAGACCATGTTTGTTTGTTAGGCATGCAAGAAGTTGCCACTAAGTAGCAGAGTTTGGTAAGCTATGAAAAGATCTATCTCATTCTCTTCTTAGGAACTATACTGCTAAATTTATTGGTGAAAATGGAAAGTATAAATCAGTAAGAAACTGGGGGAAGGTTAAAGAAAATAGTAATTACTTCTGAAACTTATCAGAATAAGGCCTTCCAAGTATAGCAGTTGCCTATTTGTGTAAAATTATGTTAAACTTAATCAGTCTACAAAATAAATAAATAAATAAATAAATAAATAAAACTGTTTTCAAACTAAGACTGTCTATTCCAGTCTTCTGATGAACAGGAAATAGAAGGATGGGTTAAAGGTAAGAAGCTTGTCTTACCTTAAGAAGATGTTACTTAGCCTGTCTGGTTTAAGTAGTACCAGAAAGTCACAAAAGTTGAGTCTGAACAACCATCTTTTGAGGAGCTACTTCTAGGGATGGTAAACAGAAAACTCTGGAAGAGTCATAGAGGACTAATGTCCAATTTCTTAAACGTAAGGAGTCAGGAAGCAGTTTCTCATAATGTCTGAAGTTATAGCTACAACTACCTAAAGAATCTCTCTCTTTTTTCTTCTCTCCCAATGTAGCTCATGTTCTTTGGAATATTTCTGTGCCTCGATGCCTTTCTGTATGTGTTCACCCTGCTTCCTTTAAGAGTCTTTCTGGCGCTATTCAGGCTCCTCACTCTGCCTTGCTGTGGCTTAAGGTAAGTTTAGATCTTTGACTATTTTTAGTGTGTAAACGGTTTTATTACTTTTATAACTTGTAGAGTTGTTAGAATAAAGATGGTGCATATAATTTCATTCATACTTTGGTTTTTGACACATACACTGCCTATCTGTTCAATTTGTATTATATAATATATATTTTATATATGCATTTTTTTCCAGAGAGGTTTTAAACCAAAACTCTGCTTTAGCTGGTAAACTGACACTGTTGTGGAGGCCATGGGGTTGAATAGAAGAGGAACAGGACTAGAAGTAGAAACTGACAGACCATGTTCTTAACCAGCTTGTACTAGGGCTGGGAGGCGTTCTGGCTTGCTTCATCTGTGAGAAGTTCAGGTTCTAATCTCCTAAGGAGCCAGCTCTACTACAGGCTTCCTCCTCCAGTTCACTTGTGTTAGTGGCCTATGAAGCTGTTGTCATAGACTTCTGGTTGGTGGCAGTTGATCACTCTGTAATGGCATCATTCTGATAGAAAATATCAGTCAGCCCAAACCAACTTGGAGAGCTAGTGTATTGTAATGAGTATCTGCCTCCCCTAAGCTTGTTTGATATCTGCAAAAGAAGATATTGAGAGCTCAGTACCTGTCCCCCAAAACCTGGAGATAGAAAAAGCATATCAGTGCAGTGCATGACCCACACTCACTCCTTATGCTGGCAGAGTGCCTGCCTACAGCAGCCCACAGTGCCAGCAGATGTCTGCCTACAGCTCCGAGTAATAAATACCAGTTTCTTGCATTTCTATTCTAGCAAACTAGAAAGATGGAATGTAGTGCTTACTGTGCATTTGTCCTTTGGGCAGCAGGAAGTTTGATTTGAGAGTGGCCTTCTTGACAGTCATGTCAGCAGGCCCCTGCTTTATGTGGTCACCCTGTAAAAGCTACTGCTTAGCTTTAGCGTAGTAGTTTGAGTTACAGTTCTAAAATGTGTGGCGTTTGTAAATATTTTTAAAACATTTCAGCTTGAAAATGTAAAATGCTGAAATGGGTAATAATTTATGGAACTCCATTTAGTGACCATTCAGTAGAACATAACACTTGGAGCTATAGCTTCATCAAAGAAGTTGCTAAAAAATTACTGGTTCATATTCAAAACTGTAAGTTCTGTTTAAAAGACTAAAGTCACAAAGACGTTTCTTTGTGTAGAAAATGAAACACAGCCCTTTCAAATGAACCATAATCCATTTTGACAAGAAATGCTTCTAATGTAAATAGAAATAATCAATAATATAATGATTAGGTTGTAGAAAGGAATAAAAGTTACGATGAGCAAGATTGCAGAGAATATACAGTTGTAAGAATTCAGCCTCCCTCAGTGCTATAAAAGTTATTATTTGTATCTAAAATCTTTCTCATCTTGCGGAATGATATGAATTTTGGCACGTTTAATTAATCATAAGTTAACCGGGTGAGATTCTTTTTAGGCATTTAAGCACCAATTTTAGGATCTGCCAAGTACTTCCTTTACTTTGTGGAGGGTTTTAAAGGGTTGCTCTCAATTGTCAGGCTTTTCAAAGACCTTGGTGGTGCTTTCCTACTAAAGCTGGTTGCTCTACTGAGGGCTCAGTGATAAGACACTTTAGTTACCTTTTCAGAAGGTGGGGGTGGGGAATCTTCCTGTGTGGCTGCATAGAGAAGGTGAATACAGGGAAATTAGATTAATCCAGTGTAACAGCCTGACATAAAGTAACTAAGATCTTGCAGGGATTTTCACACATATTTTGTGAGCTGGGTTACTTTTTAGTTATTCCAGGATTAGCAGTGTTAAACAGGTTCATATCCTACCCATGGCATGTTCTGATCAGTTGTTGGCACCCTGGGGGAAAGCATTAAAAGAGTTTATAACCTAGAAACTCTTCCTTCTGGACTAGACCTTTTCTGTGTGGTTAGTATATAGGTGACATACAATTCATGATAATGGGTCTTGAGGCTCTCGAGTATGGAAGTCATCTTATCTGACGATACATCTCCTTCTTCAGACATTGAATACTGCTTTATGCTCAGAGTCATTTCTGTTTCTCTGTCACTTGGAGAAGCAGGACATGTAAGCAGCATATAGCATACCCTTTCCATTCTGAGTATTAAGTATTGCAGAAAATAGAAGTTCTTAAACCATCTACTGTAGTTTGCTTCACATAAATGATTGTTGCTTCCTAACGCTAATATTTCTACAATAGTTTATATTTTTAGTGCAAAAAAGATGCTTGCTTTAAAATTTTATTTTGAAGCATTTTCAATCTAAATTAACTTCAGTGTCATTTTAAAAAGTGCTTTCTATTTTCATGGTTTTATAGCTAAAAGGACTCTAGGGGGCAGCCTATTATAAACAACTTGTAATAATTTATCTGCAATGTTGGTTAACTGAAGTTACATTTTATGTTGTCATTCATATTTATATGATAATGAAACATGAGGATGCAGTTAAAATTTTGCACCCAAATTTCAACCTTATTGAATCCTCTGTATGAGAGCAAGCAATATTACAGAAAATATGAAGTGCTGCTTTTAATGTCTTAGTACCTCAATGTTCTGTATCAGAGTTAAGCAATGTGTTACTGGGAGCCACATTTATTTTCTCTGAACCATGAAAACAATGTCTCCGTGATTCTTTTTTTAAACATGGAACTGAAAATATAGTATACTTAAAAAGTGACTGAACAAAAAATACTGTTAATATTTTGCCCAAGGTCATTTAGGTATTTGTAGAATACCCAAAAACCCTTTTATCTGTATGGAATTATTTAGAAATAGCCAAATCGTGCTGTCTTACAGCGTCCCTTCTACTGTTCTCTGCTTCCGCTGAAGGTTATTTGATTCGTATTGCCTACAGCTGCTTCATGTCCCACCTCTCTCCAGAAAGCAAAGGCGCTCTTCCTTCAGTCTGACTTAAACCTGCCAAGAGGCTAATTGTCTACTTTCCTCAGCCGTTATCATGCTCATCTCTTCTGTTTCAATCATATTTTTTTTCTAGTCTCATTTTTTTTTCTAAAAAGAGAAGAAAAGTGTGTCTGTTAATTAAATCCTGATATGGAAACAGTGTCGCCCCGCAGCAGGGTCAGCAGCAGCAGGACAGCACTGCCTTTGTCATCCTTGTGTGAGTGTCTCCTCCTCCTCTGCCGGACACTCTCTTTGCTGCACCATCTCTGGGAGGCTTTTTAAAGCAATCCAAACTTTCTGCTTTGAAGCTATTGCTAGATCTTCTGCTATGTTGATGTGTTTTCGGCTCTGGTGTGAGGTTTAGGTTGTGTTGCCACTTGTAACAATTGGGTGAACAGAGATGTCACCTTTCATGAAGGATGATAAGCAGGGAGATTTTGTAGCCTGTTGAGTAGCTTAGTCCTCATCCTGACTGCTCAGTTAATAGACCATTTTACCAATTTTCTTTATTTTTCTTTTCTTTTTTTTTTTTTTAGACTTATTTATTTCATGTGTATGAGTACACTGTCACTGTCTTTAGACAGACCAAAAGAGCGCATCGGATCCCATTACAGATGGTTGTGAGCCACCATGTGGTTGCTGAGAATTGAACTCAGGACCTCTGAAAGAGCAGTCAGTACTCTTAACCACTGAGCCATCTCTCCATCCCCCATTTTGCCAATTTTCAAGCAGCTTAGACTGTGTTCCTTTGGAGCTGTTGGCAGGTGCTACTCTGCAATGGTGGGGTGCACTGCTACAAAGGCTGCTGCAGTGCTCCTATAGAAAGCTGATACCACTTCTCAGTGATCTCAGAAAGACTTGGTTGAACCTATTTCTGATGAATTAGCAGTCCTAACCCCTGCTGCCCAGTGTTTAATGAGGAAGGAAGGCAAGAAGGAAGGCATCTAGGGTCCTGGAAAGCTGGTTCGTTCTTTTCCTAGATAAGGTAAGATAGCTTCTAAATTTTAGAGAAAATTAGGATGATATTTTAATTGAAGATAGAAACAGAATTAGATTGTGATTCGTTATGAGTTATCTGTGCTTGATAGCTACAGGTATCTTTCTAAGTTCATCTGTGGGATCTATTAAAGATACTGAGCATGTAGTAGTGTTTGTGTTATCAGTGTGAATACTGTCTCTTCCTAGAATTTCCATTATTTTGTGCTTTAGAATTCTGTCACACTTAAGTCATACATTGAATGAGATTACAGAGGAAAATGGTAAAATCTAGAAACCAGAGCTGATAGCTAGAAGTAAAGAAAGTACTTTTGAACATTATATGGTGCTAAGTGAGCTGACTGGTTTTAGGAATGCTGGGATATTTTTCTTTTGCTATTAGAGTAAATAAAATTCAGGCAAGCAAGTTTCCTGATTCCTTGTCTTGGTTTTAGACATAGCTCTCATTGAAGACTTCATTGACTTTTTTTCTTGTTTTAGGTTAGGACTATCTTTTCCTTTGACCCTGTAGGAGAGTTCTTATCTCCCAAAAGAACTATGAATTTCAAATTCTTAAGTTTCGTAGCCTGTTGACTTTTCCTTTATGTGCCTTAAATTTAGTTGTTCTCAAATTAGCTTTATTTGTGCTGTATAAATAGGCTTTTCTTTTCCCACACTAAGTTAAGTATTTGATTCTGGCCTGAGTAATTAATGCCACCACAAGAACATGAGTGTAGGAGAGCTCTTAGTGTCTTTGTCAGGGAAACAAGGATGTCCATTCTTTCCTCTGACCAAGGCTGACGTGTGCCACACCAGTGGGGAGAGAGAAAGTACATGGTTATGGAGAAAGCCTTCATAGCATCATCAGGTTTTGTCATCCCATGTTCCCCACCATGACGCTCAAAGTAGCGTAGCAACATTCCAACCTTCTTTCTTTCTTTCTCTCTTGTAAATCAGACCGAAGGGAGGAGCACTTTCACTTCCTTTATAGGATGGAGTGTGGTGGCACAGGGACTCCTTGTGGTGAGTAAACCCTGATTTTTCCTTTTATACTCTTGGCCAGATTGACCTCAGTACCTAAGCAAAGGCACCAGCATAGCCACGTAACATTTGAGGATGGGACACACCAAGGAAGATGTGCCACCCAGCCTGCAGTAGCATCCTCACCTGCTCTCAAGCCTCATCCATGTTTATTCCAGTGTTTGACCACACTGTCACCATGAAAATCACCATGAGATATTCTCTAATGACACCTCAGTCCTCACCTTAGGGCTAAGCCCAGATCACTTGTTCCTAGAACCACTGTTTACTTTGTTATTCCAAACACAAATGGCGCTTTATAAATCAGCCACTTCATTCTAATTAATTAATTTAATGTACAAAAAAAGGTGTTAGCCATCGAGTGTAAAGTGTTTAGTGATTATTTTTTACTCAGTGTCAGACTTAAATGATGAGTTTCTCAGTTCAGGAAAGCATCTTGGTCCTAAGTTCACTTTATTCCAGTTCACTTAAGACCATAAAGGGACTTCTCTTAAAAATATGAACCACATGAAATACACATTTTCAAACTGTCAATAGTATGTGTCCCCTCCAGTCCTCGGTTATACATACTTCCAGTGAAATGAGGCATGCTCACTCCTGGCCTCCGTCCGTGGCTTGAAATGAACTGGCAGGAGGGCTCTGCTCACCGTTGTTGCCGCCTCTTCCTTCTTGATCTTGCCCGTCCCGCTTCTCTTTATCAGTAGAGTATCAACCGTGGAGACGCCTCACAGCGAGCACCTTTCTCTGCTGCATAGTTCTACTTGCATGACTCTGTAAGCACTTTAAACAGAGATGTGTAATAGTAAAACATATGACATGAAATCATCATTTGTAATTATATGGAAGTATAGTAGAAGTATTTGTAGGAGTTAAAAGGTAAAATTTAGAAATGTAAAGAGTACTTCCGTATAGATATTTTTAACTTGAATATCTTTTAAGTTGTGTTAAATGTCTTACTTTTATTGGAAGTTCTATTGACTGTCTTATTTAATCTTGTCTTGAGTGGCAGGTAATAAAACCATTAGCCTAAACTAGGTTAGACTAATGTGGGTTTTCTGTTGTTGTTGTTTATTTGGTTGGTTGGTTGGTTGGTTTGGTTTGTTACTTTGTCCAGCATTCTCTTGAGATCTCCAGCATTCACTAAAGGAACTGCCTATAATTGGCTCTTTAACAAACATCATACCTAGAACTTGAGCCTGAAAGATTATCTAGGTGCCATTCTGGGTTGGTTGGCAGCACTGTAGATAAGCTTCTTATGGAGTTTGTAGTGATTACTGATAATCATCTAAAAATACCCTGCAGAGTAGGAGCAAGTGCTGTGGTTGGTTCACGTCGTCTTAATTAGGTAAACTCACTTGTGGTTAGATCTTGGAGAAGCTGTGATCCATACAAGCACTGTGTACAGTGCCACTTGGGAAGGGAAGGGCGTGTTGTTTTGGTTTTGCTGCTTTCCTTTTTTATTAATGGGCACTTGTGGAAAGAAAATCATTGTTTATAGACATTGTAAAACAAGTTTTATGTTGTGTTGGAATAGTAGTCCTCCACTCTGAAAACCTATAACTGCTGTAGCAGACAATAAGATGTTAAGGCGGCAGTGATAGACAGCTGAAGAACCAGAGCAAGTACATTTGTTCTGTTTTCCACTGTGTATTTTAAAAATTAATAAAGTGAGAGGTATGTTTGTTTCTTAACACAATTAATTTTCCATATGATAGATTATATATGAGTTTGGAGGTTTTGACAGTCAGTGTTTGTAAAGAGTCATGCCTGCATTGATGCCTCTCATTGTGCTCCCTGGCTATCAGTGGGGCAATGCCTGTCTATAGCCCAGGGATGCAGGACCTTCTAGCGTGTCTCCTCTTGATATCTGAATTATAAATGTTTGCTCTTGACAGAAGAACCACTGTTCCCAGTCCCAGCCTCATATAGAGTATAGGGCATGAAGTCTCCTCGATCATCAGTTAGCCCTTGGCAGGGAAGTGTGATCTCAGCTGGGTGTGAGGGAAGGAAAGAAAAAATGTACCCAGCTTTCCATGGAAAGTCAGGGAGAAAGTAATGATGGAGGTGGTGCTAGGTGCACTTCAGCTCAGAGCTCTAGCTTGAGCTGCAAAGAAAAAGCAATCAGCATCGCACATCTTTTGGAGGCTTGGGATCCGACTAGCAAAGCCAGGCCTGTCTCCATAGGCTCACTACATGGCTTCCCACCTGCTCTTTTTTTATTTTTTAAGATTTATGTATTTATTTTATGTATATGAGTACACTATAGCTGTATAGATGGTTGTGAGCCTTCATGTGGTTGTTGGGAATTGAATTTTAGGACCTCTGCTCACTCTGGTCAACTCTGCTTGGCTCAGTCCCTACTTGCTCCAGCCCAAAGATTTATATATTATTATATGTAAGTACACTGTAGCTGTCTTCAGACACACCAGAAGAGGACATCAGATCTCATTATGGGTGGTTGTGAGCCACCATGTGGTTGCTGGGATTTGAACTCAGGACCTTTGGAAAAGCAGTTAGTGCTCTTACCTGCTGAGCCATCCCACCAGCCCGACTTCCCACCTACTATCACCCTTCCTGAATGTGTCTCTTTTCAGACTTGCAGTATCCCATATTGAGTTCAAATAGATGTATCAAACTTACTGATAACTTGTAGAAAGCAAGAATGCAGTCCTGTGACAGCTACTCTCAGAGCTGGTCCCACAGCCTAGTTACAGGAACAGTTTAAAAGACGTACACATTATGCTCTTGTGGACAGGCTGAGAAGGAGCTGAACAGAATAGATAGCCAAGAAACTCCTAAGAGGTAGGTGTGTGTGTGGCTCTGCGACCAGGGACACAGGCGCAAATGAGTTCAGCCCACACCACAGCTTGAAGTAGTCACTGTTGGTAAAGATAAAGAGGCCGTAGCTCCTAATGGAAGCTCCTACTGCTAACAGTGAGTGTGTAAGTAAAGACCTGCCAAAACAGAAGACTGAGCAGGGGTCTGCACCTTGTCAGTGCGTTATTGAGGATGAAGCCTGCTGTAGACTCCAACGTAGTCATTCTTGTCATGAAAATGTCATGTCCGATAAAAGGGAATCCCAAATGTCTTCTTTTCTGTTTGTTTTCTCCATCTTATTGCTTTCATCCTTGACTTAGGCTTCAGTTTTTATGCTATACTCTCAGAAGGAAGAATCAACTAATTTTTTAATTCTGAAAAATTTAAGTAATGTTACAAAGAACAAACTTCTGCAGAAAAGGAGTTGTCCCACAAACCACTAACCCACCTCAAAAAAAAAAAAAAAAAAAGAAAGAAAGGAAAAAGAGAGGGGGAGGAGGAGAAGAAGATATGAGGAGAAGACTCATTGGAAATTTAAATAAATCTTTTTTTTTTTTTTTTTTCTGGTTTTTCGAGACAGGGTTTCTCTGTATAGCCCTGGCTGTCCTGGAACTCACTTTGTAGACCAGGCTGGCCTCGAACTCAGAAATCCGCCTGCCTCTGCCTCCCAAGTCCTGGGATTAAAGGTGTGTGCCACCACACCCGGCTTAAATAAATCTTGAATGCATGAAAGAATCTTTCAAAGTGAGACCTGATAGCACAAGCCTGAGCTCCACGCTGTTTGGGAGGCTGAGCAGGGAGATTGCAACCTCGGGGCCTTCTCAGAGCATGAATAAGACTTGGCTCATTTTTTTAATTATTTTAAATGGATGTATGGTTCAGTGGCACAGTGCTTGGCTAGCATTAGCAAGGCCCTCAGTGGCATTTACACCCAGAGCCAACTGAGGTGAATTGACATCATACTATACTGGGTTCTCTTTCTCACCAGTGCAACGATTCAAGTAAAGATTCAGGAGTTAGTCATGTGTTATTTTGATGCTTGTGACCACAGCCTTCTCAATATGCTGCTAGCAGGAGTGTAAGTTGACACAAACCCTTCAGAGGCCCATATTGGCTGTTTTTACCAAAATGTCAAGAGTGAATGCAACTGTGCACCTAGAATTGTAGGATTTTACAGTAAAGATACACTTTTACTTATGAGCCATGTACATAGTGCTAGCTTATAGTTGGAAAGCAGTAGAAATTTGTCAATAATGTACTGGAAAACTTATGGTATGTATTCATGGAGAAAACTACATAGCCATAATGATCCGAGGGTCCTTTTGAACCACTATGAAAGATCTGGAGCTAGGTGTGCCTGTGATCCCAGCAGTGGCCTGACTGACTCTCTATGTGGCCAGCAGGGCTGTTGGGAAATAGGGTGGACAAGGTGCAGAGTGGTGTGCATAGAGCACCTACTGGGTGAGCAGGCTGACCCAGCGGCCATGAGTATAGTAAGGTCTGCCCCCCTCACACACACACACACACACACACAGCTGCTGCCTGCACACTCTCTTCAGTTCTGATTCACCTTTAGTCTAACATCTTTTTAATATTTGATTTTTTAAGGTTTATTTATTTATATGATTACACTGTAGATGTCATCAGACACACTAGAGGAGGGCATCAGATCCCATTACAGTTGGTTGTGAGCCACCATGTGGTTGCTGGGAATTGAACTGGGGGCCTCTGGAAGAGCAGTCAGTGCTCTTAACCTCTGAGCCATCTCTCCAACCCTAGTCTAACATCTTTATATTCTGTATGCAAGCAGAAAAGATCCAGTTACGTAGTCATTTTAGTGACCACCCTTGTTAAACTTCAGCCTGACATTCATTGTGACCTTGATATGCTATTGGGTGTCCAGTAACGGTGACTTGTTTATTTTGAGAGCACATAGAGTAAAACGCCTGTCTCCATTACTTGTATGTTTCAGGGACAGACGTCTGCTCCAGCCAGCACAGGTGTGTGACATTTTGAAGGGCGTCATCTTGGTAATCTGCTATTTCATGATGCACTACGTTGACTACTCTATGATGTACCACCTGATAAGAGGCCAGTCTGTCATCAAGCTCTATATCATCTACAACATGCTAGAGGTAAGGCCTCTTGCTCCCCACATCTTAGTCTTACCCGGCTGCCTGCAGCATGGCCCACACTCAAGTCCTACAGAGGGATGAGAGAAGGGCGTTGGCTGGGAAGCCATTAATGAGTGTGCTTCATTCACCAGAGGATCTTGGTACAGTGCAGAGTCAGATCTAGAGAGAATTGGGGGCTGAGTTTATCGAGGTGCCACCTGAGCCGCTAGTGCTGGGTCATACTTGAAGGGAAAGTTCCTCCAAACCAGGTATGCCCTCCAGTTAAAGCAGTGATTCTCAACTTGTGGGTCGAGAGCCCTCTGGGGTTCAGCAGACTTTCACAGGGGTCACACATCAAATGTCCTGCATATTTACATTGATTCATAACAGCAGCAAAACTACAGTTAAAAGGTAGCAATGAAATAATTTTATGGTGGGGAGTAACCACAAGATGAGGCACTGTCTTACAGGGAGGGTCACAGTGTTAGGAAGGCTAGGAGCACTAAATTAAAGGACAGATTCCCACTGCTTGCACAATTCTGAGGACATTTGCTGTCAAATTGCAAACTTACTGGGAACCCATGGATGCAGTGGGTTTTGTTGTTTTTGCAAGAATTGTGAGGATTCCACATAACTTAATTATTTGTGCTTAGTATACTGAGTTAAAATGGCTTTGAACTTTTTGCATCAAATTTCACAATTTTTTCTGTTTTGTTTGTTTGCTTTGTTTTTACAAATGGCTAATTCAACAATCCCACTGTGGTTCCATAAACGTATTGCGTCCTCAGCACGCACCAGGGAGCACATACAGAGTGTAAGCAGCCAGCCCTTTGCTCTTCCTCAGCTTCCCTTCCAGGACTGCTAGCCTCAAGTCTGACTGCTAGTAAACTACTAACAGGAGCAGCTGAGAAAGAAGCTCGTTCCCACTGTTTCTCTCTGCAGGTAGCTGATCGTCTGTTCTCCTCGTTTGGACAAGATATCTTAGATGCTCTCTACTGGACAGCCACAGAGCCGAAAGAAAGGAAAAGAGCACACATCGGAGTCATTCCTCACTTCTTCATGGCTGTTCTCTATGTCTGTATCCTTCTAGGCTTAGAGGGCACTCCAGCAACCCGCACTGCTTTGTTTGCCTGTCCCTGCACGAATGGTGTGTGCGTATGGAGGGGCCCTTGATAGTCCATCCCTCGGGTAACCAAGGAAACCAACTCCAGATTTCCGTGTTCACTTTTAGAACTTTGAATTATTATAATACAGATGTATATCTCTTAGTCTTCTTCATCATCTGCCATAGTTTCTTCTGTTTTTTAATTAACACCTCTTTTGAGGGCCTACTTCTGTTTTTTGGTGGTGGTGGTGGTGGTTTTGATTTTTTTTTTTTTTTTTTTTTTTTTTTTTGGTTGGTTGGTTGGTTGGTTGGTTGGTTTTCGAGAGAGGGTTTCTCTGTGTAACCCAGGCTGCCTTGTAGCTCACTTTGTAGACCAAGCTGGCCTCAAACTCAGAAATCCATCTGCCTCTGCCTCTGCCTCCCTGTGCTGGGATCAAAGGTGTGCGCCACCACGGCCTGGTGAGGGCCTAACTGTGCCAACTACCAGAGGTACAGTTCTAATTATCAGATGTTCCTCTGCTTCTGCTTCTTTCATGTAGAGTACATATAGCATTTCAAGTTTATATCAACTAGGTAATAAGGAAATTGTGACAATAAGAGTATGTGTTAGGCAGATTTGAGTTAGAAAATATGGTCATTTCCCCCATTTTTTTACTTTCAAAATTGTTTGATAATTGTGTTAATGATTATAAAACAAGTGTTTTCTTTGACTTGTTCTTAGTTCTACATGCAATTCTTATCATGGTTCAAGCAACAACTCTCAATGTTGCTTTTAACTCTCACAACAAGTCACTGCTTACTATCATGATGTCTAATAATGTAAGTATGAGGCCACACTTGGCATTGGGAGTTTGGGAAGGGGACTCACAGTAATGCTGTGCATGGAAGGGATTCTTACTTACCTGTTGCTCTAAGAAGCGCTTTGTGGAGAGAGTTGATTTTTACAGCTGTTAAGGTGTTAAAGTTGTGTATGTGTGTGTGTGTGTGTGTGTGTGTGTGTGTGTGTGTGTGTGTGTGTGTATTTAAAGTGACAAAGATGGTATTTCTGTTGCTATTTCAGTTTGTTGAAATTAAAGGAAGTGTATTCAAGAAGTTTGAAAAGAATAATCTCTTTCAGATGTCAAATAGTGGTAAGTTGTTCAATTTTGATTGTAGCTCTAGTTAACATTCATTAAAAGTGACTCATTACCATAAGCAAATGTTGAGTAATAACATTTTAATTTAAAGTAATTGTATTTTGAAACAATTTTTTTAAAGGTTTAAAAAATCATATTTTCTAAAACAGATGAGTAGTTAGTGAGGTATTTTTTACCTAATAGTGGTTACTGGTAGGCATTTTCTCTCCCTCAGTCACAAAGATATAGGGCAGATTAGAGCAGATTGAAGGTAGATAAAGTCAGGTTTATTAGGAGGCAGCTCTCAGGTGTGTTCACCTTTCTCAGAGGTAGAGGTCAATGAAGTCACACATTCTGGCTAAAGCAAGAAGGGTTTGTAGAGTTTAGGCGGGAGTGATGACATGCCAGCTAGGAGCTGGGATGGTGCCCATACATGGTCAAAAGCTGAGCCCCTGGGCGGCACTCTTGAGAGGATTGTCAGAAAGGAGCTTTTTCCAAGCAGATGGGGGATTTTTCTCTGTTCAGGTGGGGTTGGAGGAAGGAGGGCAGACTGGGTTTCCCATCTCGTGCAGACTGAGCAGGGACTCCAGCCTAATAGTTACATCTGGAAGAAAGGTTAAATGAAAGACCTTTGATCCCTGTCCTCCTCCCAGAATGTTAATTCAAAGTAATCTATTGCCATAAGTGTACGTACTACATCTTAAACTTTTAAAAATAAAATATAGAAGAAAATATTCACAAGGTTTGCTTAGGGGAGCATCTTTAGAGACTACACAAAATTGCTAATCTTAAGAACAATATATAAATCAATTTCCAAAATTGTAAAAAATCCATGCTGATTAAAAATAAAATGAAAAGTTACTGGAAAGGGGGCTCAGACTGCACAGAGATATGCTGTCTCGAAAACCAAACAAACAAAAACAAAATAAAACCACGACTACCACCATCAGACATTAAGAGCACTGGGCTCCTTCAGAGGACCTGTGTCTGCAGCTCTAGTCCCAGGGGATCTAACGTCCCTCCTGGTCTCCCTGGGTACTGAAGGGACTCGGAACACAGATATGCTTACAGGCAAAACAGTCATACATGTAAAATACAACATGAAGAGAAAATACTTTTTTAAAAAAAGATTTATATATTTATTATGTGTAAGTACACTGTGGCTGTCTTCAGACACACCAGAAGAGGGCATCAGATCTCATTACAGATGGTTGTGAGCCACCATGTGCTTGCTGGGATTTGAACTCAGGACCTTAGGAAGAGCAATCAGTGCTCTCAACTGCTGAACCATCTCTCCAGCCTGAAAATAATTTTTTAATGAACGTGCAGACCACATATAGGTTATGAGAAAATAGTTGAAGGTATCTATATCTAAGAAAGAACATTACCATTCCTGAATACATATTGAAAAATTTGCCAGTTATGAAAGTGATATGACTCAGAGTCGCAGAATTGGATTTGAGCATGAAAATGTATGAATGACCAATAAGTTCACACGCATCATTAAGGAGATTCAAAGGCAAAGCAATGGGACGTCACTGCATTACCCCCCAGAATGCTCTTGTAGGCTGACAGTGCTAGGAAGGAAGATGGAGGCTAGCTGCTTCTCCGTGCTGTGAGGGTATGAACATTCCAGCCCCTCTCAAAGCCTTGGGACAGCTTTCCTTGTGGCTCCATCATACACAAACGCCCACTTGGCTGACTTTAGTGATGGGCTCCTTTTCCTTCTAATAATGATTGCGTTAAGACCCAGATTTGCCGTATGCAGCCATTCTCAGTAGGGTTGTTATGAATACATGTCTCTGTTAACTTTGCTCATGAAAATTAGAAAGGATAGAGTGCATATACCGAGACAGATTTGTGAATAACTATGAAATTCCAGCTAAAGATCAGAAAAGCAATTCCGTGAATTAAGGTCCGTCTCTAACTAAATACAGAGAATCTTTCCTCCCTTCAGTCTGACTTTGCTAGGAGTGATGCTAGGACACAGTTTAAGTTACATCCCCTTGGAATCATGTGAAAGAATAATACACACGTGTTGGGGAGCTAGTCAGAATATGCACTTGAAAACCCTGCATATGCTTTTCCAGGAAGTGTTTCTGTGCTCTGTACCTCAAAATCAGTTTTTATGTACCTTGCACATGGTATTGTGTAAGGATTCGTGCTCGGGTTTCACAGATAGCGCAGCACTTGTGCCCACTGAAAGTACAGTTGAGTCCTGCTACAAGTGAGAAGCTTGGCAGCTCTAAAGGGGAAGGAAGGTGCCAGAAAGGGGAAAGAAGGGGAAGTCTTCTGACTGGAAGAATTCAACAGTTTAAGGCAGGTACAGACAGTAAAGGTAGCTTACCTAGAGGGGATTTACAATGAAAAGAAAGTCCACTCATGTTCTAGAGCAACAAGAACAGGAAGTGGAGAAGCAAAGTTGGTACCACAGAGGACGGTGAGGTGAAATTGAGCTGCAGGGTGCTGACAGGTGTGCCACAATCAGGTGGAATGCAAGCTGTGCTGTGTGAGTGACAGCTCCCAGCCTTACACAGACACACACACAGTGCACACTCACTGTCACACATAATTTAGTTCATGACTACATGATATCTTGGACTCCTAAAGAAAATAACAACTAAAAAAAATAAAATACATAAACTGTCTTTGACGTGACTTTAGTTTTCTATTTTCACGAATTCATTCCAATTAATCAACTAGTTAATAACTTAGAACAAACACCACTGTGAAACCTAATCCTGCATACACATACACACACACACACACACACACACACACACACACACACACGCACGCACATATTCTCTACATACCACCAAGGAAAGCTATTACAATGCCAGTATTCTCTTGGAAATTACATGCTCCTTCCTTACCAGGTTAGATATTTCCTGGAAGTGCAGAAGTATTATTTTACCCAAAGTCTTATATTTTATTCTCTGATTTTATTTCTCGTCTTCTATAAAATGAAAACAGTTGTCATATATTCCCAAAGACTGTTGGAGGCATTTAATGACCAAATTTGAACAACTTTAATTTTTTAAGTTTCCATACTAGAAATATGTTGGAAAATTAAGTAATGGCTTACACACATGTGTATGTGTGCATACACACACACACACACACATGAGTCAGCAGTTAGCCCTGTGTGACTGCGCTCCCTGCCTACATGGTTCTGGCTGCAGGGAATATTCTAAGCAGGAACCACATGTGTATTGAACACGGGCAGACATTGTCTCATCTCTGCTCCGTACATTCTGCCGTGAAATAACTCTACTCAAGGCTTTTAAGTTGTGTCAAGGATTATGAGAGATCTAGAACTGATTCAGCGAATGACAGAAGGTGACAGGTGATGTACAGATGATGCAGCATTTACAGAAGAGACCTGCTCTTCTGTAAGTGACTGCGCTCCCTGCCTACATGGTTCTGGCTGCAGGGAATATTCTAAGCAGGAACCACATGTGTATTGAACACGGGCAGACATTGTCTCATCTCTGCTCCGTACATTCTGCCGTGAAATAACTCTACTCAAGGCTTTTAAGTTGTGTCAAGGATTATGAGAGATCTAGAACTGATTCAGCGAATGACAGAAGGTGACAGGTGATGTACAGATGATGCAGCATTTACAGAAGAGACCTGAGCACTGTGAATTTTAGTGCCTAAAATGGAACCCCCTGGGTTCCAAAAATCACTAATTTTTTACAGATGTTTTAATAGAATTTCCCTACTTAATATACTTTATCATTTAATGGTCAATCTTGCTCTTTTTTTTTTTTTTTTTTTTAGATATTAAGGAACGATTCACAAATTACGTGCTTTTGTTAATAGTGTGCTTAAGAAACATGGAGCAGTTTTCTTGGAATCCAGGTAACTCTCTCTGGAATTAAATATGGTATCCTGTTTTACTCTTGAGACAAATCAGGGCTGAGCATTGGTAGCACAAGTCTTTAATCTCAGTTCTTAGAAGGCAAAGGCAGGTGGATCTCTGAGTTCAAGGCCAGCCTTGTCTGTAGAAGGATTTCTAAGAGAACCAGGGCTGTTATTCAGAAAAACCCTGTCTCCAACAAACAAACAAAAAAACAAAACAAAAACAAAAACCAAACAGCGGATCATCCTTTCACATGGAGTGAAGTCAGGGCTGAAATGACCAAATGTACCACGGACCGGTTTGTGATTGGAAATGGCTCTTCCAGGAGAACGGATGTATCATCCCCTGCAGGCCAGGATGCTGGCATTTCCCATAAGACCCACAGCGCCTCTGCAGGTGTTTGTGGTGAATAAGCATACTCCACCAAGCAAGCAGCTCAGGGCTTCTGTTGGAGCTGTGGCTGGTGCAGTGACTCTGGTTACCATTAGGCTAGAGCCCTGCTCTTCATCACACTGACCATTTTCAAATGGGGGTGGATTTAGAAATGGAGTGAATCTGGGCTGACAGAACCTTGTCAGATTCCACGAGTGTTCATCTGTTCAGTTAACTGTTCCATGCTGCTGTGCCCCGTCCACATGTGAGAAGAGCTAAGGAGTGTGCAGGACTGTAAGCTGCTGAGGTAGAAGGCGATCACAGCGCAGAGTGAGGTGGGAGGCGAGCGCTGCTCAGGTAGCTCCCTCTGGTCATTGGCAAGCTAGATTTCTTGATGTACAGTTTTGTTCTTAATGGAACAGGCAGTGTTTTATGCTTCTTATGTTACTGCCAACATGGAGGGTGCTCTCGGTGTCTGAGGCCTCTTGTTAACTTGGTGGTTTGTGGCTTGTTTTCAGGAACATCTGAAGAGTTGGTATCACTTACAAAGTGATACTGAGTGTGGGAACACATTTCCAGAAGTTTCCTTTTTACAAAACCTGTAAGGTCAGATGGTAGATCTTACCAGAATAGATCCAACAATTGAAGTGGTACTAGGACAGTCCTGAATAAATATTATCCTTAACTGGTGAAGTGTGACTCCAGCAGGGAAGGTTACGATTGATAGAGTGCCACTTCTCCACTCTGAGTCGACAGTGCTGGAGTGTGCCCTTTTGGAGGTCCCAGGCTGCTGGGAGCTTGAGATGCAGGTTCTGCTTAGTAAAGCATTCTAACTGTGTTTCTTCCATGCTTATAGATCATCTCTGGGTGTTGTTTCCTGACGTCTGTATGGTGATTGCATCCGAAATTGCTGTGGACATTGTAAAGCATGCCTTTATCACCAAATTCAATGACATCACTGCAGATGTAGGTATTTCTAGTAATTCTTGTTCAATGGTTCATTGGTTTCTTATATCATAAAGGGTAGCCCTTGGTTTATTATTTTATGAAAATGAGTTATTAAAATCATACTGAGTCTGTTTAAAATAGAACCATCAAAACCTTGACAAGTTTGTAAGTTGGCAAACTTTCAAAGTTTAAAAGTTGGCTTTTTTTTATTTTTGGTATTTAGAGACAGGGATTCTCTGTATAAACCCTGGGTGTCCTGTAACTCACTCTGTAAACCAGGCTGGCCAGATCTGCTTGCCTCTGCCCACAACGTGCTGGGATTATATATGCAGATGCCTAAATTCCAGGAGATGAGCTGTACATTTTACTTGAAGAAGCTGTGAGGGATTTGCTTTACGGTGTAACCATTTTCTGTAGTATCTTTAGAACTGGGTCTGAGGCAGTAAATCACATGCAGATACAGTGAAGGTGGGGTGGCCTGTACAACCTCACCCTCAGTTCCGGAATGGAGAACTGGCCCATCAGCTTTCTAGATAGTTACTTATTGTTTCGCGCATAGATTTAAACTTGAGTGTGGTGTCAGTTGGAGAGTTGTGTTTCTGCTTTGCTGAATGCTTGAAGCATCTCATCTGTCCCTTCAGGACAGCCCGAGTGGAGAGCGGGCGAGCGAGCTCACCCTTTTCTCTCTTGGCTTCCTCCCTGCAGGATCCTTCTCTTCATAGGGTCTTTTTCTCAGTACCTGAAACTAAAATTAAAGGCTTGGTTCGGGTAGTTCATTGCATTTTTAGTAAAGATGCAGTTGTCAAAGCTCCCTAGGGGCTGCTACAAGGGTTCTAATGCGGCCCAGCCCTAGTTTCTGATCTTCACTGTCAGCATCCTTCTGGGGTAAGGTTTTATTGATGTGGTTAAATACACAGTCATAATACTTAGTTGTGCAGTCAAAATTTCAGAATTCATTTTCCCGTATACAGCACTGCTTAAAACAGCCCCTTTTCCTTAAATTCTAAACTCCGGGATTGAGAATCATTGGCTGTTACTTGTCTTTAAAGTAAACCTTTTATAAGCCCATGAATGTAGCAGCTCAGGGGAGCTTAGACTGTTTTCCTCAAGCTGTGGGTGTCTGGTTGCTAATTAGCATTAGTGTAATTAGGAAGCATTTTTCTCTACAAAGTCTAAGCCTTTCCACTGCATGTATTTGCTGTGGTCTACATCATCCTTTTTTCTTATTTGCCTTCAGGTCTACAGTGAATATAGAGCCAGCCTTGCTTTTGACCTCGTTAGCAGCCGACAGAAAAATGTAAGCATTCCATTAAAGGTGTTGTCTGAAATTAACTCACCAGTGGATAAATGTGCTACAGATAAAACTAAAGACTTGACCCTGCCTACTTCTAGACACTAAATGCTTAAATAGAATGTGTTTCTGCAGCATTGTAGAGCTTTTTACTTGAAACTCATGGCAACATCTGCATCCTTCTGTTCAGTTACGTGGCAGGTTCTGGGTTCTTTTCTGATCATAAGGCACCTGTTGAGAGCGTTGCTGACAGTGAGTAGTGCTTTCTAGATGCTGAGTAACCGAGGGAGCCCTTCTCTCCTTTGCATGCAGGCGTACACAGACTACAGTGACTCGGTGGCACGAAGAATGGGATTTATTCCTCTCCCGCTAGCTGTCTTAGTAAGTTCATGCTTCTCTGTTCTCGTCATGCCATGGCCATCATAAAACACCAGTAACTGTTTCAGCTTCTTTTAAGACTTGATAAGTAACCTGAAAGAAAAGTTTGTCTTAAATTCTAAATGCATCCTTTCAGTTTTGAGCTACGCAGAGGGAAAGTGCCATCATGGGACTGCTTGTCCAGGTAGCTTTCCTAGCAGTGAGGCTGCTCTCTTGCCTGTTCATTGGGCAAACAATTGTCTTCTCTAATGGGTAATCCCAGAGGTGGCCATTGTGTTGTGGTGCCTGGAGCATGGAGGTGGCCGCATAACTGATGCTGTTTTAGAGGGCACTTCAAGACTGATGTGCTAGATGCCATGAGTCCCGTGCTGAGGAAGTCAATGCAGAGGGCACAGTGAGTGGTGAGCAGAACCAAGCATTGCAGTGTGCTTAAGGAGGGTCTGACTGCCCCTCTACACTACAGGATTCAGCCCCAGAACAAGTAGAGCTGTTTTTATCAGAAGGCCTGAAAACACTTGTGTGCAGGTCAGCTAACATATGTACAAGAAAGCTAGAAGTCACAGCAAGTATGTTTAGATTGGTTTGCCCAACATTTTTAGATGTGAGTGGCAATAGGCTTAATGTAAGATTTCAGCAGCTTAACAGATAGTATACCCTAAACATTGTTATGGTTTTAGTCAGTTATTATATAGTAATACAGATTTCTTTTCTTTAGGAAAAGGCTACCTAAAATTTTGAAGAAACTTAGATTTTAAAGGTTATTTAGTAAAAGTTAAACTGAAAAAAATAGAATGTCAAGTTTTTCTACTTGTTTTTCCTGGTATTAGAAAAATGATGAAGGTAAATCCAGACTGCTCAACTAACTTTTAATAGAAGGGTTAGTTAGATAGCAGTGGCTTTAATAGAAGGGTGAGTTAGATGGTAGTGGCTATTGTGCAAGAGTAACTTTCTGCGCTAGAGGCTGTGGTACAGCTGAGGGCTTTCTGGTGCTTTTCTCACAGTGAGATTGGATTAAGCATATGATAGTCCATTCCCATATCTCACTTCTGTTGTTCTTCTTATTTGTAGCATTCAATTATATTCAAGGAACCACAGTCGAATTTTGACACTACTGGATGAGGCAGCCAGTTACCTATGCTTCATTTCCGTGTAGCCACTCAAGTAGCTGTCATGTGTACATTGTTCTCTCAGCTGCTCCCACCAGACTCATTCAACAGGCGTCCAGGGATAACACTACTCTGTCTATATGTCTGCTACATAAGACATGGAGTGCTAGCCATAGGTAACCAAAAAGACCGGAGTTCATGGCTTTCAAGTAACTAACTGTGTGCTTAGTTTCTTAAAGAGTGTAAGTCTTTCAAAGGTTCCCTTTGCTCTGTGTTCCCTACAAGTTATTGGGGGCTCTTAAAGAATTTGAACAGTGGACAGGAAAAACCAGGAAAGAGAAAAACTGCTCAAACTGGTATTATCTCTAGCAAGACCTAGATGAGCGCCTTTAGACCTTACAGAATGAGTTTCTACTTTACAAATGGCAGCTGCTGTGTGCCTCTGTGAGATGTAAGTAGAAGTGCCATCAATGAGATAGGCTGGTGGGGCTTCCCGGAGTGGGCAACAGCAGGCCTTGCCTGGGCAAACCCAGTCCACCACAGATGTGTTTGGAAGTCTAGAACCAGCCTCTTGGACCTAGATGCAGGTATGCTCTAAAATGTTAAAATAAGAGAGAAACAGTTTTTAAATATCAACTAATAACTATGGTTCTGTTTTGTCTCTGTGTTTGTGTGTTGTGGTTTGTTTCTGGCTAGCTCATCAGGGTTGTAACAAGCTCAATTAAAGTGCAAGGAATCCTGTCCTACGCCTGTGTCATACTCTTCTATTTTGGGTAAGATCAACTATTCTTGATTATGTTTTGACTTTACTGTAAAGTATGTATTGACTGCAAGATGTAATAGAAGCTAATTACATCCAATGGTATTTTTTCTATTCTGTGTACTTGAGTTTGAATCTTTAATCAAAAGTTTATAGTAAGGTCTTTTTGCTCAAGATTTATAGTTCATCCATACTTGATTCTTTTTAGGAAAAGTCGTTCATTAGAGTCAAGTTTCCATATTTAACAACACCTTTGGTTTTCCTTTGTACTTGCCATGCTAATAGTCAGTACACCCGGCTTGGTTCACACTAACCTAACTGATGCAAAATGTAGTTTTTGTGGCTATAGCCAACTGAAACTTTTGAAAATTTGGTCCCAACTAGCTTACATACCTGTCTGGTTGTGAAATACAGCAGTAAGTAAACAGTTTAAGTAATTATGATAAGCATAAATGATAACAAGAAAATGATGTCAAGTGTTACTTTGCCACTTTTTGATTTTTCAAAAAGTGAAGTAAAGTAAGGAGCCAACCTGAGTTCTGATGTCTGTGCCCAAAGTGGGGAACCCATGACTGACCTGGTTTACACATGCTGGGATCCTTGGGCATGGGTTTGAGGAGTGCTGCTCTGTGGGACAGGACAGCCCTGAGCACCATCAGAGGAAAAGGCTGTGGCGCTCTAACTTCCTGTAGAACCTGGTTTCCAAAGCCATCTGTTGTTCCAGTTTCACATTTGAGTGTTATGTATATCTTCCTGGGACCTACACTGCTGGACACGTGGCAGGCACCCAAGACTCCTCTGTACAAGCAGCTCAGACACAGTCACTCCTGTGGGCTGCACTTGATATCCCTTGTGTATTGCAAGTCACGAGAGTTTCACAGTGCCTGTCTCAGCCCTCCTCTAGAGCTGTGTTTGTTGAGGTGACATGACTGATTGAGTGCTGAGATTACAGGTGTTTGTGCTACCATACCTGGTGTATGCTGTGTTGAGTATTGTCTTGGGACTCTCTGCATGCTAAGCACATATTCTGCTAACTGAACTACATCTCCAGTGCACACCTTTTGTTGTTTTTGAGACAGGATCTCGAATAGCTCAGACTGGCTTTGAGCTCACTGTATACCAAAGGCTGGTTTTGAACTCCTGATTCTCCTTCCTCTGCCTCCTGAGTGCTGGGATTACTGGCAGCATGCCACCATACACAGCTCTCTTAAATTTGACATTAAGTTTTTCATATTAAATTATACAATATTAGAAATTTTACTGTATGCTTTCTTTTCCAGGTAGGAGTTAAAACTTCCATCTCACACAATTGACTTTTTATTTTTATGTTCTGGACTCTTCCAGTCTTTTTGCGTATTTTCCCTGAGCTGTTTCTTCCTTTGACTGGAGTCACATTGGCCTTTTGTTCTTTCTCCTTTTCTTTTACTAATATGCCAAAGATGTTCCAACTGCACACTGAAGACAATGTTAAAACTTTAAACTATGTGTTATTTTTGAGGGTCAATATTTAGGGAGATTTCTTTGTACTTAGACTGCATAACAGTAGATATTAAAATATTTCTTAACAACAAAATAAACCATGATGCTCCTTCCGTAGTGCAGGCTCCCACACCCTGCCTGTTGATGTTCTTAGCATAGTTCCCTTTTTTCTACTTGCTCTGGTCTTTGTTTAACTGTTCTCATAGTTTGAGCATAAGTCAGGAAAGTGATGCTTTTATATGGCATGCATGAAAGAAAACCTTTCTGCATAGTTCTCTGGAGAGGATGTGTGCCTGTCAGCTGTAGGGGAAAGATGAGCCCGCCACTGCCCTTGCCCATCTATTCAGCAGCCTTGGCTGCCAGGTTCCAGGCTGCTCTAGGGATTGACCAGAAAGAAGACAGACAAGTTTTGTCCCTTGGTATCTCTGAAATTGTAGCATGCAAATAGACAGGAGATACTTTCTCAAGAGACTGTTGGTAGTAAGCAGTGTGAAGAAAAATGTGGAGGTGTCAGGAGATGGAGAGTGACAGATGGTGGCTTGTGAGCACAGCAGAAAGCAAGCAGAGTTGAGTACAGAGTGTAAGCCTAGACAGTGGGCTGTGTGAAGGCCCCTGGCAGGGGAGGTAGCTCCAGAGTCTCACAAGAAGACTTTTTGTAAGACCCACTCAGCTCCCATGTGAAGGACGGACTGGAGTGTGACAAGAGGATCAGTGAGTCAGGAAGCAGTGGGCACCACCAGGGAAAGGTGACCAAGGCTGGAATGGCAGTGCTCGAAGTAGGAGGACAGCACGTGTCAGGTGGATGCACACTGCCTGTGCACGAAGTATAAAGGAGCAACTTCAGATATGGCTGCAGAACCTGGGCTCAAGCAGGGAAGGCAATAGAGTTGTCACTTACTGTGACCGAAGCAACATTTAGGGGTGGGGAGAGAAGGTCCTGAGGTAGGGATGACTAGAATTGGGGATTGATTTGGTAAGTTTGGAAACCCCGGAAACAGGGGAGGAAGAAGGGTATAGTTTAGAAAGACCTGGAACTGACAGCAGATTTGCACCCGTGTTCCATGGAGCCATCTGTGCTGTGTTCTGAGCCCCTAGTGAAAGGCCTGAGGACCAGGCAAGAATCCTCGTGTATCTCCTGCATTGACTCACAAGTTGAGCCACTGATGATGCTCACTGGCTTGTAATTCCATGTTCCTGACAGTCTCATCTCAGGCACCAAATAGCAACCTCTATTCCCTCATGTTACGGCTGTCAGTCATGGCCCACGGTGTGTGAGAAGATGGGACTGGGATGCTGTGCTCTCTAAATTGTCCTGCCATAATTATAGCAGATGGTTTACAGTATTAGTTCTTGGCCTAGAATTTCCATGACTGTAATTATAGGTATTAGCAGTTTATTTTAACAAACTACAAGATTAAGCTAACTTTTCTTAATTACAAACTTTTTAATAGAAGCAAAATGTTAGAAATAATCCAGATGTCCAGAAATGGGAGCTCTTACAAGTAAGTTTTTGTTATATAGCCCATACCACAAAGCATTCGTAAGATAACTTAGGAACAGTAATGGACAAGAAAAAATATTTGTAAAACTATGTATTATGTATGTATGTATGTATGTATGTATATATGTATTTGTTATATATGTATGTATGTGTGTATGTATGTATATGTGTGTGTGTGTGTGTGTGTGTGTGTGTGTGTGTGCGCGTGTGTGTGTGTGTGTATGTATGTATGTATTATGTAACTATCAGCTGTGAAGAATTTTGCCCAGGACCACAAAGAGCTCTACTCACACAGTGAGGCCATACCCCTCCTCTCATTCCCACTTTACCTCCGCTACAGCCTTGTAAATTGACCCCATTTCTGTACAGGGAGAAGGTACAAATGATGTGCTCAGAGCAAATGACTAATAATATATGGGTGCCACACGGGGAACTGTCTCTTATTTATTGTCCATCTGAATCTACCTGTTTTATAGAACAGAATATATGTTGGATTATCGGTATTAGGAAAAGCTGCTGGCTGATAGGATTTGTTATGAAGTAGAGTGTATCAGAAGTCTTCCTTTATGATAAACAGCCTCAGGAAACTCAAGCTTTGTACAAGGAGCTCATGTTGCACAGCCCGGGGCCTCTGACTCCTGGGCCCCCCTCAACCTGACCCACATTCTCAGAAGCCAGGCCAAGACGTTGGTCCACATCTTGACTAAGATCACTTCCTCCAACTTTGCTTCTTTTCTTAGGTTGATCTCCTTGAAAATACTTAATAGCATTGTGCTGTTGGGAAAGTCCTGTCAATATGTGAAGGAAGCCAAAATGGAAGAGAAGCTATTTAATCCTCCTCCAGCCAGCACACCCGGAAAACCCTCCAGCAAGTCCCAGAGCAAGGGCAAGTCCTCTCAAGGTACGTGGGCTTCAGAGTTCATCATCTGAATTCTTCCTGGTAAATCACTGCTCAGCCAAGGTCAAGTGGTGCTTAGTGATGGTTTCGTTCCACTTCCCTGTGGGTCCTATACGTTCTAGGACAGATACACCTGACCCAGCACTGTTATTCCATTTGCTAATGCACTGTTCTGTAGGACCTATTACATGTCAGGACCACGGGATATAATGGGGGGAGAAAAAGGCCTTGTCCCTGCTCTGGTAAACCTGATCTGGACTGTTGGGGAGAGAGGAAGAGCAGTAAGTGGAGCATGTGTCAGGCTGCAGTAAGTGAAGTCAGGAAAGAGAAGATGGACTGGGCAGAGGCTTTTGGTGTTTGGAAGGATAGCAGCCAGGGGGTGCTGTGGTAGGATAGGACTGACTTCGTCTGAGGCCTAGAACTCTACCTCCCCATACCCCAGGGCCTGGTCACTCTTGCAAGGCTCTTGGCTTAGAATTGAAAGGGAGAGGAGGCCAGTGCATCTGGACAGCACCCAGCTGTGCTGGAGAGTGAAAATCTTGTTCTGAACAGGGCAAAGGAACCAGCTGGTCCAAGGTCTAAGCCAAGCTGGTGCTCCTGTGTTTTCTCAGAAGCTAGAGTAGAAGCTCAGAAGGTACTTCACTGTATAGCATGAAGGTGCTGTTAGTGATGCAAAGATTGCAAGTGTGTCAGCACATGTTCTCTTTCGTTAAGAAATTAGTAGATGTCCATCTTACTTTCAAGACGGCCTAGTCTACTGGAGGATAGCCACCAGATCATGGATCATGTCATGTCATGTCATGTCATGTGAAGTATATTTAAAATGAGTGCCTGAAGGATGCCCTAGAGGTCTAGAGACTACACGCTAGAGATGATTCCGGAGGGTGTTGAAGTCAGGCCCTGAAGGGGTGCCAGTCAAAGCTGAAGATAGTGTTAGCTCTTCACTTTCTCAGAGTCACAGAAGACCACTGGATCTCAGCAAGAGTGGACATGGCAATTTATCTACAACTCACTGTGGTTTAAAGTTTCCTTAAGGATCAAATTGGGGGGAGAGGATACTGAATGAGGTTCACAATGTTGGCTCCATGGTTGAACACTTAACCTAGCAAGCAGAAAGTACTAGATTCAGTCCCCAGCACTGGGAAGGAAAGGGGAAGAGGGTGGATTTATAATTCAGAGGCCAGTGGGTCCTAATATCCTCAGGTGCCTCCACTGCCAGCCTCCTAGATTCCTGGGCAGGGGCGAACGGGTTGGGGTGCCTTCTAGTGTGGACTTCCTGCAGATGATGCTACTAGTCTGAGTCTAGCCAAAGTGTATAGACAAGAAGTGGAACACAGTAAGTCTGCCTCGCTCTTCCCAGAGGTCAGGGTGAAGAGCCAGTGCTATTTTCCACTCAGGCAGTAGTCCTGAGAGATTGTGGTCACATGGGAGGGGGAGGCAAAATCAGAGGCAGGCTCTTTCCAGAATCAGGTGGTAGTGTTACCTATGGGGTGGGTAATATTTTTGGATAAACAGAGTGTGACTAGCTTCTAAATTTATTGTAAATTACAGCTTATACAGTATGCTTTTAGTTTTCATTTGGTGTATCTAAGAGGAAAGATGACAGATACTTTCCAGTACTCTGAAGACATAAGTAGTTTGATGAGTATTTACTGTGACTGAAGGGAAATTATCTCCTTTTCCACAGGCCTTTCCACAGAAGAAAACCTGTCTGCCTCTGTCACCAGCCAGCCTGGTCATCAGAAAGAAAACGTCATACCCTTACTCGTGACTAGCAATTCTGATCAGTTCCTGACAACCCCAGATGGTGATGAGAAGGACATAACACAGGAACATGCTGAGTTAAAGCACAGATCCTCAAAGAAAGACTTGTTAGAAATAGACAGGTTCACAATTTGTGGGAACCGGATTGACTGAGTTTGTGACTAATGAGATGAAGATGTCAGGCCCCGGGCCACAAATTCTGGGTGCCAGGACACTTGCTAAAAATGGCACTTAAATATTTATTTAAAAACTTAAATTATTAATGGCAAGCAAATCTTAGTATCTTTCTTCCAGTAATGTGGCCTTGCAGAAGGGCAGATCACGGAGCAGCGGTGGCCTCTGGCCCTGACTCTGGATGCTGACACTTGAACACTTCCTCCTGCGTGGCCAACAGCAGTGCTGCTTCCGGCACCTGGCCGAGCACTGCAGAAGCTCCTTTCCTTCGTCAGCCTGGGCTTCCAGATCGTTGGGTTTTCCTCAAGGCCTCTTCAGTATAAGGACACACCTGGGAAACTGTGAAGCTTCTACCATGAGTTCCCTTTCCAGCCTCAGACTGTCTCCACACACTCTTTCCAGACTTGACTCCATCTGCCAAAGCATTGACAAGTTACTACATCTAAGTCCAGATAACGTTCTTACCACCAGAGTCATCCTTGGCAATACATCCGAGCTAGTCAAAACAGAAGGCCACTTAACTACAAGGCGGTGAATAGCAGCGTCCTATGAGAAACAGTGAGCTCTTGGCCCAGTCATTTACTTTATAAAGGTCATGTGTCACTGAGAAATGCTTCCTGCTGCCTTGGTTACTCAGGGCAGAGTGTGAGCTGTGTGACATGGGCCCAGTGACAGTAGAAGGCACAGAGCAATGTCAACAGAGTAAAAGGCACAAGTGCAATGTGACCTGGCTTTGCTTTAAGGCTAATTGCTTCATTGGTTATTCCAAGTTAAAGGATTTGGTGTTGAATTGGCTGAATAGCCATTGCATAGCTGTTGCTAGTGCCAGGCTAGTTTGTTGGGTTTTGTTTTGTTTTGAGTAACAGTTTTAAAGTATTCCCAGCAGACTGAGCAGTGTCACCTTGCTGGGCTTGTAAAATGCATTTGTCTGTCTGTGGGTCTGTTCTGTGTGGGGAGGGAACCTCACATGACCGACTGTAAGTAGAGTGTTTGGGACACTGTAACTAGCAACCAAAAGGTGCTCTGGGGTTTTCATCTGAGATAAAGATGCTATTCCTGCTTCATTACTACCTATTAGCATCCCAGGACAAGTGCTCGCCACCCTACTTTATCTTAAGAATCTGTTCTGCACTTCTCTTAGACAGAAAGTTGACCGTTTCTTATCTGAACTGCCTAAAAGATGGTACTCTTAACTCATTTCCTGTGCGGTCTTCTGAAACTCAGCTCTCATGCAAATATTTGGGCACAGATGGCAAATTTTAAATGGTTTGCCTGTATCCTGGATAAGTATAAAACTAGTTTGGATGCTTTGGCTTATGCATTTGAGATTCAGGGGGGTTTCTAATGTTTTGCACTAACAGAATCTAAAGATAGCTGTTGGAGATACTATATATTTATGCCTTGTAAAACCAGGAAGCAATTTTAAGTTTAAAATGAACATTTTTATTCTTTTGTGTATGTTTTAGTGGGGCCCCACTTTTAAACTATTCTTTTTACCGAAAGAGAGTGTCCATGGAAACCAGGAGCCGTGTGGAGAAAGCTTTGCCAAACGCAGCCCTGGTCAGAACAAGAACACGACCTAGGTGTATCTTTCTGTTCCGCTTGAGTTTTCTGTTTCCGCGCTATTCTCTGAAGATTGCATTTCCTTTGCAGATGCTCTTGGGAGTGTGGATGATACTCACTTCTGTCATAATGGCATTCAGTACTAATTTTATAAGTGCATCTTGTGTGAAACTCAATAAATTCAATTTTATAATCTTTTTTAAAAAGGTCACTGAATTTCTTGTGGCAACGATTACTATTATATTTGATGGAATGGATATCTCATTGAGAGATTTCTAGTTTAAGCAGAACTTATTTCTAGTTTACAAATAATAGGGTTGTGTTAAGTATGTTTAGTTACTCTTGCCCTAAATGATAAACAAAAAAAAAAGAAATTGCTCTTTTGTCTTTGAAAGAATAGCCTGCATGTTGGTCATAGACCATTTAGTATCTCTTATCACATGACAACATTTGCATTCTATGGTGCATCTTGATGTCACAGTGACTTCTATGGGAGTCACAGACAAGACAATACTTTGGTTTTTAAATAGTCTTAGTATGGTGCACGGTACATCAGACCCATTTTAGCTTTTCCTACAGGTCAAAGTACCAAATGCTATTGATGAATGTATCTTGGCTGCCTGTGGTCTTGTGCCAGCATTTGAAAAGAGTATGCTTGAATCAGCTTCTCAGCATCTGCCTCACCCACTCTGTGCCACCTGCCCTGCCACCTCTGCTAGCTCAGCAGAGATGAGTTCACAAGATTGCCTTAAAGTACTTTATTTTCATATGCCTCAGCTCCAAGTGTTTTTTCCCACTGTGATTTCTTAGTTGTTTCCTCTGTCAGGAACTGCCCGGAGCAAGGGATAGCGGGAGACAGCAAGGTCCCTGACTGCTGGACACAACTGGACATTGGTCGAGTATGTATGGCAGACCGAGGATAGCACAGTTCACGTCGTGGTGTCAGGCTGATCTTTCCCTATGCTGTGTGCTTAAGGTCATCTGATAGCAGTTTCCCAGAGCTTTCTAAAAAGGGGTGAAGAGGGAGGAAAAGATTTTTCATCGAATACTGCTAGTTGTCTGCCAGACTCTGGCCTTCCTGCACACTGTGTACAGGACTGCAGCCAAGCTTCATAGCCCCTCACTGTGAGTCTAGAGGTGAATATGCCATTTTCAAGTCTATGCCCATCATCCATCATACTGTAAGTCACCATTGAGTCTGTCCACTTCCCACCCCTTGGTACCCCGAGAAGCTGGTAGCTATCCCCAGCCATGTATATTGCACAGCACCCCAGAGCAGCAGAGGCCCAGGATGCCTCTGAAAAGGAATATGGCTGATTGGCTTAGAATACTCAAGACTCTAATGAAAGAGAAAGAAACTCAGGAAACACCTGTGTTCTCAGCCTCTGATAGGCAGGTCTGGTGGCAACATTAGGAAAAGGAGATGAGGGTCAGACCCGTCTCTGCTACTCCGGCTTCAGCAACACTCCCTGTGGACAGTAGAGTCCCTGTTTACCGTGAGTCAGTAGAGGAAACAGAAAGGGCCATTACTCCCTGTATGTCAGAGCTGACACCCCTCATGCCCTGGAGATGAACATTAAAGTCTGATTTGTTCACAGACTTAGTGAGCAGGTATTTCTTGCCCTTTATGTCAGGAAAGAATGTGTAAGAGTTTACATATAAGGAGCTAGCAAGATGGCTCAGCAGGTAAACGCACTTGCTGCGAAGCCTGACAATATGAATTCAGTCCCCAGACTCCACACTGTGGAAGAAGTGAAACAATTCACACAAGTTGATCGCTGACCTACAAACACACATACACACAGAGAGCGAGAGGAGACAGAGAGAGAGAGGCCCAGCAAGAAGTAGAAAGATAATGAGCCAAGAAAGCAGTTAAAAAAATCTCAGAAGCCGCCGGCGTGGTGGCACACACCTTTAATCCCAGCACTTGGGAGGCAGAGGCAGGCGGATTTCTGAGTTCGAGGCCAGCCTGGTCTACAAAGTGAGTTCCAGGACAGCCAGGGCTATACAGAGAAACCCTGTCTCGAAAAACAAAACAAAAAACAAAAAAATCTCAGAAGCCAAGGGTGCCATGCCAGTGGTTGTCGAAAATAGCCCTGTGGTACAGTTCAGTGTGGTATGTGGTATTCATTAAATGCCTCAGACATCCAGGGTGTTTTAGAGCAGTGGTTCTCAGCCATCAAAATGTCACAATCCTTTATACAGTTTAATACAGTTCTTCATGTTGTGGTAACTACAACCATTAAATTATTTTTGTTGCTACTTCATAACTATAATTTTGCTAGTGTTCTGAATTGTAATATAAATAGCTATGTTTTCCAGTGGTCTTAAGTGAATTCCGTGAAAAGATCACTTGACACCCCCCCCCAAAGGGGTTGGGCCCCACAGGTTGAGACCCACTGATTTAGTGTTTTCTTGTAAAACACCTACCTAGTGAGGGAAGGCGTGTCAGCGATGGAGGGAGGTGTGAGTTACTCAGGAGAAATCAGCATGATGAGAAGGTTTCAGTGATTCTCAAATGTTTGTTTCACGGATGGGGACCTGTGAGTTCCTAGGGCCTGGTGAACAAACAAGACGTGGCTGATTAAACTATCCTAGGGAAGACACATGAGCAAGGTAGTGAGGGATGGGGTCTTATGCCGGCCGGTGAGGCTGCTCTTGAGATGTCGTTACCGCAACAGTAGAGTGAGCATCAGTCGGTAGAGTTTTGCTTTGAACATACAGCCTCATCTAGCAATGAGGAAACCAAGGAGTTCATGAGGGTCCTGTCATCACAGGAACGTACATTCTGGGAAAGTCAGAGATGCTGTTATAGCGAGTTAACAAGGCCAGTGCAATGCAGACAGGAAAGCTCATAGGCATTACTGTCCCAGTTACTTTGAGGCACAAAAATGAACAAGTTCTGCTGTGTGGTTGAGTGGATCTTGTCTAGTGGGTAAGGGAAGTGGCAGCTAAATGCACACCTGACAATGAGACACTCTTGTCCCTGTCTGCAGACACTGATCACAGGAGACCACCTTAGATGGTGCTGCATCCCTTGTCCCCTCAGCTCCTGATAGAGACCGGCAGTACTGGTTGCAAGAATTTAAAAAGAGCCACTGTGAGGGACGTGCGCTTAAATTTAAGATGCCTGGTTAGACTAGGGCTGAGGGTAAGGGGAGGAAGGGCAAGGTCGTTGTCACTGAAGAGGGAAGAGCACACAGTATGTCTACAGCACAGCCTTGGCTCCTATACACACATACACACACACACACACTGTGTGTGTGTGTGTGTGTATGTGTGTGTGTGTGTGTGTGTGTGTGTTGAGAGCCAGCCACTACTGAAACCACAGAGAGGAAGGCAGCTCTGGTTGGAGGTGGCAGGGGCTCTGTATGGAGACAGGGTTTGAGAGCTCTTAGTGCCTGGATGAGGATTCTGCCCCTGATCCCGCTCAGAGGCTGGGCAGAGGGGAGCTCCTGTGGGATGTTAAGTTCCCTTATACAGAGGATAAGTGAAGAAGCTCCTTTGGACACTTTCAAGTACTATGATTAGGTCAATGTGTTAAGAAAGGCAGGCTGCTGACTTCCCAAAGGACTGATACCTAATAGCTGTTAGAGGTTTGTGTGAAGGCACAGTGTGGTTCTCAGCTGCCACATCATTTCATCTTCATCCCCCTACGGAGTGCGTGCTGTCGTTCCCATCCTACAGCTAGGAACTCAATATGGAAAGGAAGAGTAATGTGTGCCCACCACACAGGAGGCAGAGCAGGACCTTGAACCCCTTTCTACAGTCTTGGCCTGTGCCATCAGCTATGTTCTACAAGAGAAGGGTTGGGAAAAGGAGGTTCTGTATGGAAACTGCTGGGGACATCCACACCAGCCGAAGGACCAGAGAAGCTAAGATACTGTTGGTGTGGGTACCCAGTGCAGTGCCAAGGGATCAAGGAGGCTAGTGGCTTGTCTGCATGGAATGCATTGGGCTCATGCAGACCTGGGGCCATACTATGGCAGTGTTGACTCCAGACTGCCCTGAAGTCCTGTGCCTTACAATATCCCTTGATAACTCCAAAAAGAGGATCCTGGCCCCAGACTTGGTCCATTTACTTCAGTGCTGACACCATGTGGAAAGCCAAACTTTTATCTGATTTTGTTTCTCATTGGACAATCACATGATGAACTCTCTTCAAATCTGCCATGCTCCAGGAGTAACTCCAGGGTCAAGCTGGCCTTGCTCACGGGCCATAGTGGAGGACAAACATTTCTATGAGACCAAAGAAAGACTATGGTCTGTGAACCCGATGCTGAACACCAGAATGAGCTGAGCCGTCTCCTGTGAGGCAGAGCAGAAGGCTGGGTTGCTAAAGCTTTGGTAAGATGAAATAAAACCATACCAGTTCAGGTTCCACCCAGAGTGCTCAGCTGGCTAGTTTTACAGAGGATGCCTCAGTCCAGTATGCAAAGGTTTTCTTAGCTTCAAGTTTACATATTCCAACCCATGGTCAATTTTCCCTATTGCTTTGGGCCTGTAGAGAAGCAGCTCCTGATGGCAGGAACATGAGGCAAAGCAAGGCTGCTTATGTAACAATTGGAGAGCTAAAACTAAGAGAAAAAGGTACATGCGTTTCACAGTCACTTTCAAGGGCTCGCCTCCAAAATACCGTGCACCTCCAAGTACAACACACCTCCCACAAAGCTCCATCAATGTTCACTCAATAGCAGCAACTGGGGACCAGGCCTTCGAGAGGTATCTGAGAGTCAAGGCATACTACCATCTTGAATTGAAAAGTACAAAAATATGGCCTTCTTTCCCTTACTGTATGATTCATTTTGCCCTCAAACATAAGCTTAGAGACTACTTAAGCTTTGAGCTGGTGGAAGTTCCACTATTAAAGCAACCAACAAAACATCCAACTCTTCTCGGAGGTAAACATCTTCCTAGTACCTCTCATCACTTGTCTCCTAGCTTTGTCTTGCAGGGTTAGTCATGATGTTTAAACCAGTATTTACTAGACTTCTACTACAGCCACCATGCAAGGCCCTGTAATCCAGTCCCTCATTTCTTCTGCACGGTGTCCCTGCAAAGCCGCCCCCCACCCCCACCATTTTGCAGACAGTCCTTTTCTCAAGCTGCTGAGGTTAGAGCCAAGCTTTCACAGGGTCTATCTGCTTACAGAGTGGGCTAGACATTCGGACAACCCTGTATAAAAGTCTGTGTGAGAACTTCCCCCAGCACACATTAACCGTTCTCCAACAAACACATGCCCAGAGAAGTTTTCCATCCCTTGTATTTTCCTGTCAGTTTACATTTCTGACTCTCACATGATCCAAATTCTCCATGGATGGTCTTTGCAACATGTTAGTTTTAGAATTGGATTAAGAATGAATCGTTCCCGTTATTCTGCTTATACAGTTGAAGTGTCTTTTTTCTCTCTAAGGAATCATTAAACAGAGAGCAGAATATCATAGACTTAGGTGATGTTAGTATTTTTTAAGTGGACTCTCTCTTTGACTTCTCTTTTGACACTGCAGGATGTGTCCAATAGGGCTGATGAAGCTCTGGTCCAATAGATGCTATGGCCGGCCTGGGGAGGACGGGCACCACAAAAGCCTGGTGCTGCTTGCTATAAAGGACTTCCAGTTCATGGGCAGAGTATGCTCAGCACTGCTGTCTTCATGCTGAGGATGAACTGGGGAGAGAGTGAGCTCTTTCTAATTTCAGACAGTTTAAAGGTATTATTAGTTCAGATCCTCAAGTAATAGTGACTTAGTATAGATAAATACCTAAGACCATTTTTTTAAAGTAGGGTAGATAGAGAGATAGATAGCTTCATGGTTAAAAGTATCTATTGATCTTCCAGAGGACCCAAGGACCCAAGTTGTTCTGAGCACCCATATTAGGTGGCTCATAACCACTTGTAACTCCAGTTTCAGGGGAACTGATGCCCGCTTCTGGACTCCACAAGCACTATACTCGCCTGCACGTGCGCGCGCGCGCGCACACACACATTTAAAAAGAAAAGAAAGAATTGTAGAGACAGTGAGAGGAATACTTACAGCAGGTTTTCCTGTAAAAGGAAAAGATTTGTTTTTATTATTTTTAAATAATAAAAACAAAGATTTGTTTTTATTATTTTTTGTGTGTATGAGTGTGTATATGCAAAAGCACATGTACATGGATATCTACAGAGGCAGAAGAGGATGGCAGATTTCCAGGACTTGGAGTTATCGGCCTAATGTCGGTACTAGGCACCAAACACTGGTCCTCTACAAGAAGAGCCAGTGCTCTGAACTACTGAGCCATCCCTCTAGCTCCCCGCTTCATTATGCAATTTTTTTCTTCTCACTGTTAACATTTTTTAATTATTAAAAAAAAATTGATAAAGGTTCAACTCAGCTTTTAGGGCATCAAAATGAATTGACACAGAAGTTCCTTGCCCCACCCAAGGTAAGTCAGGCCCTCAGTGGTACCTGTCAATCAGTGTGTACCCTTGAAATAGGCTATTAACAAAAATGGGGAAATGTTAACATGTTAAATGCAAGAGCTTTGGTAGGAAGCTTAAGAGTGGATTCATGAAGTGTCTCTCACGTGGCATGTCTCTGAGGAAAACCTGCTCAGGATGGAAAAGAGTTAAGTGCTAAGCAAGAGCTCTGGATGAAGTCAGGGCAGGGGGGAGGGAAAGCCAGGCTGTGGTGGAAATGCACACTTTAAAGACAAACAAAGAAGACAGGGAGGAAAAGGAAGAGAGGAAGGAGGCTAGGGGAAAAAACAGATTCTGAAGAGTACTGGAGGGCTTCCTGGCTATATTAAACTTCTCTCTCTCTTTCTGCAGTAAGCATAGACGCTCCCACAACCTTAGCTAGTTACCTAACCTGAAGATTCCCCCAGCTTGCTGTTCTATGGTAATACAAATTTCACTTGCCTCCACCCAGCTCCCCACTAAATAATTTCATAATTATTAAATATATGTTAAATATAAATGATTAATTATTAAATAATAAAAATTAAACGACTTCAGTGGGTGTGACTCTATAGAGATACCCAGTGAACTCTGTGTTTTTAGACAGCAAGCCAAGTGAAGCCATGGCACATACTTCAGAAAAGAGAAATGATCAAAGAGAAAGATGAACCAATTCCCTGGCTCCTTCCCAACCCCTGGACTCCTAGAAGTCACCAGCCTTCATCCCGACCATCACCCAGGGTAGAGCTCTCAGGGAAAGATGTCCTCCAATTTACACTCTCTTGGAGGCTTTCTGAAGTCCTGGACATCCTTTCTAAGTAGTAACTCAGAAAATAAGAGGTTGGTCTTCTTTTCTCAAAAGCAAGTCTTTTTTGTTTTGATTTGTTTTGTTTTTCTGGAAGGGTGCTTGCTGAAGGCAGTAAAACAAGCTGGGCTTTAAAATCAAAAGGACCCAAGTCTGATGACCAGTAGTGTCACATCTACCCCCAGTGAAGAATGTAGGTCAAACACCCCACATATCTGAGGCTTCTTCCCTCATAAGCTTAGTAGAAATAGCACCCACCTCCAGCATGGCTGCCTGTTTAAGTGATGTAGTGAGACACAAGGATGCTACCGAATAGTATTTCTTTGCTCTCCTGTCTTCCAGTCTAAGATACAAATGGCCTGTCTTGCCTGTTTTGTCAAAATCACCTAACAAGTATTTATCTGCAGAGATCTTACCGCCTTGGGAAATGATGTGGAGTGACACCGATGAATAAAATATGTCACTGTAGCGGTAGATACAGAGACACCACAGGAAGAACCTCCAGATACAGGGAGAGTAAGTGGTGGGCTAAACACAGTGGGCTACACCCTGTGACAAAGATGGCATTTAAGACTGAACTCAGCCGGGCGTGGTGGCGCACGCCTTTAATCCCAGCACTCGGGAGGCAGAGGCAGTCAGATTTCTGAGTTCGAGGCCAGCCTGGTCTACAAAGTGAGTTCCAGGACAGCCAGGGCTACACAGAGAAACCCTGTCTCGAAAAAAAAAAAAAAAAAAAAAAAAAAAAACAACAAAAAAAAAAGACTGAACTCTTGCACAGCTGCATGGGGTAGGTGAGGAAACTACTGCAGTTTTTAGCAAGCAGTCATTTGGGGCAGAGTGTCTCACACAGGGAGAAGTTTCATGGCTGTCTGGCCACACTGGTTACAGAGCTGACAGTGTCCCTGTTGGTCTCAAGGTGGTTGCTGCATCTCAAAGCATCTTACTCATGTTAAAGACGAAACAAAGGCGCGGGACCTGAGACTGCATTAGTTAGGGAAGCAGAAACCAGCCTGAGTAGGGCCACAGGCCTCATCCGGCCGGATCAGCGCCGGGGTAGCGGGAGCGCAGGGTTGCCTGACACCCGCCAGCTACCCACGAACCCCGCCGCAGGATTTTGGGACTGCTGTTGAGTGGAACACAGCTTCTGCTCCAGTCCAATCACGCGGGACCTGAGACTGCTCTGGTTGGGGAGAGAGAAATCCGGCCTACATAGGGCCACAAGCCTCTTCCGGTCAGAAAAGCACCAGGGCAGATGGGGCGCAGGGTCGGCTGACACTCGCCAGCTACCCACAACACCCACCACAGGATCTTAAGACTTCTGGTGAGTGGAGCACAGCTTCTGCTCCAATCCAATTGCGCGGGACCTGAGACTGCATTAGTTAGGGAAGCAGAAACCGGCCTGAGTAGGGCCACAGGCCTCATCCGGCCGGATCAGCGCCTGGGTAGCGGGAGAGCAGGGTTGCCTGACACCCGCCAGCTACCCACGACCCCCGCCGCAGGATTTTGGGACTGCTGGTGAGTGGAACACAGCTTCTGCTCCAATCTTTAAACAGTGACAACGATAACAACTAACCCCAGAGATTACCAGATGGCGAAAGGTAAACGTAATAATCTTACTAACAGAAACCAAGACCACTCACCATCATCAGAACCCAGCACCCCCACTTCGCCCAGTCCAGGGCACCCCAACACACCGGAAAAGCTAGACACGGATTTAAAAGCATATCTCCTGATGATGATAGAGGACTTCAAGAGGGACTTTAATAACACACTTAAAGAAATGCAGGAGAACACTGCTAAACAGGCAGAAGACAATAAAGAGGAAGCACAAAAATCCCTTAAAGAATTGCAGGAGAACACTGCTAAAGAGTTACAAATCCTTAAAGAAAAACAGGATAACATAATCAAACAGGTAGAAGTCCTTACAGAAAAACAGGAAAACACATCCAAACAGATGATGGAAATGAACAAAACCATACTAGACCTAAAAAGGGAAGTAGACACAATAAAGAAAACCCAAAATGAGGCAACACTGGAGATAGAAACCCTAGGAAAGAAATCTGGAACCATAGATACGAACATCAGCAACAGAATACAAGAGATGGAAGAGAGAATCTCAGGTGCAGAAGATTCCATAGAGAACATCGGCACAACAATCAAGGAAAATGTAAAATGCAAAAAGATCCTAACTCAAAACATCCAAGAAATACAGGACACAATGAGAAGACCAAACCTACGGATAATAGGAGTGGATGAGAATGAAGATTTTCAACTCAAAGGACCAGCAAACATCTTCAACAAAATTATAGAAGAAAACTTCCCAAATCTAAAGAAAGAGATGCCCATGAACATACAAGAAGCCTACAGAACTCCAAATAGACTGGACCAGAAAAGAAATACCTCCCGACACATAATAATCAGAGCAACAAATGCTCTAAATAAAGATAGAATACTAAAAGCAGTAAGAGAAAAAGGCCAAGTAACATATAAAGGCAAGCCTATCAGAATTACACCAGATTTTTCACCAGAGACTATGAAAGCCAGAAGATCCTAGACGGATGTTATACAGACACTAAAAGAACACAAATTCCAGCCCAGGCTACTATACCCAGCCAAACTCTCAATGAACATAGATGGAGAAACCAAAGTATTCCACGACAAAACCAAATTCACACATTATCTCTCCACGAATCCAGCCCTTCAAAGGATAATAACAGAAAAAAACCAATACAAGGACAGGAACCATGCCCTAGAAACAACAAGAAGGTAATCCCTCAACAAACCTAAAAGAAGACAGCCACAAGAACAAAATGCCAACTTTAACAACAAAAATAACAGGAAACAACAATTACTTTTCCTTAATATCTCTTAATATCAATGGACTCAACTCCCCGATAAAAAGACATAGACTAACAAACTGGCTACACAAACAAGACCCAACATTTTGCTGCTTACAGGAAACTCATCTCAGAGAAAAGGATAGACACTACCTCAGAATGAAAGGCTGGAAAACAATTTTCCAAGCAAATGGCATGAAGAAACAAGCTGGAGTAGCCATTCTAATATCTGATAAGATTGACTTCCAACCCAAAGTCATTAAAAAAGACAGGGAGGGACACTTCATACTCATCAAAGGTAAAATCCTCCAAGAGGAACTATCAATCCTGAATATCTATGCTCCAAATACAAAGGCAGCCACATTCATTAAAGAAACTTTAGTAAAGCTCAAAGCACACATTGCACCTCATACAATAATAGTGGGAGACTTCAACACACCACTTTCACCAATGGACAGATCATGGAAACAGAAACTAAACAGGGACACAGTGAAACTAAGAGAAATTATGAATCAAATGGATCTGGCAGATATCTACAGAACATTCTATCCTAAAACAAAAGGATATACCTTCTTCTCAGCACCTCATGGTACCTTCTCCAAAATTGACCACATAATTGGTCACAAAGCAGGCCTCAACAGATACAAAAATATTGAAATTGTCCCATGCATCCTATCAGATCACCATGGACTAAGGCTGATCTTCAATAACAAAATAAATAATAGAAAGCCAACCTTCACGTGGAAACTGAACAACACTCTTCTCAATGATACCTTGGTCAAGGAAGGAATAAAGAAAGAAATTAAGGACTTTTTAGAGTTCAATGAAAATGAAGCCACAACATACCCAAACATATGGGACGCAATGAAAGCATTTCTAAGAGGAAAACTCATAGCTCTGAGTGCCTCCAAAAGGAAACTAGAGAGAGCACACATTAGCAGCTTGACAACACACCTAAAAGCACTAGAACAAAAGGAAGCAAATTCACCCAAGAGGAGTAGACGGCAGGAAATAATCAAACTCAGGGGTGAAATCAACCAAGTGGAAACAAGAAGAACTATTCAAAGAATCAACCAATCAAGGAGCTGGTTCTTTGAGAATATCAACAAGAGAGATAAACCCTTAGCCAGACTCACTAGAGGGCACAGGGAAAGCATCCTAATTAACAAAATCAGAAATGAAAAAGGAGACATAACAACAGATCCTGAAGACATCCAAAACACCATCAGATCCTTCTACCAAAGGCTATACTCAACAAAACTGGAGAACCTGGATGAAATGGAGAAGTTCCTAGACAGATACCAGGTACCAAAGTTGAATCAAGATCAGGTTAATGATCTAAACAGCCCTATATCCCCCAAAGAAATAGAAGCAGTCATTAATAGTCTCCCAACTAAAAAAAGCCCAGGACCAGATGGGTTTAGTGCAGAGTTCTATCAGACCTTCAAAGAAGATCTAATCCCAGTTCTTCACAAACTATTCCACAAAATAGAAACAGAAGGTACTCTACCCAACTCATTCTATGAAGCCACAATTACTCTGATACCTAAACCACAAAAAGACCCAACAAAGATAGAAAACTTCAGACCAATATCCCTTATGAATATTGATGCAAAAATCCTCAATAAAGTTCTTGCTAACCGAATCCAAGAACACATCAAAACAATCATCCATCCTGACCAAGTAGGTTTCATCCCAGGGATGCAGGGATGGTTCAATATACGGAAATCCATCAACGTAATCCAGTATATAAACAAACTCAAAGACAAAAACCACATGGTCATCTCGTTAGATGCGGAAAAAGCATTTGACAAGATCCAACACCCATTCATGATAAAAGTCTTGGAAAGATCAGGAATTCAAGGCCCATACCTAAACATGATAAAAGCAATCTACAGCAAACCAGTAGCCAACATCAAAGTAAATGGTCAGAAGCTTGAAGCAATACCTCTAAAATCAGGGACTAGACAAGGCTGTCCACTTTCTCCATACCTATTCAACATTGTACTTGAAGTCCTAGCCAGAGCAATTCGACAACAAAAGGAGATCAAAGGGATACAAATTGGAAAAGATGAAGTCAAAATATCACTCTTTGCAGATGATATGATAGTATATATAAGTGACCCTAAAAATTCCACCAGAGAACTCCTAAGCCTGATAAACAGCTTCGGTGAAGTAGCTGGATATAAAATTAACTCAAACAAATCAATGGCCTTTCTCTACACAAAGAATAAACAGGCTGAGAAAGAAATTAGGGAAACAACACCCTTCTCAATAGTCACAAATAATATAAAATATCTTGGCGTGACTCTAACTAAGGAAGTGAAAGATCTGTATAATAAAAACTTCAAGTCTCTGAAGAAAGAAATTATAGAAGATCTCAGAAGATGGAAAGATCTCCCATGCTCATGGATTGGCAGGATCAACATTGTAAAAATGGCTATCTTGCCAAAAGCAATCTACAGATTCAATGCAATCCCCATCAAAATTCCAAATCAATTCTTCAATGAATTAGAAAGTGCAATCTGCAAATTCATCTGGAATAACAAAAAACCTAGGATAGCAAAAACTCTTCTCAAGGATAAAAGAACCTCTGGTGGAATCACCATGCCGGACCTAAAGCTCTACTACAGAGCAATTGTGATAAAAACTGCATGGTACTGGTATAGTGACAGACAAATAGACCAATGGAATAGAATTGAAGACCCAGAAATGAACCCACACACCTATGGTCACTTGATCTTCGACAAGGGAGCTAAAAACATCCAGTGGAAGAAAGACAGCATTTTCAACAAATGGTGCTGGCACAACTGGTTGTTAACATGTAGAAGAATGCGAATCGATCCATTCCTATCTCCTTGTACTAAGGTCAAGTCTAAGTGGATCAAGGAACTTCACATAAAACCAGAGACACTGAAACTTATAGAGGAGAAAGTGGGGAAAAGCCTTGAAGATATGGGCACAGGGGAAAAATTCCTGAATAGAACAGTAATGGCTTGTGCTGTAAGATCGAGAATTGACAAGTGGGACCTCATGAAACTACAAAGCTTCTGCAAGGCTAAAGACACCATCAATAAGACAAAAAAACCACCAACAGATTGGGAAAGGATCTTCACCTATCCTAAATCAGATAAGGGACTAATATCCAATATATATAAAGAACTCAAGAAGGTGGACTCCAGAAAGTCAAATAACCCCATTAAAAAATGGGGCTCAGAACTGAACAAAGAATTCTCACCTGAGGAATACCGAATGGCAGAGAAACACCTGAAAAAATGTTCAACATCCTTAATCATCAGGGAAATGCAAATCAAAACAACCCTGAGATTCCACCTCACACCAGTCAGAATGGCTAAGATCAAAAATTCAGGTGACAGCAGATGCTGGCGAGGATGTGGAGAAAGAGGAACACTCCTCCATTGTTGGTGGGATTGCAAGCTTGTACAACCACTCTGGAAATCAGTCTGGCGGTTCCTCAGAAAATTGGACATAGTACTACCGGAGGATCCAGCAATACCTCTCCTGGGCATATATCCAGAAGATGTCCCAACCGGTAAAAAGGACACATGCACCACTATGTTCATAGCAGCCCTATTTATAATAGCCAGAAGCTGGAAAGAACCCAGATGTCCCTCAACAGAGGAATGGATACAGAAATTATGGTACATTTACACAATGGAGTACTTCTCAGCTATTAAAAAGAATGAATTTATGAAATTCCTAGCCAAATGGATGGACCTGGAGGGCATCATCTTGAGTGAAGTAACACAATCACAAAAGAACTCACACAATATGTATTCATTGATAAGTGGATATTAGCCCAAAACTTAGGATACCCAAGATATAAGATACAATTTGATAAACGCATGAAACTCAAGAAGAATGAAGACCAAAGTGTGGACACTGTGCACCTTCTTAGAATTGGGAACAAAACACCCAGGGAAGGAGTTACAGAGACAAAGTTCGTAGCTGTGATGAAAGGATGGACCATTTAGAGACTGCTGTATCCAGGGATCCATCCCATAATCATCTTCTAAACGCTGACACCATTGCATACACTAGCAATATTTTGCTGAAAGGACCCAAATATAGCTGTCTCTTGTGAGATGATGCCGGGGCCTAGCAAACACAGGAGTGGATGTTCACAGTCAGCTATTGGATGTATCACAGGCCTCCCAATGGAGAAGCTAGAGAAAGTAACCAAGGAGCTAAAGGGATCTGCAACCCTATGTTGGAACAACATGATGTACTAACCAGAACCCCGGAGCTCTTGTCTCTAGCGGCATATCTATGGAAAGATGGCCTAGTCGGCCATCAATGGAAAGAGAGGCCCATTGGACTTGCAAACTTTATATGCCCCAATATAGGGGAATGCCAGGGCCAAAAGAATGGGAATGGGTGGGTAGGGAAGTGGGGGGCGCTATGGGGGACTTTTGGGATAGCATTGGAAATGTAATTGAGGAAAATATGTAATAAAAATATTAAAAATCAAAAATAAATAAATAAATAAATAAAAAGACGAAACAAAGAAGAAGCAGATGGCATGCTAACCCATGCCTGTCCTCTAACCAGGAAGGCAACAACAGTTCCCTAGATACTTCATCTGCAGCTGGAAACGTTCCTCACACTAACTACAAATACTATGGTTACGCTTAACACGAAGAGCTAGGAAATTGGACCCAGGCCCTATGACTGTACTAAAAGCAGCATTTTCCAAGAATGTTGACTGCATCCATAATAAGTAATAAATTTCATTGCAACCCTCAAAAATACATGGTTATATCTAAAAGTAAACCTAGATAGAATACTTGAATTTTCTTGAATATGTTCTATTTGTAGCTTTTTTGATGCTGGTCTTAATGTGCTGAACTGATTTCATACTCTGATGACGTGGAACATGTCTCATAGTTCAAAAAACATTCATTTATCCTGAGCATAATCAATGACCTGGAACCTACCAACCCTAAATACCACCAGGGACCCCTTAGCAAAGACCAAGGGAGGCAGCTATCAGGAGGAAACATTCAACAGCAAAAGCAGGCAGTGTGTATGTATGGGAAGGTTCTGTGAGTGGAGGCAGAGGCTGTGTACAGCCAGTGCCAGGCAAGCTGCACTCTGGAATGCCTGATGACACATTAGGCCCTGCCCTCCACGGTAGGCATTGGCTACTGCAGGAGCGCCCTGTCAATCCACTCTTAATCCTAGCATTTGGGAGGAAGAGGCAGGAGGATGAAGAGTTCAAGGCTTTGGTTACTTGTAAGTCCAGTTCTAGGAGATCTGGTGCCCTCTTCTGGTCTCCTGAGGCACCAGGCCTGTGTGCAGCTTACATGCAGGCAAAAATGCTTATATACATAACATAAAAATAAATAAGTCTTAAAGAAAAGAAACTGCTCTAATTGAGCTGGCTGCAGTAGTATGTAGTCTACTATAATCCCTATATTCTCTGCTATCTGCCAGGCCAAACAAAGAGGGTGGCTTGAGGCTAGAGGTTCGAAAACAGCCTGAGAAACACAGTGAGACCTTGTCTCAATCAATCAATCAATAAATAAACAAATAAATAAATAATTCTGAAACTCACTATGGAACAATGTATATTTATTTCTCTGTGTTATCTGAAAGACTTGTGGAAAATAGTAAACAAAGAGAAAAACACTCTCTTGGAAGGTGGGGCCCCCGGAGAGCAACCATGTCCAACCCAATACTTCCTGGATTCAATTTGTATTGATTATGTTAGTTAGTGGACTGAGCAGGCTTGATCGTTTTCTCCTTTGAGACCAGAAAGATACCATGGGGAAGTCATGGTCTGTGCTCCTACTGACTGTACAGGACAGGAAGCTGCTTATGAAGAGCCATCAATGACTGCCGACTCCACAGGTGAAAAAAAGAGAGACATGGAAGGATTCTGTGACAAGCCTCACCCTCAATCCCCTGAAAAAAGAACTGACAACCTAGGCAAGAATCTACGGAAGGGAACTCTTAAAAATTGTGATAAGGATTTACTTAGCACTTTTCTTTAGGAAGATGGCCACTGGGAGTTTGACTGTGCTCCAGTGAGTATATGGGCAGCAGAAATTGGACTTGTTTGTTTGGACTTTTTTTTTTTTTTAATCTTTTCTGGCGGGCGGTGGGTGGGGGGGGGCGGGGGGGGGAAGACCACGTGGCTTGGGGCAGACATGGGAGGACAGAGAAGTGAGAATGATAGGATCTGTTATGTGAAATCCCCAAATAATCTATTTTTTAAAAAGACCTGGAAAGGTGAGATGGTCCATCCTAGATCACTCTCATCCTGGTGGCAGAGGCTCACTCAGATGCAGGCCTCTGACCTATGGACTCCAGCTTGGTGTCTCCTCACCACCCTGAGGGAGAGCACCCTGCTGTCACCATAGATTAAGTTCCTGACACTTCCTAATTAAAATGGAAGTAGAGCTGGGGTGCAGGGTCGACTGACACTCGCCAGCTACCCACAACACCCGCCACAGGATCTTAAGACTTCTGGTGAGTGGAGCACAGCTTCTGCTCCAATCCAAGTGCTCAGGACCTGAGACTGCATTAGTTAGGGAAGCAGAAACCGGCCTGAGTAGGGCCACAGGCCTCATCCGGCCGGATCAGCGCCGGTGTAGCGGGAGCGCAGGGTTGCCTGACACCCGCCAGCTACCCACGACCCCCGCCGCAGGATTTTGGGACTGCTGGTGAGTGGAACACAGCTTCTGCTCCAATCTTTAAACAGTGACAACGATAACAACTAACCCCAGAGATTACCAGATGGCGAAAGGTAAACGTAATAATCTTACTAACAGAAACCAAGACCACTCACCATCATCAGAACCCAGCACCCCCACTTCGCCCAGTCCAGGGCACCCCAACACACCGGAAAAGCTAGACACGGATTTAAAAGCATATCTCCTGATGATGATAGAGGACTTCAAGAAGGACTTTAATAACACACTTAAAGAAATGCAGGAGAACACTGCTAAACAGGCAGAAGACAATAAAGAGGAAGCACAAAAATCCCTTAAAGAATTGCAGGAGAACACTGCTAAAGAGTTACAAATCCTTAAAGAAAAACAGGATAACATAATCAAACAGGTAGAAGTCCTTACAGAAAAACAGGAAAACACATCCAAACAGATGATGGAAATGAACAAAACCATACTAGACCTAAAAAGGGAAGTAGACACAATAAAGAAAACCCAAAATGAGGCAACACTGGAGATAGAAACCCTAGGAAAGAAATCTGGAACCATAGATACGAGCATCAGCAACAGAATACAAGAGATGGAATAGAGAATCTTAGGTGCAGAAGATTCCATAGAGAACATCGGCACAACAATCAAGGAAAATGTAAAATGCAAAAAGATCCTAACTCAAAACATCCAAGAAATACAGGACGCAATGAGAAGACCAAACCTACGGATAATAGGAGTGGATGAGAATGAAGATTTTCAACTCAAAGGACCAGCAAACATCTTCAACAAAATTATAGAAGAAAACTTCCCAAATCTAAAGAAAGAGATGCCCATGAACATACAAGAAGCCTACAGAACTCCAAATAGACTGGACCAGAAAAGAAATACCTCCCGACACATAATAATCAGAGCAACAAATGCTCTAAATAAAGATAGAATACTAAAAGCAGTAAGAGAAAAAGGCCAAGTAACATATAAAGGCAAGCCTATCAGAATTACACCAGATTTTTCACCAGAGACTATGAAAGCCAGAAGATCCTGGACGGATGTTATACAGACACTAAAAGAACACAAATTCCAGCCCAGGCTACTATACCCAGCCAAACTCTCAATGAACATAGATGGAGAAACCAAAGTATTCCACGACAAAACCAAATTCACACATTATCTCTCCACGAATCCAGCCCTTCAAAGGATAATAACAGAAAAAAACCAATACAAGGACAGGAACCACGCCCTAGAAACAACAAGAAGGTAATCCCTCAACAAACCTAAAAGAAGACAGCCACAAGAACAAAATGCCAACTTGAACAACAATAATAACAGGAAACAACAATTACTTTTCCTTAATATCTCTTAATATCGACAGGCCTCATCCGGCTGGATCAGCGCCGGGGTAGCGGGAGCGCAGGGTTGCCTGACACCCGCCAGCTACCCACGACCCCCGCCGCAGGATTTTGGGACTGCTGGTGAGTGGAACACAGCTTCTGCTCCAATCCAATTGCGCGGGACCTGAGACTGCATTAGTTAGGGAAGCAGAAACCGGCCTGAGTAGGGCCACAGGCCTCATCCGGCTGGATCAGCGCCGGGGTAGTGGGAGCGCAGGGTTGCCTGACACCCGCCAGCTACCCACGACCCCCGCCACAGGATTTTGGGACTGCTGGTGAGTGGAACACAGCTTCTGCTCCAATCCAATTGCGCGGGACCTGAGACTGCATTAGTTAGGGAAGCAGAAACCGGCCTGAGTAGGGCCACAGGCCTCATCCGGCTGGATCAGCGCCGGGGTAGCGGGAGCGCAGGGTTGCCTGACACCCGCCAGCTACCCACGACCCCCGCCACAGGATTTTGGGACTGCTGGGGAGTGGAACACAGCTTCTGCTCCAGTCCAATCACGCAGGACCTGAGACTGCTCTGGTTGGGGAGAGAGGAATCCGGCCTACATAGGGCCACAACCCTCTTCCGGTCAGAAAAGCACCAGGGCAGCTGGGGCGCAGGGTCGGCTGACACTCGCCAGCTACCCACAACACCCGCCACAGGATCTTAAGACTTCTGGTGAGTGGAGCACAGCTTCTGCTCCAATCCAAGTGCTCGGGACCTGAGACTGCATTAGTTAGGGAAGCAGAAACCGGCCTCTGTAGGGCCACAGGCCTCATCCGGCCGGATCAGCGCCGGGGTAGCGGGAGAGCAGGGTTGCCTGACACCCGCCAGCTACCCACGACCCCCGCCGCAGGATTTTGGGACTGCTGGTGAGTGGAACACAGCTTCTGCTCCAATCCAATTGCACGGGACCTGAGACTGCATTAGTTAGGGAAGCAGAAACAGGCCTGAGTAGGGCCACAGGCCTCATCCGGCTGGATCAGCGCCGGGGTAGCTGGAGCGCAGGGTTGCCTGACACCCGCCAGCTACCCACGACCCCCGCTGCAGGATTTTGGGACTGCTGGTGAGTGGAACACAGCTTCTGTTCCAGTCCAATCACGCGGGACCTGAGACTGCTCTGGTTGGGGAGAGAGAAATCCGGCCTACATAGGGCCACAACCCTCTTCCAGTCAGAAAAGCACCGGGGCAGATGGGGCGCAGGGTCGGCTGACACTCTCCAGCTACCCACAACACACACCACAGGATCTTAAGACTTCTGGAGAGTGGAACACAGCTTCTGCTCCAATCCAATTGCACGCGGGACCAGAGACTGCATTAGTTAGGGAAGCAGAAAAACGGCCTGAGTAGGACCACAGGCCTCTTCCGGCTGGACCAGCACCGGGGTACCATCAGCTACCCACGACCACCGCCGCAGGATTTAGAGACTGCTGGTGAGTGGAACACAGCTTCTGCTCCAATCTTTAAACAGTGACAACGATAACAACTAACCCCAGAGATTACCAGATGGTGAAAGGTAAACGTAATAATCTTACTAACAGAAACCAAGACCACTCACCATCATCAGAACCCAGCACCCCCACTTCGCCCAGTCCAGGGCACCCCAACACACCGGAAAAGCTAGACACGGATTTAAAAGCATATCTCCTGATGATGATAGAGGACTTCAAGAAGGACTTTAATAACACACTTAAAGAAATGCAGGAGAACACTGCTAAACAGGCAGAAGACAATAAAGAGGAAGCACAAAAATCCCTTAAAGAATTGCAGGAGAACACTGCTAAAGAGTTACAAATCCTTAAAGAAAAACAGGATAACATAATCAAACAGGTAGAAGTCCTTACAGAAAAACAGGAAAACACATCCAAACAGATGATGGAAATGAACAAAACCATACTAGACCTAAAAAGGGAAGTAGACACAATAAAGAAAACCCAAAATGAGGCAACACTGGAGATAGAAACCCTAGGAAAGAAATCTGGAACCATAGATACGAGCATCAGCAACAGAATACAAGAGATGGAATAGAGAATCTTAGGTGCAGAAGATTCCATAGAGAACATCGGCACAACAATCAAGGAAAATGTAAAATGCAAAAAGATCCTAACTCAAAACATCCAAGAAATACAGGACGCAATGAGAAGACCAAACCTACGGATAATAGGAGTGGATGAGAATGAAGATTTTCAACTCAAAGGACCAGCAAACATCTTCAACAAAATTATAGAAGAAAACTTCCCAAATCTAAAGAAAGAGATGCCCATGAACATACAAGAAGCCTACAGAACTCCAAATAGACTGGACCAGAAAAGAAATACCTCCCGACACATAATAATCAGAGCAACAAATGCTCTAAATAAAGATAGAATACTAAAAGCAGTAAGAGAAAAAGGCCAAGTAACATATAAAGGCAAGCCTATCAGAATTACACCAGATTTTTCACCAGAGACTATGAAAGCCAGAAGATCCTGGACGGATGTTATACAGACACTAAAAGAACACAAATTCCAGCCCAGGCTACTATACCCAGCCAAACTCTCAATGAACATAGATGGAGAAACCAAAGTATTCCACGACAAAACCAAATTCACACATTATCTCTCCACGAATCCAGCCCTTCAAAGGATAATAACAGAAAAAAACCAATACAAGGACAGGAACCACGCCCTAGAAACAACAAGAAGGTAATCCCTCAACAAACCTAAAAGAAGACAGCCACAAGAACAAAATGCCAACTTGAACAACAATAATAACAGGAAACAACAATTACTTTTCCTTAATATCTCTTAATATCGACAGGCCTCATCCGGCTGGATCAGCGCCGGGGTAGCGGGAGCGCAGGGTTGCCTGACACCCGCCAGCTACCCACGACCCCCGCCGCAGGATTTTGGGACTGCTGGTGAGTGGAACACAGCTTCTGCTCCAATCCAATTGCGCGGGACCTGAGACTGCATTAGTTAGGGAAGCAGAAACCGGCCTGAGTAGGGCCACAGGCCTCATCCGGCTGGATCAGCGCCGGGGTAGCGGGAGCGCAGGGTTGCCTGACACCCGCCAGCTACCCACGACCCCCGCCACAGGATTTTGGGACTGCTGGGGAGTGGAACACAGCTTCTGCTCCAGTCCAATCACGCAGGACCTGAGACTGCTCTGGTTGGGGAGAGAGGAATCCGGCCTACATAGGGCCACAACCCTCTTCCGGTCAGAAAAGCACCAGGGCAGCTGGGGCGCAGGGTCGGCTGACACTCGCCAGCTACCCACAACACCCGCCACAGGATCTTAAGACTTCTGGTGAGTGGAGCACAGCTTCTGCTCCAATCCAAGTGCTCGGGACCTGAGACTGCATTAGTTAGGGAAGCAGAAACCGGCCTCTGTAGGGCCACAGGCCTCATCCGGCCGGATCAGCGCCGGGGTAGCGGGAGAGCAGGGTTGCCTGACACCCGCCAGCTACCCACGACCCCCGCCGCAGGATTTTGGGACTGCTGGTGAGTGGAACACAGCTTCTGCTCCAATCCAATTGCACGGGACCTGAGACTGCATTAGTTAGGGAAGCAGAAACAGGCCTGAGTAGGGCCACAGGCCTCATCCGGCTGGATCAGCGCCGGGGTAGCTGGAGCGCAGGGTTGCCTGACACCCGCCAGCTACCCACGACCCCCGCTGCAGGATTTTGGGACTGCTGGTGAGTGGAACACAGCTTCTGTTCCAGTCCAATCACGCGGGACCTGAGACTGCTCTGGTTGGGGAGAGAGAAATCCGGCCTACATAGGGCCACAACCCTCTTCCAGTCAGAAAAGCACCGGGGCAGATGGGGCGCAGGGTCGGCTGACACTCTCCAGCTACCCACAACACACACCACAGGATCTTAAGACTTCTGGAGAGTGGAACACAGCTTCTGCTCCAATCCAATTGCACGCGGGACCAGAGACTGCATTAGTTAGGGAAGCAGAAAAACGGCCTGAGTAGGACCACAGGCCTCTTCCGGCTGGACCAGCACCGGGGTACCATCAGCTACCCACGACCACCGCCGCAGGATTTAGAGACTGCTGGTGAGTGGAACACAGCTTCTGCTCCAATCTTTAAACAGTGACAACGATAACAACTAACCCCAGAGATTACCAGATGGTGAAAGGTAAACGTAATAATCTTACTAACAGAAACCAAGACCACTCACCATCATCAGAACCCAGCACCCCCACTTCGCCCAGTCCAGGGCACCCCAACACACCGGAAAAGCTAGACACGGATTTAAAAGCATATCTCCTGATGATGATAGAGGACTTCAAGAAGGACTTTAATAACACACTTAAAGAAATGCAGGAGAACACTGCTAAACAGGCAGAAGACAATAAAGAGGAAGCACAAAAATCCCTTAAAGAATTGCAGGAGAACACTGCTAAAGAGTTACAAATCCTTAAAGAAAAACAGGATAACATAATCAAACAGGTAGAAGTCCTTACAGAAAAACAGGAAAACACATCCAAACAGATGATGGAAATGAACAAAACCATACTAGACCTAAAAAGGGAAGTAGACACAATAAAGAAAACCCAAAATGAGGCAACACTGGAGATAGAAACCCTAGGAAAGAAATCTGGAACCATAGATACGAGCATCAGCAACAGAATACAAGAGATGGAATAGAGAATCTTAGGTGCAGAAGATTCCATAGAGAACATCGGCACAACAATCAAGGAAAATGTAAAATGCAAAAAGATCCTAACTCAAAACATCCAAGAAATACAGGACGCAATGAGAAGACCAAACCTACGGATAATAGGAGTGGATGAGAATGAAGATTTTCAACTCAAAGGACCAGCAAACATCTTCAACAAAATTATAGAAGAAAACTTCCCAAATCTAAAGAAAGAGATGCCCATGAACATACAAGAAGCCTACAGAACTCCAAATAGACTGGACCAGAAAAGAAATACCTCCCGACACATAATAATCAGAGCAACAAATGCTCTAAATAAAGATAGAATACTAAAAGCAGTAAGAGAAAAAGGCCAAGTAACATATAAAGGCAAGCCTATCAGAATTACACCAGATTTTTCACCAGAGACTATGAAAGCCAGAAGATCCTGGACGGATGTTATACAGACACTAAAAGAACACAAATTCCAGCCCAGGCTACTATACCCAGCCAAACTCTCAATGAACATAGATGGAGAAACCAAAGTATTCCACGACAAAACCAAATTCACACATTATCTCTCCACGAATCCAGCCCTTCAAAGGATAATAACAGAAAAAAACCAATACAAGGACAGGAACCACGCCCTAGAAACAACAAGAAGGTAATCCCTCAACAAACCTAAAAGAAGACAGCCACAAGAACAAAATGCCAACTTGAACAACAATAATAACAGGAAACAACAATTACTTTTCCTTAATATCTCTTAATATCGACAGGCCTCATCCGGCTGGATCAGCGCCGGGGTAGCGGGAGCGCAGGGTTGCCTGACACCCGCCAGCTACCCACGACCCCCGCCGCAGGATTTTGGGACTGCTGGTGAGTGGAACACAGCTTCTGCTCCAATCCAATTGCGCGGGACCTGAGACTGCATTAGTTAGGGAAGCAGAAACCGGCCTGAGTAGGGCCACAGGCCTCATCCGGCTGGATCAGCGCCGGGGTAGCGGGAGCGCAGGGTTGCCTGACACCCGCCAGCTACCCACGACCCCCGCCACAGGATTTTGGGACTGCTGGGGAGTGGAACACAGCTTCTGCTCCAGTCCAATCACGCAGGACCTGAGACTGCTCTGGTTGGGGAGAGAGGAATCCGGCCTACATAGGGCCACAACCCTCTTCCGGTCAGAAAAGCACCAGGGCAGCTGGGGCGCAGGGTCGGCTGACACTCGCCAGCTACCCACAACACCCGCCACAGGATCTTAAGACTTCTGGTGAGTGGAGCACAGCTTCTGCTCCAATCCAAGTGCTCGGGACCTGAGACTGCATTAGTTAGGGAAGCAGAAACCGGCCTCTGTAGGGCCACAGGCCTCATCCGGCCGGATCAGCGCCGGGGTAGCGGGAGAGCAGGGTTGCCTGACACCCGCCAGCTACCCACGACCCCCGCCGCAGGATTTTGGGACTGCTGGTGAGTGGAACACAGCTTCTGCTCCAATCCAATTGCACGGGACCTGAGACTGCATTAGTTAGGGAAGCAGAAACAGGCCTGAGTAGGGCCACAGGCCTCATCCGGCTGGATCAGCGCCGGGGTAGCTGGAGCGCAGGGTTGCCTGACACCCGCCAGCTACCCACGACCCCCGCTGCAGGATTTTGGGACTGCTGGTGAGTGGAACACAGCTTCTGTTCCAGTCCAATCACGCGGGACCTGAGACTGCTCTGGTTGGGGAGAGAGAAATCCGGCCTACATAGGGCCACAACCCTCTTCCAGTCAGAAAAGCACCGGGGCAGATGGGGCGCAGGGTCGGCTGACACTCTCCAGCTACCCACAACACACACCACAGGATCTTAAGACTTCTGGAGAGTGGAACACAGCTTCTGCTCCAATCCAATTGCACGCGGGACCAGAGACTGCATTAGTTAGGGAAGCAGAAAAACGGCCTGAGTAGGACCACAGGCCTCTTCCGGCTGGACCAGCACCGGGGTACCATCAGCTACCCACGACCACCGCCGCAGGATTTAGAGACTGCTGGTGAGTGGAACACAGCTTCTGCTCCAATCTTTAAACAGTGACAACGATAACAACTAACCCCAGAGATTACCAGATGGTGAAAGGTAAACGTAATAATCTTACTAACAGAAACCAAGACCACTCACCATCATCAGAACCCAGCACCCCCACTTCGCCCAGTCCAGGGCACCCCAACACACCGGAAAAGCTAGACACGGATTTAAAAGCATATCTCCTGATGATGATAGAGGACTTCAAGAAGGACTTTAATAACACACTTAAAGAAATGCAGGAGAACACTGCTAAACAGGCAGAAGACAATAAAGAGGAAGCACAAAAATCCCTTAAAGAATTGCAGGAGAACACTGCTAAAGAGTTACAAATCCTTAAAGAAAAACAGGATAACATAATCAAACAGGTAGAAGTCCTTACAGAAAAACAGGAAAACACATCCAAACAGATGATGGAAATGAACAAAACCATACTAGACCTAAAAAGGGAAGTAGACACAATAAAGAAAACCCAAAATGAGGCAACACTGGAGATAGAAACCCTAGGAAAGAAATCTGGAACCATAGATACGAGCATCAGCAACAGAATACAAGAGATGGAATAGAGAATCTTAGGTGCAGAAGATTCCATAGAGAACATCGGCACAACAATCAAGGAAAATGTAAAATGCAAAAAGATCCTAACTCAAAACATCCAAGAAATACAGGACGCAATGAGAAGACCAAACCTACGGATAATAGGAGTGGATGAGAATGAAGATTTTCAACTCAAAGGACCAGCAAACATCTTCAACAAAATTATAGAAGAAAACTTCCCAAATCTAAAGAAAGAGATGCCCATGAACATACAAGAAGCCTACAGAACTCCAAATAGACTGGACCAGAAAAGAAATACCTCCCGACACATAATAATCAGAGCAACAAATGCTCTAAATAAAGATAGAATACTAAAAGCAGTAAGAGAAAAAGGCCAAGTAACATATAAAGGCAAGCCTATCAGAATTACACCAGATTTTTCACCAGAGACTATGAAAGCCAGAAGATCCTGGACGGATGTTATACAGACACTAAAAGAACACAAATTCCAGCCCAGGCTACTATACCCAGCCAAACTCTCAATGAACATAGATGGAGAAACCAAAGTATTCCACGACAAAACCAAATTCACACATTATCTCTCCACGAATCCAGCCCTTCAAAGGATAATAACAGAAAAAAACCAATACAAGGACAGGAACCATGCCCTAGAAACAACAAGAAGGTAATCCCTCAACAAACCTAAAAGAAGACAGCCACAAGAACAGAATGCCAACTTTAACAACAAAAATAACAGGAAACAACAATTACTTTTCCTTAATATCTCTTAATATCAATGGACTCAACTCCCCGATAAAAAGACATAGACTAACAAACTGGCTACACAAACAAGACCCAACATTTTGCTGCTTACAGGAAACTCATCTCAGAGAAAAGGATAGACACTACCTCAGAATGAAAGGCTGGAAAACAATTTTCCAAGCAAATGGTATGAAGAAACAAGCTGGAGTAGCCATTCTAATATCTGATAAGATTGACTTCCAACCCAAAGTCATTAAAAAAGACAGGGAGGGACACTTCATACTCATCAAAGGTAAAATCCTCCAAGAGGAACTATCAATCCTGAATATCTATGCTCCAAATACAAAGGCAGCCACATTCATTAAAGAAACTTTAGTAAAGCTCAAAGCACACATTGCACCTCATACAATAATAGTGGGAGACTTCAACACACCACTTTCACCAATGGACAGATCATGGAAACAGAAACTAAACAGGGACACAGTGAAACTAAGAGAAATTATGAATCAAATGGATCTGGCAGATATCTACAGAACATTCTATCCTAAAACAAAAGGATATACCTTCTTCTCAGCACCTCATGGTACCTTCTCCAAAATTGACCACATAATTGGTCACAAAGCAGGCCTCAACAGATACAAAAATATTGAAATTGTCCCATGCATCCTATCAGATCACCATGGACTAAGGCTGATCTTCAATAACAAAATAAATAATAGAAAGCCAACCTTCACGTGGAAACTGAACAACACTCTTCTCAATGATACCTTGGTCAAGGAAGGAATAAAGAAAGAAATTAAGGACTTTTTAGAGTTCAATGAAAATGAAGCCACAACATACCCAAACTTATGGGACGCAATGAAAGCATTTCTAAGAGGAAAACTCATAGCTCTGAGTGCCTCCAAAAGGAAACTAGAGAGAGCACACATTAGCAGCTTGACAACACACCTAAAAGCACTAGAACAAAAGGAAGCAAATTCACCCAAGAGGAGTAGACGGCAGGAAATAATCAAACTCAGGGGTGAAATCAACCAAGTGGAAACAAGAAGAACTATTCAAAGAATCAACCAATCAAGGAGCTGGTTCTTTGAGAAAATCAACAAGATAGATAAACCCTTAGCCAGACTCACTAGAGGGCACAGGGAAAGCATCCTAATTAACAAAATCAGAATGAAAAAGGAGACATAACAACAGATCCTGAAGACATCCAAAACACCATCAGATCCTTCTACCAAAGGCTATACTCAACAAAACTGGAGAACCTGGATGAAATGGAGAAGTTCCTAGACAGATACCAGGTACCAAAGTTGAATCAAGATCAGGTTAATGATCTAAACAGCCCTATATCCCCCAAAGAAATAGAAGCAGTCATTAATAGTCTCCCAACTAAAAAAAGCCCAGGACCAGATGGGTTTAGTGCAGAGTTCTATCAGACCTTCAAAGAAGATCTAATCCCAGTTCTTCACAAACTATTCCACAAAATAGAAACAGAAGGTACTCTACCCAACTCATTCTATGAAGCCACAATTACTCTGATACCTAAACCACAAAAAGACCCAACAAAGATAGAAAACTTCAGACCAATATCCCTTATGAATATTGATGCAAAAATCCTCAATAAAGTTCTTGCTAACCGAATCCAAGAACACATCAAAACAATCATCCATCCTGACCAAGTAGGTTTCATCCCAGGGATGCAGGGATGGTTCAATATACGGAAATCCATCAACGTAATCCAGTATATAAACAAACTCAAAGACAAAAACCACATGGTCATCTCGTTAGATGCGGAAAAAGCATTTGACAAGATCCAACACCCATTCATGATAAAAGTCTTGGAAAGATCAGGAATTCAAGGCCCATACCTAAACATGATAAAAGCAATCTACAGCAAACCAGTAGCCAACATCAAAGTAAATGGTCAGAAGCTTGAAGCAATACCTCTAAAATCAGGGACTAGACAAGGCTGTCCACTTTCTCCATACCTATTCAACATTGTACTTGAAGTCCTAGCCAGAGCAATTCGACAACAAAAGGAGATCAAAGGGATACAAATTGGAAAAGATGAAGTCAAAATATCACTCTTTGCAGATGATATGATAGTATATATAAGTGACCCTAAAAATTCCACCAGAGAACTCCTAAGCCTGATAAACAGCTTCGGTGAAGTAGCTGGATATAAAATTAACTCAAACAAATCAATGGCCTTTCTCTACACAAAGAATAAACAGGCTGAGAAAGAAATTAGGGAAACAACACCCTTCTCAATAGTCACAAATAATATAAAATATCTTGGCGTGACTCTATCTAAGGAAGTGAAAGATCTGTATAATAAAAACTTCAAGTCTCTGAAGAAAGAAATTCTAGAAGATCTCAGAAGATGGAAAGATCTCCCATGCTCATGGATTGGCAGGATCAACATTGTAAAAATGGCTATCTTGCCAAAAGCAATCTACAGATTCAATGCAATCCCCATCAAAATTCCAAATCAATTCTTCAACGAATTAGAAAGTGCAATCTGCAAATTCATCTGGAATAACAAAAGACCTAGGATAGCAAAAACTCTTCTCAAGGATAAAAGAACCTCTGGTGGAATCACCATGCCGGACCTAAAGCTCTACTACAGAGCAATTGTGATAAAAACTGCATGGTACTGGTATAGTGACAGACAAATAGACCAATGGAATAGAATTGAAGACCCAGAAATGAACCCACACACCTATGGTCACTTGATCTTCGACAAGGGAGCTAAAAACATCCAGTGGAAGAAAGACAGCATTTTCAACAAATGGTGCTGGCACAACTGGTTGTTAACATGTAGAAGAATGCGAATCGATCCATTCCTATCTCCTTGTACTAAGGTCAAGTCTAAGTGGATCAAGGAACTTCACATAAAACCAGAGACACTGAAACTTATAGAGGAGAAAGTGGGGAAAAGCCTTGAAGATATGGGCACAGGGGAAAAATTCCTGAATAGAACAGTAATGGCTTGTGCTGTAAGATCGAGAATTGACAAGTGGGACCTCATGAAACTACAAAGCTTCTGCAAGGCTAAAGACACCATCAATAAGACAAAAAAACCACCAACAGATTGGGAAAGGATCTTCACCTATCCTAAATCAGATAAGGGACTAATATCCAATATATATAAAGAACTCAAGAAGGTGGACTCCAGAAAGTCAAATAACCCCATTAAAAAATGGGGCTCAGAACTGAACAAAGAATTCTCACCTGAGGAATACCGAATGGCAGAGAAACATCTGAAAAAATGTTCAACATCCTTAATCATCAGGGAAATGCAAATCAAAACAACCCTGAGATTCCACCTCACACCAGTCAGAATGGCTAAGATCAAAAATTCAGGTGACAGCAGATGCTGGCGAGGATGTGGAGAAAGAGGAACACTCCTCCATTGTTGGTGGGATTGCAAGCTTGTACAACCACTCTGGAAATCAGTCTGGCGGTTCCTCAGAAAATTGGACATAGTACTACCGGAGGATCCAGCAATACCTCTCCTGGGCATATATCCAGAAGATGTCCCAACCGGTAAAAAGGACACATGCTCCACTATGTTCATAGCAGCCCTATTTATAATAGCCAGAAGCTGGAAAGAACCCAGATGTCCCTCAACAGAGGAATGGATACAGAAATTATGGTACATTTACACAATGGAGTACTACTCAGCTATTAAAAAGAATGAATTTATGAAATTCCTAGCCAAATGGATGGACCTGGAGGGCATCATCTTGAGTGAAGTAACACAATCACAAAAGAACTCACACAATATGTATTCATTGATAAGTGGATATTAGCCCAAAACTTAGGATACCCAAGATATAAGATACAATTTGATAAACGCATGAAACTCAAGAAGAATGAAGACCAAAGTGTGGACACTGTGCACCTTCTTAGAATTGGGAACAAAACACCCAGGGAAGGAGTTACAGAGACAAAGTTCGTAGCTGTGATGAAAGGATGGACCATTTAGAGACTGCCGTATCCAGGGATCCATCCCATAAGCAGCTTCTAAACGCTGACACCATTGCATACACTAGCAATATTTTGCTGAAAGGACCCAAATATAGCTGTCTCTTGTGAGATGATGCCGGGGCCTAGCAAACACAGGAGTGGATGTTCACAGTCAGCTATTGGATGTATCACAGGGCTCCCAATGGAGAAGCTAGAGAAAGTACCCAAGGAGCTAAAGGGATCTGCAACCCTATTGTTGGAACAACATGATGTACTAACCAGAACCCCGGAGCTCTTGTCTCTAGCTGCATATGTATCGAAAGATGGCCTAGTCGGCCATCAATGGAAAGAGAGGCCCATTGGACTTGCAAACTTTATATGCCCCAATATAGGGGAATGCCAGGGCCAAAAGAATGGGAATGGGTGGGTAGGGAAGTGGGGGGCGCTATGGGGGACTTTTGGGATAGCATTGGAAATGTAATTGAGGAAAATATGTAATAAAAATATTAAAAATCAAAAAAAAATAAATAAAATTTACAAAAAAAATAAATAAAATAAAATGGAAGTAATTAGTTCTGTCAATTTAACACAGAGGAGTGATCTTAAAGTAGTCTTTGCCGCCACTTTGCAGAGGACCTGTAACTTCCTACTAATTAGGCTACAAGATAATCCTGCTTCTCCCCCCGCACTTCCTAATGCCTGTTGGGAAACTGAGTCAGTATTACATTGCTGAAGTGGCTCCTAACCGGGAACTAAATCTCAGTCGCCAAGCATCTTCCCAGTCCTCAGACTTCATCTTAGATCCTGTCACGTTCCCTTTCTGTTGTTAGAATCCAATGACAGGAAGCTCTCATTTTAACTAGCCACTTATGATTAGCCAAGAGCCCCGTCCCGTGATCTCATTGCATGGCCAGGATGGTCCCTGAGGTCCCAGGAGACAACACTGCTTTGCATTTGTGGAGTGCTGTAATTGTATCAGTACTCTGCTATAGTACTGTGGGTATGTGAGACTGTTCCTTCCACACTCGTCCTTTCTCAGGGAGGTCCTGTCAGAATCACTTCCTTTTTATAGATGAAACAGAGTTCAAAAAAAGCTGAAAGTGCCTAGTGACATGATATGATCAGTGGCACAGGAAGAATAGAGCTCAGGTGCTTTGGCTTCAGAAAGTATAGCATCATTAGCCCGTGAACTCTATCTACAATCTATCTGTGACACTGAGGACTATGCTGGCCATTTAGCCCATGGCTCTGTCCATAGAGCAGACAGGACCATCAGACCCAAGTGGAAGGTTATAGACCCCTCTGCTCCTATGAGACTGTTTAAGCATCAGCTCGCTATTCAGAGACTTGCATGGTGAAGAAAAGACTTATTTCTATGTGTGACCCACTGCGAAGGCACAGGGCTGTTAACCACACACTACCATGTTCATCTGCAACCCAAAGACAAACTTATCTCAGGTTTCTATCTCTAGGGTCCAGAGAGGATAAGGAAGTCCCTAAAATCATGCAGATTTGGTAGAGACAATGTCAGTTTGCCTGATGCTAGTGGAAGACTGTATAGGGTGGCGATATTGCTCCATTCAAGGTCAGAAGCAACATTACAAGATGGGATTGGTATCAACCACAAAGTAGTGATTAAGAAGGGGACAGCTCCTGTGAATGGAAGCATAAACCGAGCCCAGACTGAAGCAAGGTCTCCTCAGGAAAACTCCTGTACTGCTGACTTTCTCAAGCATCACTACAGATGGAACACACTTAGAAATAATGAGCTCTGGCTGTTCCCAAGAAGAACTAACACTCGTGTTGTCTGGCTGTTTTTCCTTCCAAGAAACAACTGTACAATCTAGCCTGTCCTCTCCAGCAGGAGACTAAGCAAGACTCCTACAGTCTAAAATATGACACAAGGTGACACATAAAAGCTAGAGGCATGGCATGGTGGTTCATAACCATCTATAATGAGATCTAGTGCCCTCTTCTGGTCTGCAGGCATGCATGCAGACAGAACACTGTACATAATGAAAAAAATAAATCTTTTTTTTTTAAAGACACATAAACGGGAATGACAATAAAAAAAAAAAAGGTGGGTTTTTAGTTCAAGCCTATAGTGGAACAACTTCATGAGATGGAAGATGGAGAAACATGAGGCCTGAATCTCCCCCAGGTGCACTCTTGGGATAAAGCAGATGGGGTACCTTCAGCAGGTCCAGGGCCGAGTTATGGTGCTGGTCATGCCTCACAACGGATCTAACCCAAGAGGTTTATTGTGGCGTGGGGAGTAAAATGCCATCTCAGAGTGAAGACATGAATGATAGAGAAACACAGACAGAGAGTCTGAGAAACATAGAGAATGAATAAGACAGAGAGCCATCTGGGGTGGCTAGGACCTTTTAAAAGGGGTACGTGCAACTCATAGTGACAGTGGAAATGCGCCCCAAGTGGATGCAGTGAGTGATGATGTAAGCTGAGTTGCTGAAAAGCAGGTTGGTGGAACGGGCTTGTTTACAACACGTATCCTCCCCATGTTCACCTCTACCGCCCGATATTAGGAACTGAGGACAACAGGTGGCATCTCCACGGATGCCCTCAGCATCTGTGAGAACTGTAGAGCCCTTGGTAAAGGAACTACTCAAACCATCATGAGAGCAGCTGTTTGGGCTCTCTGGGCAGTTGAGTATGCCTAGAAGTCCTCGGGAAAGAAGGCAGCCACTGCTTTTGTCTTGGTCTGGGTATAAGTGGTGAAACCTCCAGACTGCTCTCCCCTATCTATGTTTATGAGGGAGCCCTGCTGGGGCTGGAGGTCTAGAGAACTCCACAGGCTGGCAGGGAAGCCTAGAGTATTCTCGCAACTCATGTTTCCTATCTCCAGGCCCCTAAAAGTCAAGATCTGAAAGTCCTAGTGAGTGATCTGCATGGGTGGTTCTCAACCTGGGGGTCGCAAGCCCTTTGGAGTCTACTGACTCTTTCATGGGGGCTGCTTAAGACCATCAGAAAATATAGGCATTTACGGTAAGATTCATAGTAGTAGCAAAATTATGAAGTAGCAATTAAAATAATTTTATGGTTGGGGCTCAAGGAACTGTATTAAAGGGTCACAGCATTAGGAAGGTTGAGAACTACTAATCTACGTCCTTGTACTCTACAAGGAATCTATAAACACATAAGGAAATCAGGGGTAGCATAGTTATGGGGGATAAGAAGAAAGTATAATGCTTATATTTTTGAGAGTGACAATAAGTGAGTATGACTCTCTTGAAGAGCTATTTGCAGAAAAGTTTTTAAAAATTAAAAGATCTATAAGCGAACTCAATATATCTAATGGTGCATAGTAGCAGCTCAAGTTTTAAAATTAGGTCATCTTAAATTTAGTTAAAGCTTCGACTTTTTACCAGTGCCCTCAGGAAATCAAGATCTCCAAGTGTCTGTGATTTCATCTGAAAAGTGGGATTAATGATAACAACGGAGAACTTAGGGTCTCTGAGCATCAATTGAGGCAACATCTGCAAGAGAGTTGGTTCAGTCACAAACCATTATTAAGCATCCAATATAAAGTTGTCCCTTTATTGTGGTTAAGAATCAATTCTGAGGACTAGGTATGTTTTTCATAGTGCTCAAAAAGAGCACTATGCTCATAAAAGCACAAACTCTAGTGCCTTTTAAAATGTGAGATGTTCAGATAAATTAGAGAGCCTCCATAGAATACAGTTCCATGCTGCTGTTTTTAAACATAGGAAAATCTTTTTTTTTTTTTTGCATAGAAAAAAAATGTTTAAATGTGTTGCTTATGGGAAAAAGGAACAGCATTTAAAATTATACAAAAAAAAAAAAAAGTAAATCTTACAAAACCACCAAGAATACCGGCCACTGTTAGAAGTACAAAGGTCCTTGTAATCACAGATATCACCAGGGAAACCACAATGGTTTGTCTTTTCAAAGGAAAAGATGTATAACCTGTTTTCTGCCCAGAAGGCTGAGAATGGAGTTGGCTAATAGTCTAGGTAACCCCTGTGCTATCTGTGGAGCCAGACCATAACCTGGCTCCTCCAAACTCCCACAGCTAGGACTAGAGATAGATGATAAATGGCTCTAAATGGCCTTTGTATTGTCTGTATGACTGAGACCGTACCAAATCCTCCCCTAGGTCCTTGAGATAACCCATGCAGCCTATCTGTAGAACCAGTCTTCATGGAAAAAGTGACCTGTACTTTGAGAAGAGTTTCAATGTAATTATGCTTTCTTGTACACATGGGGTTACATTAGACCAGAAAACTTTTTTTTTTTTACAATCATACTGTACTTAAATATGCCTACAATAAACTGTCTGGTATCAGACTCTAGGAGTTTGAACCAACACCAGCTACTGACTCATGCTGAAGTGGATATCCTTCTTGCCTCACGGGGATTGTTACTTAGCCAACTCTGGTATCCACAGAGACCTCACCACAAGTCACACTGTTGAATGATCTTGTAAGTGTACACAGTCAGGATGCTAAGTGATTTTTTCCCTACCTATCTGATTTTTTTAAAAAGGCTGTTTAGTCTGAGCTTCATGTCAACATTGAACACGAACTATTAAGAGTCTGTCTGTCTTCTACTTTCCATGAGCATCACTTCCGTAACCACTGCTATTCTCTACCCACCACACTGCTACCTACCAACAAGCCTGACAGGTAAGCTCACCTCACCCAGTGGTCATTAGAGCTCACCCTTGGGGTTGTAGCTTCTTTAGGTTTTAAGGGATATATAGTGCTACGTGTCCTCAGATGCTGTATTGTATAGAATACCTTCACTCCTCCAAAAGCCTGCTGTGTTCCACCTGTCCATTCCCTCCTCCCTAATCCCTGGACATATTTCTTTTTACTGTCTCCATGGTGTTGCCTTTTCCAGAACGGGGATTTTCTCAGAATGTCAACAGGGATCATAGACAACAAAACCTTTGCAGACTTTCTTCTTTCACTTAGAGACATGTATTTGAGGTCCACTCATGTCTTTTTATGACTTATTAGCATTAAATGAAATGCCACATGTTGTAGACACCATATGTCCAGAAATCATCTTAATTGTTTTCAAGATTTGATAATTAAGAATAAAGCTGTTGCTGGGGGAGGGGAAGTTGAGGAAAATTAATTTAATTAATTAATTAATTTTTAAAAAGAACAAAGCAGTCGGGCGTGGTGGCGCACGCCTTTAATCCCAGCACTACGGAGGTAGAGGCAGGTGGATTTCTGAGTTCGAGGCCAGCCTGGTCTACAAAGTGAGTTCCAGGATAGCCAGGGCTATACAGAGAAACCCTGTCTGGAAAAACCAAAAAAAAAAAAAAAAGAACAAAGCAACAGCATCTGTGTGAAAGTTACTGTGTAGATATGTTTTATGATTTTTATAATAGTTTCATTGATTATATCTCATACATATAAAGCATCCATGCAGAGTGTACATTCAAGATCTCCTAGAATATTCACAAAGCTATGCAATAATGGCCAGAATCCATTTCACAGCATTCTTGTAATATCAGGAAAGACTTGCTACTCATTCTTAGCCATGCATCAATCTAACAAACACAGCCCTTAGCAGCCACTAACCTACGTATTAAATCTGATCAGTCTCTTTCAATTATTTCCTGAGCATGGAATTCTACAGCACACGGTCCTTTGCGACTGGCTGCTTTCTCTGGGCCCAGGATTCTCAAGGTTGGCCCACATGGTAGCCTGCATCAGTGTTTCACTCCTTTTTGCCTGAGTAACATTGGTTGTATGGATACACCATACTCCCTCATGGCCATCTGTGCTGCTTCCATTTCTGTTAAGAATCACCCCAGAAAGGACATCTGTGTTGGAGTCTGTTCTGTTGCTATGCACTGTAATGGTAAATTCTATACCTAAAAGTCTCAGCCTACAAGTGACTTCTCCTCGTGTTTACAAGCTTTTGTTGTGCAAACCTTGTTCCTTGATTTAAAACTGTTGGTTAAATAAGATGGACTACTGCCAATTACTGCAGGGATTAGACATTGGAGTGATGTGGTTGGGGGAGAGAGGTGAGAGGAGAAGGAGGAAGAAGGGAGAAGGAGGAAGTTGCCACAGGGTGAGATGGACCATGAGTACATGGCCAGGAGAAACAGCAAGTACCTGGATTACACCACTGGGATGGTAGCCAGGCCAATAATTACAAGAGTAGATTAGGGGATAGCAGTAATAAAGCTAAATAAAAGAACTATAGTCTGAGTCTCATTTATTGTAAGTTAGTTGGCAATAAGCTTAAATTGCTTGTGCTACACATCCACAAACATCTTCCATGGATATGTTGCATTTCTCTTGGGCATGTTTATTCCTGGGAATGGCCTCTCTGCATTTCGTTAACTCTTCTGCAGCTGAACACTTCTTTACAGTGGAGGTGCCCTGCATTCCTGGTGTGTGATTCCTGCAGGTGCCCACACCCGGTTGACGTCGTTGAGGTCTGTTATTGTCTGTGTTTTTATGATAACCATCCTGGTGGGCGGGGTGATTTGCATCTGTATATATGTAACTGTTTTATAGGAAGTCGTATATCACTTTAGTAATTATGAAGAGTGTGTTATCTAAAAAGACAGCAAGTAAAAACCAAACAAATAAAAAACAAAACAACAAGAGCAAGACAACATTCCAGTGGGTGGAATTTTCATGAGCAAAAGTGCTTAGCAAACCAGTTCCAGTTAGGAAGTGGGCTAAGGTTCTGCAGAAGGACGGGGGGCCTCGTGCTCTTTGGCTGCTAGTGGTCACGTGCTTTCTGAGGTATCTGGATCCCTGGGTGTGCCGATAGCAGCCCTGGCATGAGTAATTCGCTTCTACTAAGCCTAAACTTCTAACCCTTGGAATTCGTTATGAAACTAAGATGAAGCTCAACCTTATAGCATCTCCAAGGGTGGAACCCATGGTGCCCAGCCACATGACTCAGAAGAAAGTCCTTTACCTCTGGATGCACTGTACCTGACAAAATACAAAAATCCAGGTAGCTACCAATTATCCCTAGAGACCCTAAGGCTCTTCTCCCATCAACAGCTTTCAGCTGGTTTTGGTAGATACCCAAATCTCTTTATTGAGACTCATTTTGTCTTGAGATTCAGAGAGGAGATAGGAATCTGCTTCTGTTCTCAATTCTGATGGCAAAATAACTCACCTTGAGTGAATGTCCCACTGGAGCAAAGTCTCCCAGCATTCTGCTGGTCTAAAGCAGAAGAAAGTCCTCTTCTGTGGACACCAGCATACTCAGTACACAAGCTGGTCCCAGAGGACTGTCCCCCTTGAAAGCATTTCCTCAGCTCAGGATCAGTGCTTTGGCCATTGTGTACCGTGTGCTGGCCAGCCTCCAGGGAACACTGCTGCCCCCACCAAGCGTTTTGACATTCCTTGAGGTCTGGATCACTTCCCTTGCTGACCCGGGCCTTAGTTCGAGTATCAGTCCATGGAGAACAGGAGTCACCATCTCAGTGAAGCTGAACAAGTTCACAGCCATATCTACGGAGACAGAAGCCCTAGAGATGACAAAAATCTGAGCAAACCTCCTGCCTCTTGCTTTTGCAGAGACTCAGGTTCTTGGTGCATGGGGCAAGGAGAGTTTAAAAGGAAATTGGACCAGTGCCCATCAAATGTTTCTACCTAAATGTTTCCTGCTGAGATCTTTTCCATTCTTGAGTCTTTAATAAAGACAATGGCCTCACTCTCAGTGTGGAAAATAACTTATTTGGGTCATTGTCAGGATAGTAAAAAGATCTCAGAGGACTTTGAACTTCTAATCCTTTGCCTCTGCCTTCTAAGAGCTAGGATTATAGGTGTGTACCACCATGCCTGGTTTATGTGGTACTGAGGGTCAAATCTAGACATGATGCATGCAAGGCAAGCATTCTACCAACTGAGCTACATCCTCAGCCCTCAGGTCCATTTCAACGAAGTTTCAGTTCCCTCATCTCCAGCCAGCCAGACGCAGGGATAGGACCATCTTTCAACCATCTCACCCCACCCCACCCCTGGCCCTGGTGCCTTCTGTCTTAGTTCCCTTTCTATTGCTATGATCAAATACCCTGAATAAAAGAGTAACTTAGGGGACAAGAGATTTATTTTAACTCAGAGTTCCTGGTTACAGTTGATTACTGCAGAGAAGTCACCACACAAGGAGCTTGAGACAACTGGCCATAGTGTCTCCATAGCCAAGAAAAGACAGCTTGTGCTCAGCTCACTTTCTCCACAAGAGTCTCACACACTTCAGAATCTCCTTGCTAAGTTATGTTGCCGCCCACAGTTGGCGAGGCTTCTCAGGCAGTTATGGTAATCGGGAGACTTTCTCCAAGACATTCCCGAGGGCCCTTGTTCCAGGTGATTCTAAACTGTGCCAAGTTGACATTAAAAACCTAACAATCACATGTGCTGTGCCTGACTCCTCTAGGACTGGGAGCAAAGTGAGCCAGGAGGAAAATGTGAGGAGAATGCATCTTGACTGACTTCTGTTGTAACGCCTGGCCCTGGGCTACTGTTGTATGACTGATGTCTAAGCATTGGCTCTCACACTAATGGCTAGTCCTACAGACTGTACTTCACAGCATATAAGTGTGTTGCAGGAAATAGTAAAAAAAAAAAAAAAAAAAAAAAAATGCAATTCATGCTACTCTGGCAGGCCCGGGTGGGTTGGTTGTCCTGTTCTCATCTCATGGAGACTGACTCAGAACTCCAAAAATCTCTCCACCCACCCAGCTTGCTAAGTTCCCACTGGTGGGTCATTGCCACGTCAGCCCCATGCTGCAAAATTCCCAGGGCCTTTAGGGATGCACTTCTGGCAAACCCAAACTTTGTCACTGTACCTTTCTCTCTGCAACCCAGCCAATCACCATATGTGTGGAGGAAAATGCCACACAAACTTAGTTCAGAATCAATAGTAACTCAATCACAGGGTGCAACAACTAGACTCCTAATTTTGTAAGCCATATTAAATCTAAATTCTCAGAGATCATTAATGGCTACGTCTTGTCCTCCCACTGTCCCAGTCCCAAATGCCCTTGTCTCTTTCCTGCCTCTTTGATTCCTCCCTCCAACCTGGAAGTCCCACCTACTCACCCAGTGATTGGTTTCTTTATTCATTAGAAGGGTCACATGAAGTCCTCAGTACAGGATTCACTACTCCTCCCAGGCAACCCCTCCTGGGGAAGCTGAATTAACATCAAAATACAAACAGTACCAGGGCTATCCACAACATAAGTCTAATTCTCTAGTTTTGGAAGCTTGTGGTCCAAAGTCAAAGTCTTGGCAGGAATATCCTCCTCTGGTGTTTCTAGAACCTTCCTCACCTCAGGCAGCTCTGAGAGACCAAGCTAACTTTGACTGTGTCTGCATCACTTCAGCCAGCCTCTGTGGCCTCACAGCACCATCCTTTGTGGCTGCGCCCAAATTCCACTCTTCTGAGAACATCTATTGGGCAAAACCTGATCCTGCTCACTTAACTAACTGCGTCAACCACACTTCATCTCACAGTCAGATCATAGCCATGGGAGCTGAGGGGATAGAAATTTGACATAGCTTTTCAGGGACACAATTCAATCCATAGCAACTCTTTGTGTTTTCTTTCCCAAGAAACTCTTTTATCAGTTTTTCACTGTTCCTGGTATTATTATTATTATTATTATTATTATTATTATTATATTATTATTCTCTTGTGTATAACATCCCAAACACGGTTTCCCCTCCTTCCTCTCCTCCCTGCCCTCCCCCATCTCCCTTCTTCCACAGATCCACTCCTCCTCTGTTTCAAAGAAGGGCAGGCCTCCCAGGGGGATAATGACCAAACAGGGAATAACAAGCTGCAATGAGACTGGACACAAACCCTCATATTAAGACCGGACAAGACAACCCAGTAGAAGGAAAAGGGTCTCAAAGGCAGGCAAAAGAGTCAGAGACAGCCCCTGCTCCCACTGTTAGGAGTCCCACAAGAAGACCAAGCCACACAACCATAATATATATTCAGAGGACCTAAGACAGACCCTTACAAGCTCTCTGATTATTGGTGTGGGCTCTTTGTGTGCCCCCATGAGCACTGTTTAGTTGATTCTGTGGGCTGTGTTCTGTGGTGCCCTTGACCCCTCTGACTCCTACCATCCTTCCCTCACACTTTCCTGGAGGATTCCCAAAGCTTCACGGTATTTGGCTGTGCATTGCCCCTAGTTCTACTCTTGCTCCTGTCTGTCACTGTTGGCCAATCATGGAGTCTTCTCATCTTTTGATTTTAGCATAGGAGCTGACTTTGGATGGCTCCTCACCTGTAATAGCCCTCTTGCCAAGGGCTTCTAATCCAGGTATCTCTCATCTGGTTCCTTTCTTGGTGTTTCCCTTGGAAAGCCACACACACTTGGCCCTTGCAGCTTCTGGGAAAGTGGGTTCCCCACCCCTCCCTGCTTCTCCTCAGTGTGTACCTTGGACAGATCTGGGAACAGCATCTTTACCAGCCTGCAGCCTGGCTCTCTTGTAGCACAATCACTTAAACTCCTGTCTAGTTTCAAGGTTACAATAGGTCTTCACCTGCATGTTCAGGAGATAATCACTGTCAAATCAGCCACCAACCTGGCTTGTGGGCATCTACCCCTCACCTCTCTTACACTTGCTTCTTCTCAAGGAGAGAAGAGACCTTGTTCTCTTCTCTTCTTCTCAAAAGAGGAGACACCAAAGGCTGTTCTGAAAGACAGTCTTCTCCAAAAGTCTTCCAAAAGTCTCCTCTTTGATGTAGTTTAAAGAGAGCAGGGAGTTAAGATCATGACTTGGACATTTCTAGGAGATCTATGCCTTCTTTTAAGAGGGGTGAGGTAACCATTGTCTATACTTTGGTAGACTCAGGAAATAACAGCCCCATGACAGATTCCCTTCCTATGATAAATTCCCCTCCAAACCCTAGTTGGAGCATAAAATGCCACCTTTATGGCAAGCACCCAGTGAATGAACATTGAGAGTCAGCTTTCCTTAGACTTCTGGCCTGCCACTGGATCCTTTTACAATCTCCCTAAGTGTCATAGGCAGTCACAGCCCTGTGGGAACTTTCTTTCTCTTCTAATGCATACCCCATAAAAGACATGTCACCAAGTTTTCATCTTTTAAGGGCAACATCTGTGGACTCCAATCCCCTGAACTTGGGAAAGTAGGCATTTATGTGTGAGTGATGTGAGTCAGCTGGTTCCCTGTTCTCTGACTACAATTGTAAGAGAGTTGCTCTGATCACTTTATCCAAAGAGGAAGCCATCCCTATCCAGATGGTCTCCCTGCCCTTCATAGCATAGCCGTTTTCACTGCTGAAAGCATCTTTAGTTTACAGGGTGTTGGTTTGTCTCATTTCTACTGGAGATGTTGAAGGAAGGTAAAATATTGTAACTTGTGAGTTGTTTAAGAGCCCACTGCCCAGGCCTGGGACTGAGAACAAAGCAGAAAAGCCCCCAGGCCTGCCAGGGAAGGGCTGTTGTTAAGGCATTCCTAAAAACATCTTAACTGTGAAGATGAAAAGAATTCAAGGATGCAGGCAAGGCTATCTTGTCTGAGTCCCCACCATCTGGCCGGAACCTCCCCTCTGTCTATTGCCCCTTGGCGCCAGGTAAAAGTCATACATCAACTGGTTGCTATGTGAACAAAGATAAGCCCCCAGCCCACAGGAACAAAGTCCTGTTGCTCTGTAATCCTTCTGTTAATGTTTGAATAAGCCAATAGTGTGTCGCTATGCTGAATTCTACACCCCTAAGCCCCTTACCCCATAAAAACTCCTAGCTTTCGAGCCTCGGGGCCGACATCCGTTATCTCCTGTGTGAGAAGCATGTCGGTCCGGAGCTCCGTAATTAAACGTCCTCATGTAATTACAGCAAGAGATGGTTCTTCGTGATTTTTTGGGTGCACGCCGAATCGGGAATGGGGTGGGGGTTTCCCCACTAGGTCTAACAATGTCATGAATGCTGACTCTCTATTCTTTTTCCTGCGGTATCCAGGGTTTAAAACAGAACTGGGCCAATGGAAGGCAGAGTGGATTTGGTGGTGTTCCTATCTCTACTCAGATACAGCAATCAGAAGCTGTACGCAAAATTCATTTGAAGAACACTCAGTGCTAACATAATTATGAATTTCTTGAAGCTATGAGGATCAAATCCATGTCCTTGTACAAGGTAGACAAGGGGCTCTACTGATGAGCTACAACCCTAACCCAAATTAAGATTGTGAATTAAGATCATCCTAGGCTAAGTCAACCTCTCCATTCAATGATGGACATCCTGATGAGGAAAGGATGGGAGGAGATGTAGAGAAGAAGCCCATCTGAAGATGAGGCAGATTGTGGAGTGATATAGAGACAGACAACTGCTTGGAGAAGTCACCAGAGGAGGAAGATACAGGAAGGCATCCCTTAAGCCCTTCAGAGAGGGTTTGTCAGCATGTTGATTGTAGATTCCATATAATACTGGATTTCACTGGGCTCCAAAGTAGTGCAGGGGTTGGGGGGGGGGCAGAGTTTTATTGTTTTTAAACTCCCAAGCTTGTGGTAACTTGTTGTAACATCTCCTAAGAAACAGACAATTGTGAGTACTTCGTGCACAACTACAGGTACTTCTGTGTCATTCCTGTGTATCATCCAGTCTCTTTCTATGAAATTTTAGAGAGCATCAAGCACTTACCTTGGAGTTGGCCTTAAGAGTACTTCATATCAAATATTTGAATATTTGGGGATCTAAATCTCTTTAAAATGCTGTTAGAAAGCTAACTTTGAGTTCATTTAGCAGGCTAATGTGGGTTTTTTTTTTTTTAATGTTCACAATGAAATGATATGTCCCCTACAGCTCCCTAGCTGAGAGAGATGTCTCCATGGCCCTTCAGGAATACTGCAAAGTCCAGAAAGTTCTATCCAAGCAGCTCTGTGTGCTCTAGTATGTCAAAGGCTTAGCTGGCAGAGGGTCCTGGGATCCCTTTAGAGCAGAGCGCAGGCTGCATGCCCAGTAAGAGCAGCTGCTGTATGTCCTTGTCTGCCCATCCCTGGGGCCTCATGGTTACCTTAGCAATCATTTCTCTCCTAGTGCTTGCGGCAACAGATGGGACCAGCTGGCAGTAGGCCTATGGGTGAGCTGTTCCCTGGCCAAGATGGAAGTCTTATGTACAACCAAAGACTTTCGATTCTAGGTCAGAATGGAGGCCATCTGCCTAGGATATTACCTGTCTATGCTATAGGCTCATTGCCACTGCACAGGATCAAGGGTGCCACCTAGTACTATCACAGCTCCTAGCAAGTCTGGCCTCATTCTCCATCATACAGAAAGCAGACTATGTGTAACAGCTGTTAAAATTACAGTAAGCCCTATTTATTTACAGAAACTACCTTTGTAATCTCTTGGGGGTGCTAACAGAGAGCCAGCTCATTGGTTCTAGCAAGCTTCTGTACAGCGCTTTTGCAAACATTCAGCTCTCCAAATATTTGCGATGGGGTTTGGCTGACCTCCGTCTCCTGATCTTTCCATCTATTCATTCTTCCTGGTCAACTGCTGGCTTAGTGGAGCAGTAACGCCTATGGCAGCTGAGTGGAGCCAGGGAGGACATCATGTTAGATGTCAGGACAGGACATGCCAGTGTGAGGACAGCCTGTGTGCCCTTGAGGGGAAATTTCTAGGTCTCTCTGTGTCTTAACTGACTCAGTAAGAAAACAGATCTTAGTGTTTGCTTTGCCAACCTTGGGAGGCTTTAAGAGGATGCAGGCAGTCATGCACTTCAGAAAGACTTCTTTAAAGGGGGCTTAGGGAACCTAGGGAGATGGTCCAGTGGTTAAGAGCATGAACTCAAAGTGAGTTCAGTTCCCAGTATCCATATCCAGTAGCTTTGAACTTCCTAGCTATAGGGTATCTGATGTCTTCTTGTGTGTGTATGTGTGTGTGTGTGTGTGTGTACTTAAAAGTAAAATAAATCTTTTTTAAGTCTGAGGTCATGTGTAGTAATGTCTGGGAACACTGGAAAGGAGATCTTGATAAGGATTAACATTGCCCAAAGAAAGTTATGTACTCTACTCCAAGACATCTGGGAGGTGACTCCTCACCCTTGGGGTAGTCTGTCAGATTATGTGATTTCCCCAGCTCTTAAACTTTGTCTGATTATCTATTTTAATGCAGTGAGTTACGGTAGGGACCTGGAGCCAGGCAGTCTCTGCCCAGTCCCTGGAGATGCTGCATGGGAACCAAAATTAACCATCTAAGCAGTCCATATGGCTGATGCACAGTAAAACCTCTGACCACCATGACCCTGATTGGAGCTTCCCATGTGGGTGCTGGGAACTGAACCCGGATCCTCTGCAAGAACAGCCAGTGAGTGATTTTAATGACTAAGCCATCTCTCCAGTCCACTGTTGCTAATTGTTATCCGTGTTATTTCACTGTAAAAATCATAACTTTGAGTATCGTGACTGTCATGTTCCCTGCTGTGATGATGATGGATTTCACACACTTTTTTTTTCCGGTAACTTGCCTTGGGTCATGGTGTCTTATCACAGCAAGAGAAAAGTAACTAAGACGCTGCCTTTCCCAAGCATAGAGAAGTCCTCCCTCCCTCATCCCCAAACCACAGCTGAAAGAGTTAATAAGGTACTTCTGAAGGCAACATCCTCAGGAGACATTCAGAAATGGAGGAGGTATTTGTGGTCTCCACCTCAAGACCATCTCACCCTAAGGGATCCCCTTCAACTGGCTTCTTCTAGCCCCACACTTTCCCCTTAGCAACCTTGTCTTCAGAACACCAGGGAAGCCTTTTTGTACTTCTCTTAAGATCTGAGCTCAGAACCTCTTAAGGTTCTGGCCTTTTGGGTAGATTCTGGGAGTCTTATGTCAGCATCTCCACAAAACCAATGTGCAGCTTTTTAAAATTGTGTAGCAGAGAGGTAGTGGCTCATGCCTTTGATCACAGTACTTAGGAGGCAGAGGCAGGCAGATCTCTGATTTTGGGGTCAGCCTGGTCTGCATAGTAAGTTCTAGGACATCTAGGCTATACAAAGAAACCTTATCTCATAAAAAACTAAAAGGAGTGGGGCAAGGAACAAAGGATTCCTTATCCTTGTCAGGGACAATGCATGAGTAGGCCTAGCAGGTAGTTTAATTCCTCCTGTCCTTTTGAATGCTAACCAAGGGCAGGCAGCCTTGCTGGTACTGACTCTGCGTCCTCAGGTTTGGCCTAGGGGTATAAGGTTCTAGCCAGAGCTCTTTAGTTTCTCAGAATCATGGCCTTGGATTGGAAAGATAGCTTATCCTTGCACTTCCTTTCTCTGGTGGTAGAAGTGATTTCCCAGAAACCCTCAGAGGGCCTCTCCTTTCATCTCAGGAACTGTGGCTTCCTTGTATGTCATGCATGAAGCATCCCAAACAGGGGATTGAGGATGCTAAAGGTGGAGAAAACACAGGCTCTCAATAAACACTCATCTTGTCTTCTGTTGCCACTGAACAACCTGCTCCCTGGAGCGTATATCGGAGCAAGTCCCAGGCCTGGTCATGGCTTTGTCCCTAAGGGACCCGGCTGACATGATGAGAGGAACAACCATGTGACTCCTCTCTACATGCCACAGACGGCAGCCTGGACATGGATGCCACTAGTGTTGCTTTGTCACTAGGATCTCTTAATCACTGTCAAGGTAAGGAACTGGAAAGCTTCATGCCAGCTCAGGAGCCTCTATGTGTCACAGTTAACCCATGCCATGTGCAGCCAGTGTGAGTCCGAGTGGGGCCCTACAAAATGAGGCTCCCGGAAGCACGCACCTGCAAGCATGGAGAAGAAAGAGAGGCTGAGTTGGGAATAAAGTGCTCAGAGTAGTAGAGGGGAGGACTCAAGGCTGATCGCCACAGTAAGGAGGATGGTAATGGTAGAGAAAGCCAGCCTAATACTGAGATGTTTTTCAGCATCACTCTCTATGTGTTACCTCTCAAGATCCATGATCCCTTGGGCCATGGTAACACATTGGGTTCTATGGAAGGGGAAGGATAAGGCCTCCAGTCTACCAAGAATGCCAGCCCGGTTCCTAGAAGTCTGTGAAGAACAGCTTGACAGGGTATCACAAGCTTCCCTGAAAACTCAGAAAGCAGAGTGGCTCTCTGAGTCCAGGCCAAACCCTCCCTTCCCAGAGACCAAAGGAAAAGGATCCTGTTTGCAAACTCAAGACCTGTGGGACCAGCCACAGGGCAACCTGGCAGCTATGTGGGCCTCTGGTCCCAGGGCTCTTGGAAGTTGAGAAGCAGCTGTCTCCTGGGAGGTATCCTCCCATGGGAGTGCTCTCTAGAAAGACGGGACTGCAAAACCTCTGTTTTGAGCATCGGAGTCGCTGTGTCCCCTTTCTCCTCCAAGTTGAATTATTTTTGATGCTGGCTTAGAGTGAGTCATGATTTTAATTAGCATCCTGGGAAAAGGCTACAGCCGTAGAACTCTCTGGTGGATCTGAGAGGATGCTCAGCAGACCTGTTGAATTGTTTTGGTAACAGTATTAACCACCCACCCACCAGTGAGCAGGTTCCACCTGTGATGCAGGCCAAGAAAGTGTCTTCACTACTTGCCCTGACCTAGAAGCTTCGCTCTCTACTTTCATAGTTCTCAGCCCAATTCTCAAGACTTCAATGACTGAACCGCCAACAGGCCAAGGAGTATGTTGTAGCATTGCCCAGGGCCCTGCATGGTGTCACAACTGTGCCTGAGTGACTTGGGCAGAACCCAGGGGCCAAGGAGTCTGTTTCCACAGTGCAGAACAGCGGGAGCTTTTCCAGTTGCAGCCAGGAGTCAATCAGAGCTAACAGCGGCCTGAGGCAACCAGGAAGCTGTACCAGATGCCTGGAGCCACTCAGAGGTGAGGAGGGAGCCCTGCCCTCTGGTACTAACCCCAGATGAAGGGCCTACTTCTTAGGGAGAGACAAGAGAAATCAGATGGAGCACACATACACAACCTGTTTTGACTTCTATCTAGTCAGGAGGCATGAAATTCTGGGTGCTCTTGACCTTTCTGTGCCTCCACTGGAGAATGGAGGTGATGGGAATGACCTAGACAAGAAAGTATTCAAGAAGGATTGTTTATTCCCTGTGCCTTTTGTCACATACTTGACCTCCCTGATCCTTGATTTCTTCTACAAATACAACACTTCCGACTCTATTGAGTTGGAAGCAAGAAACATAAGCAAAGTGTTGTGTGTACTGTGTTGAGTCAGCATCTGGGTAGCTCACATCATGTACGCTCAGTCAGATTCCAAATAAGAAGGTGCTCTTAGCAACTTCATTTTTATAAATGGAACACAATACAGGGAGGCTGAGCCAGCAGCCCAGGATGCCCAGTAGCCTAGCTACTTCCCTGTATTTTTCTAGGGGTGCATGAAAATACATTGTCTTGTCTCTGAAATATTTGTAGTCATGTGCAATACTGATACTGTACTGGTTTTTACTTCTGTTCATTGAATTTTTCCTCTGTCTCCAGATTTTGTTTTGCTTTTTAACCATGAAATGTGTAACTTTTAGTAAAGGAGAGCAAATAATGCCAATGAAGGTAGAAAATCACAGTTCAGTCCTTGTCGACCTGATACTCTGCAGGTAATTAGAAGGAGGTGCTGTGTAGCTCTGTTTGCCTGAATGACCAGTATAGGGAACTCTTGAGACAGGAAGCAGATTGGCAGTTGCCTGAGGCTGGGAGGGCTGGAGAAGGGCTCTGTGGAGCAACTACTTTCTTAAGGGTGGTGAAAGATGTATGAGCTGGATGGAGTTGGTGGTTAACCAACATTTACTGTAGGCTAATTGACACTAAATAATTCCTGTTTGTTTTTAGAGACAGGGTTTCTGTGTGTAGCCCTAGCTATCCGAGAACTTGCTCTGTAGACCAGGCTGGCCTTGAACTCAGAGATCCACCTGCCACCACCTGACCCTGAATCATTCACTTTAAATATTTACAAAGAAAGAAAGAAAGAAAGAAAGAAAGAAAGAAAGAAAGAAAGAAAGAAAGAAAGAAAGAAAGAAAGAAAGAAAGAAAGAAAGAAAGAAAGGAAGGAAGGAAGGAAGGAAGGAAGAAAAAAAGAAAAAAGAAAGAAAGAAAGAAAGAAGAAAAGGAAAGGAAAGGAAAGGAAAGGAAAGGAAAGGAAAGGAAAGGAAAGGAAAGGAAAGGAAAGGAAAGGAAAGGAAAGGAAAGGAAAGGAAAGGAAAGGAAAGGAAAGGAAAGGAAAAGGAAAGGGAAAGAAAAGAAAAGAAAAGAAAAGAAAAGAAAAGAAAAGAAAAGAAAAGAATTTAAACACATAGCTATATATCCCCAGCCCTTAAGTGGCTCTTTGTGTGTGTGTGTGTGTGTGTGTGTGTGTGTGTGTGTGTGTGTGTGATAGGCATTTAACCTCAATTAAAACACACAAAAGCAAGCTGAGGGTGCAGTGACAGTGGATCTCTGCTCCACAGTCTGGTCCTCTAGGAATATCTCCTTCTTCTCTTCTGAGGAGCTTTGGGGAGAACGAACTTGTTCCCAGGTTTCACATGACCAGGGACAACCATTTTCTTCTGTGTCACCTCAGCCCTCAAGTGCAGGCATCAGGACTTCTGCCATGGCCTGCCTGCTTGTCCATCACCCTGGTGCCCCATATCATTGGGAACGCCAGAATCTAGAGCCACCTCCACCCCACCCCTTCCAGTCTACAGGCTGAGAACAGTGCCCTGGGGTCACCAAGGTGGAAGAAATAGCTAATGCTTGTGATGACATCTAAACTTGCTGAGTCTTCCTCAGTTGTGCTTGAATGTTCAGGGGAACACATTTGTTCTCTGACTCTGCTTCACCCCTACAACCCAGCATGCAACTGGAGAGCTGAGCTCATGGGAGCGATGATGTCGAAGTGGGTGGAAAGAATTGAAAGTCCCAGATCGTCCTAAAATGTGCTATGTACTCTGCTGCCCTTTGAGAAAAGACTGCTTCACTAAAGTTGGCTTGTATAGTATATATGTATAGTGGTTATCTCTGATACCTTGTGGACCTAAATGCTACAACCCCCCTCCCCCATACCTACTTGAAGATCTGCCTGTTTCTACTTTTTAGATGTGTATGAGGACTCAAACTGAGGTTCTCATGATTTAGTGATAGGCAGTTTACTCACTGAGCTGTCTGTCTCCCCAGCCGTCCAGATGCTTTTCAAACAGAAAAAGCAAAGGACTGTGGAAATAAAGGGAGTGGGAGAGATGACCTGTGTCCTGCCAGAGCTCCGGAGCTCTGGATGGGCAGACACAGGGGACTGCCGCATGCTCTCCAAGTCTCATCTGGCTGTGGGAAGTCACAGAACCCCAGTCCGAGAGGGGGCGGGGTGGAGAGGATCCCTGGGCCTCATGGAAACCAGGGACAACAGATTCTAGCTCTTGGGCATTTCAGGACATCGCTGGATACTGCGGAAGAGCTGAGAACTGGTGGGGCCCCCCAGGAGTGGCTCAGTCTGCCCCAGGGTTGAAGGGAAAAGGGGCAGGGGGAGAAGGCACTGGGTGGTTCCAATGTGGGTGAGAGTCTGGCTAGCTCAGGCTGCTAGCTCAGTGGGCAGCTAGGGCAAGGCCTATTCCATTGTTCTAGCATGGCTGGCCTTGATGAGCAGAGATGGTCCATGGTTTTAGAGTTTTATTGTAGAAAAACAGAGAGAGAGAAAAGGTAGGGAAGTAGAGGCTGGCTATGGCCACATGGAGATAGAAGGGAAGAGAGGGAAAGAAGGAGGGCAAGAGGTAAGAGAGAGAAGAGACAAGAAGAAGCAAGAGAGGGAGGAAGGGCCCCTTTTGTAGTGGGCGGGGCTACCTTGCTGTTACAGACTAACTCTGGGGAGGAGCATACCTGGCTATTGTCAGGTAAATGTGAGGGTGGAGTCTGCACTGATAGCCACAGAATGATGGAGTTGAGGACTCCTGGTGTCAGGTGAGTTTAGGGGCATAGCTCACTGTTCTGTCCCTTGTAGGATTTTCTACTGGGTTTCCAGAGTAAGCCTCGCCCGACCAAAACATAGACTAGACTGCCTTCTTCGGTCCCACAGATAACTACTTTATAGATAGAACGTGCCATTTGGGGACACCCAAGTCTTCGTTCTCAGGCTATGATCACTCTTATTTGGCTCCAAAATAAAACCATCTTTTTTATTTCTTTGGGGTGAGAGTTGTTTCTCACGTTGACACCAAGTTTCATTTCGTTCCTAGAACTTTGCTTTTATTGGATGTGAAATGGGGAACCTAAGGCTAATCTGTGCCTTAAGGTGTGGTGTAGCCAGATACATGCTGGGAGGCAGGCTTCCCCCCCCCCCCCGCCCCCCCAGTCCTTGCTTTGAATCTGTATTTGCATATCAGTGCATTTGAATTCAACTTTTCCTTCTCCAGTCTAAAGGGCTTGAAGGAGGCCAAGTCACACATGGTGCTTTGTCTCATAAATAAGGAAGTAACTGCAGGGAATCAGATCCTCTGACCCCCTGAGAAGCAGGTGCTTTGTCCTTGGGACACCGTGGAAGAAAATTGGCAGCAGTGCCCTACGTGGCAGTAGGAGGGTGAATTGTGGTAAGAACAGAGCCTTCTCTGATTACACTGCAGCTTGTTCTGGGCTGCAGCTACTACAGGGCTCTGATGCCCCACTCTGAGAGAAGACCACACCCCAGAGAAAAAACAAAGCAAAACAAAAAGCTAGGGGCCTGTGTTCCTACACAAAAGGGCGGGCCCTGTGGGGTGACTTACCTCCTTTCCAAGCCGCAACTTGGAATTGTTTGTTAGGCCTAATATGACGTTGCCACTAAGTGCATGACCTGTGCAACAGTAGTGCCTCTGAGTTCTAGAAGCTGGAAGTACCAGAAAGTGTGGACTGTGAGGGAGGGATGTGTCCCTGCTGCCGAGGCTGACATCTCTCTGTGTCTCTTAAGAGCCTCTACCTTCTGAACATGCCAGTCCATGTGTCTGCATGTCCCCTTCTTTTATTGTGGGGAGAAGACAGCCATGATAAGAGCCACCCACTGGACCTCATTTTAGTTTTACAATTGCCTCCTTAAAGACCTTGTCTCTAAACTAGATTACATTCTGATGTCTTGTGACTAAGGACTTCAACTTGTGGGTTCTGAGGTAGGGAACACAATCCTGTATTGTGGTGGCTGTACTAAGCAAGACTATAGCTCTGAAGTTCCATTTTCCATTTAAGTTCATCTGTTTCTGTGCTCCCTCTCTCATTCTCCGTAGGAGTGCCAGCTCCTGTGGAGGAGGAACTATACCTTGTTCACTATTGACTTTTATGAGACTGACACCCAGCAGGTAGTTGAAAAATAGCCATGAATCCATGATTGAAGGCAAAGGTGTCTGTTTCACTTCTTCTGGAGTTGTAAGACTTTTGTGGAGGGTCAGGCTGAGGAGATATGGAAAAACCAGTGTGTTCAGTGTTCAACCTCACCTTTTAGAGGCTAGCTAGCTCTCTCTCTCTCTCTCTCTCTCTCTCCCTCCCTCCCCTTTTTCTCCCTCCCTCCTCTCTTCCTCTGTCTGTCTGTCTGTCTGTCTGTCCGTCTCTATGTGTCTCTACATCTCTGTCTCTCTTACTTTGCCACCCCCTGAGGAGATTCAGTTCTTCTAGGTACAGCCATCCTGGGTATACATTGAGACTGATTCTAGAACCATCTTGGATACTCAAATCCATGAATGCTCAAGAATAAACAAGCAAAGAAATAACTGAAGAAATAAATAACTAAATAAACAACTACTTGAATAAATACATTCTGCATAGTCCTATCCCACATCCTCCTATATGATCTAAGCCGTCCTCCCTAATGTTTAGTCTGGTGTAAATTGTCCTGTGTCATTTCACTGTTCTCTTTGGGAACTGATGACTAGGAAGTGATGTCTGTAATCATATCTTCAAAAGATTTATCCTTCCTTAAGTGTGTATGTCTGTGAGAATGTATGCCGAGTTTATGCCAGTGCTTATAGAGGTCAGAGACTGTGTCAGAGGCCCTGGAGCTGGAATTCCAAGCAGTGGGAGGCGCCAGACATGAGGGCTGGGAACTGAATGTGTCCTCTGGAAGAACAGCCAGAGTTCTTATCCATGGAGCTACCTCTCTGGCTCTAGAACCACAACTTTCTCCAGCTATTTTCTTTTTTTTCTTTTTTTTTTTTTTTTTTTTTGGTTTTTCGAGACAGGGTTTCTCTGTATAGCCCTGGCTGTCCTGGAACTCACTTTGTAGACCAGGCTGGCCTCGAACTCAGAAATCCGCCTGCCTCTGCCTCCCGAGTGCTGGGATTAAAGGCGTGCGCCACCACGCCCAGCTCTTCTCCAGCTATTTTCAATCCACACTTTAGGCTGAGTCCAGAGATGTTGCTCCCGTGGATCCAGGGATCACTGTATCTCATTAAGTTACACTACATCTGCTCTTCCTTGTCTTTGCCCTCGATGTTGCCTCTGACAATGTTTCTTCCTCATTGCTGGCTTCCCAAAAATCTCATTCATCTTTAGATCCAGAACTTTTTGGTCTTTCAAGGGCTCCTTGGAAGCTCATTAACTCCCCTCACCCCCTTAAAAGCATACTAAGTGAAATTAACATTTGAATTCCAGCACATTTCCTTCATACTCAGGTAGAGATGTGTTCATCTACCTTGAAGGACATAGCAAGGCTCCATTGTCCCAGAAGATGGAGAGAATCTTAAAGGATGAGTGATGATTGCTATCTCCAGGACTTTGTACACAACACAGTCAATGTTTGCTCAACTGAACAAAACTGCCATTCTCTGAGAACTGAGTGGAAACATGGAAATTAATTTATATGTGCATAACGTGTAACACAGAGAGCTGATGATGCTGGTATGTACTTTTGTCCCAACAATCCTCCAAGAAATCTTTCAGAGAAGTTAGGTGGGCTTTGCAGGACCACACACCATGGAAGAGGCAGAGCCAAGGTTTGAAGATAGGTATATATTTAATGACAACTTGGCCTGTATTACATAACATTAATTTGATCCCTATGCATTATTGATATTTTGTAAGATAAAATAACTACTAAAAAACAGGCATGGCTTGGTAAGCCAGATTTTTAACCTGCCACAGAGTAAAGAAATCCCTGTCTTAGATCCCACGCGGCACAACACAAGTAGTGTGTCATTTTCCACAAGACTAAGAATATCTTATATAGTTTTTAGTGTGTGTGTGTAAGGAGTTTCTAAACTACGCAGACACAGCCCTGGAAGAATCTAATTATGTTGTATACAGCTCCACATCATTCACTACTGATGCCTAAGGACATTTTTTCCCTCAGGGATAAGACTAGCAAGAGGCAAGGGATATATATATGTGACAACCCTTTGCCTATTCCTGTGCCTATTAAATTTATTCTAGGAAAAAAATTATTCTAGGAGATCTTATAATATTACAGTTAATCGCTGTCCTATTGGGCTCACCAGCTGAAGCAACAGTTTAAAATTAATATCTTTAAGACCAGGACCTCATTGAAGTTAAGACTAGGAAAACAGAGGGGTGTTTAAGGGTAAATTTAGCTCATTGAATTTGGCTTACCCCACCCACCCACCCCCAAAAAGTCATAACAGTTTTAAATGGACTAAACATCAAAACTATGCAGGGAAAACACCTTTCTGTGCACTGGGACACAGTCCTTTTTTTTTTTTTTTTTTTTTTTGGTTTTTTTTTTTTCGAGTCAGGGTTTCTCTGTATAGCTCTGGCTGTCCTGGAACTCACTTTGTAGACCAGGCTGGCCTCGAACTCAGAAATCCGCCTGCCTCTGCCTCCCGCGAGTGCTGGGATTAAAGGCGTGCGCCACCACGCCCGGCTCTGGGACACAGTCCTTTAAGTGTTTCTCTTTACTCTGCCACAGCGACACTTATCCCAGTAAAATGAATGCGTTTTTAAACTTTCAGCTTGTTTTCTAGGGGTGGGGGGTGGCGGTAGCTCTCAAATGTTTCAATTATAACCCTGAGCCACTGCAGCATTAAAAAAAAAAGTGTACAAAAATATAAAATCAGGACTGAGAGAGAGACTTCTATTAATTTTGTGATTTATTTTTTCTGAGAGAAGGGCTTCTACTTAAAAAAAAAAAGCAAATTAGGAAACTACAAAGAAATAAAAAGGAAAAAGAAATGTTGCCCCACTGAGTAGAGGGAATGGCGGTTGGTGTGTGGTTGAATTTTCTTCCTAGGTTTGTCTGTCTCCTCCTTAATCTTACCCTATGTAATTTTTGTGTTTCTTTTATTTGTTAATTCACGCTTTTCTGAACAGCAGCAATGGCCTTGCAGATGAAGATACAAGCCCCAGAGGGATGCAGAAGCTGAGCTGCTACGGATGCTTTGACCACAGGATGTTCATCATCTCTGAACCAGAAGCTTACACGAGTCCAGGTAAGAGACTGACGAGATTCTCAGGTCCTCTCTCCACACAAACACACAGACCAAGGCTTTGTACACACTCAAGGCCATGTACTACAAGCCTATTAAGAGATTATCCAGGAGGGCTGGAGATGTTCAGTGGTTAAGAGCACTGGGTTGTTCTCTAGAAGACCTGGATTCAGTTCCTAACAACCATATGACAGCTCACAACCATCTGTAACTCCAGGTCCAGGAGATCTGAAACCTTCACTCAAAACACCAATGCACAGCGTGGTGGCACACGCCCTTAATCCCAGCACTCAGGAGGCAGAGACAGGCGGATTTCTGAATTCGAGGCCAGCCTGGTCTACAAAGTGAGCTCCAGGACAGCCAGGGCTATACAGAGAAACCCTGTCTTGAAAAACAAAACAAAAAAACAAAAACCAATGCGCATAAAATAAATCAGTTTAAAAAACAAGGAGGAGGAGGAGAAGTAGAAGAAGAAGAAGAGAAAGGAGAAGAAGGAGAAAAGGGATGAAAAATCTATGGGCCAGCTTTCCCTGATTGGCAGATGGTGCTGGCACAAGCCTTTAATTACAGCGCACAGGAGGCAGAGGCAAGTAGATCTCTGAGTTTAAGGCCAACCTAGTACAGAGCAAGTTCTGAGACAGCCAGGGCTATGCAGTTTTGTCAGTTTGTTTGCTTGGTTTGGTTTGGTTTTTTTGAAGCATATTCTTTTGTAGCTGAAAATGACCTTGAATTTCATATTGCCCTGCCTCCACCTCCAGAGTGCAGGGATTACAGATGTGTGCACTACCCATGGTTTATATATGGCTGGGGATCAAACACAGAGCTTTGTATTGGACAAGCTGTCTACCAACTGAGTACCACCAAACCAGAGATTTTAAAATGCCCTTTCGCAGACTGAAATCCTGTCTTCCTAGAGCAGCTTGCACCTCCTCCAATCATTTAAGTCATTGTGCGTTTTAAAGAGGGGGAAAAAAAAAGAGTAGAAAAGACTTTGGGAAGCTGGGCTGGGGCCGCTCTATAAATAGAACTGGGCAGGACCCTTCTGTAGGAAATAGAAAGTCAGCTGGTTTATTCAGCGCCATCCTGAGCACACAGGCCAAGGGACACTGAGCATGGCTTGCTCTGTTTGTGATGAGGTCAACAGAGCAAAGCCCAGAAGATCAAGGGAACCTTAGCCTTCTCTATCCCTGGAAAACTGTTCTGATCCACAGCCTATGCTGGCACACCTCTAATGCCTTCGGGTATCCTCCCCACCTCTGGGGGATCTGACCACACCGTGTTCTGAGTGACCAGGGTGATTGATGGCAAGCTTCAAAAGGTGCCAACTTCCAAACCACCTCAACCATAAGGCGTGGTGAGATCTGCCCTCTCCTGTGGACACAACCAGCAACTGGCAGTGCCGTTAGCTAAGTTAGAAGGGAAAGAGCTGGGTACAGGCAAGCCACACAGAGAGTTTTAGGAGGTAAGTGGAACCATTAGAGACCAGGTCACTAAGCTGGGAGTCTACAAGGGACATGGGACAGAAATGAACTGGCTAGCACTCTGCCTTGCCAGTGCTACAAGGCTGCAATTCTATTCTTTCAAGCTTTCAATGAACATTTGAAGAATTATTCAGTCACAGATGCAACAAATACTGTCTGAGGTTCCACACCAGACATTGGGGACAACAGCAGAGGCCCTCACTACCCTGGAGCATGCTTCTAATAGGAGATCATGAGAAAGAAACAGAAGGATGTGTGTGTGTGTGTGTGTGTGTGTGTGTGTGTGTATGTTTGTGTGTGTGTGTTGCCCAAAGGAACATGGAATGAAGAACTAATAAGCCAGGGTCAGAATGAGGCTGCAGTGTGGGTGTGGGGACACTGTGTGCAGACACAGAGAGAAAGGTACTTTATGGACAGTAGCTGGTATCTACTTGGCAGTAGAAAGGTGTGGGAGTTGGGGACCATAGACACACTGTACACTTTAAACTCTGCCCAGTAGGAGAGGGGATGGAAACCCTGAGGGCTCTGAGGCAAACAGTGATGGGATTAGGCTTCTGCTCTGAGAGGATCATGATGACTGGTTGGGTAAAGTCTCAGACCACAGATGAGCACCCTGAAACCAGGGAAGTCTGAGAACTCACATTTTCAGATTATAATTCACAACTGTATCTCAGATATATAACTGACCTGCTCTTTAGTACCCCCTTTTACAGTCGATACAGTCGAGACAGAGCTTGGGTATCTGTGAGAGCCTACATACTCTGCTCCATCTTCTCCCAGTGTTCGTATGACTGATGACGTTTGAGGCTTCCCTGACTTCTCTGGTTCTGATTCCTATGAGCCTCACACATTGATGCCCTAAGACTCCCCACTGCCTCATCACCTGGGTGAATCCTCTGCAACCTTAGCCATCTTGTCTCAGGGATGCTGCCTGCAGCTTGCCGAACAGTGGGTGAGGTGACATCAGCGTGCCTGTAGCTCCTCACTTACACTCTGGTCCATTCTTTACACTTAAGAGTCCCTTCCATATACTGGCTTCCCCTTTTGTGCCCCAATTGCCAAGTGCAAATTGGATTCCCTTTGATCCAGACATGGGAACTTAGGCCTGGTATCCAGGCTCATGAATCTACTGTCCTGGGGTCTTTGAACACTTAGTACTAAACTCTTTGTAAGGGAACACTTGCCCAATGTCACAGAGAAAAATCAAGGAAAAAACATCTGATTCTAACTTTCTGTTTGTCCCTCTATTTATACCCCCACCCGTTGTGAGACAGGGTTTTGCTCTGTAGCATAGGCTAGCCTGAAACTTATCAAGTAGCTTCCAACCCATGGCATCTGCTACTGTTGACCTCATGGAAAGCATCCTTCCACATACTCCCATATCTGGGATGACAGGTGTGAGGCACCAAACCCAATTGGTTCTGACTCCTTTATGTCCCAACCAGCCATGGTTTAGCCCCAGCTTTCTATAGTTGATAATAGAATATGCAGTTCTTTTTGGACTCAGTTTCCCCAGACATAAATGAAAAGTTTCAGAACTACATGTCCTCTAAGTGATCTTGAATATTCCCCATGACCTAAGACATTTCTAAAGAATACTGATCTTTGGTCCAGGGATGCTGGCTCAGTAGAGTGCTTGTTGATATAAACAAGCCTTGGATTCCACCCTCCAAACTGTAAAGCTCCATGTGGTGATGCAACCCTGAAATCCCAGTACTCAGGAGGCAGAGACAGAAGGATTAGCAGTTTAATATCACCCTTGCCTATTTAGTTGGAGGCTAGCCTGGGCTACTTGAGACACAGACACACACACACACACACACACATACATACACACTATTTCGAAAATAAAACCTAAACAAAACCCATCCCATGTGTTTCTGACCTCACTCCAAGCTGTAAGACCAGAGCTCCGGATCAGACTTAAGATCTGGCTATTTGCTCTATTAATCAAAGAACTTGGGTGGTTCTTGTCAAAAACTGTTAGGTCCAAAGGAGACTTCAATTCCTCAAACTCCAAAAGGCAGCCAAAATATCTGAAAATGGGCTAACCTGGCCCGAGGAATGATTTCTTTGGTTAGATACAAGCCAGCATTCCTCGGGAACTCTTGAAACTGGTTCTCTTCTATCAGAAGGAACCGGTTCCCTTCTGAGGCCTAAGGGACATATGGCTACCTGTGGTGTCTGTTAGTATACCAAAGGGCATGCTGGCCTCCGGGTTCCCTCAGCAGGACAAGTACCTGTTACATATTTCACAGTCTATGCTAGCCTCCTAGCTCCTCTCACCTACTCCCCCACTCTAAACTTCCCCATTTTTCAGCTTCCTTCCTCCAGCTACTCATTCTCCATATAACCCTGCTATTGTTCTTCCAGCCTCCCCTCCCCTCTCTCTCCTTTGTTCCTGTTTCCCTTATTATGTTTCCTCTATTCTGTAGCTCCTGTTATTCTCCCCTGTCTCAGGGATAGCCCTAGTCACAACCAGCCTGCTGGCCACAGTCAGTCTACTGCTTTCTCTTTCTGCTCTGGACTCTTCCAGTAGCTTCTGGTTGTTCTGTCTCTCTTACCTACAGTGAAAACATTTCCTTTAGTCCTGCCACTGAGTGGTCACGTTGCCATTTGTACACAAATAAACCTGCTTCTATGCACTTTTTGAAAAGAATGCTCCCAAGACAGAAAAGCAAAGGAGGTGCAAAACTAGATTTAGGTGACTGACGACCTCCATGCAATGGTTCCTCTCCAAATGTCTTCTTCCTTTTATAAAAGGAAACTCTGTAAGTGGAGCCTGTTATTTACTTTGTGAATTATTTTAGGGATGTCCTTATTTGCTTCCTATTGCTGTGATTAACACCATAACCAAAGGCAACTTAGAGAGAAGCGGTTTATATTATTAATGCTTGCACTCCATTATACGGGAAAGGCAGTGAAGGAGCTGAAGCAGAACCCCAGAAGATTTACTGCTTACTGGTTAGCTCTCTATGGTCTGCTCACCTTGATTTCATATACAACTCAGGACCACCTGCCCGGAAGTGGCAACTTCCATAGTCAGCTGGACCTTCCCACATCAATTAGCAACCAAGACAATGACTCAGAGACATGCCCATGGGCCAGACTGGTTGAGGCAATGCCTTAATTCAGTTTCCCTCTTCCCAGGGACTCTAGCTTGACTCTAGCTTGTGGCATACTATAAAAACTAACTACCACAACTCACCCCTTAAGAGCCTGGCACACAAGTATATTACTATGAAACCATAACCTTTCTTGTTTATCCCTAAGATTTCATGTTAGTATCATAATATAAAACATAGTCCAACTTCAAAAGTTCCAACATTTTAAATTTTTTTAACACTTTAAAAATTCAAGTTTCCTTCTAATATCCAGCATCTTAACTGAGAACTCCTATAAAATTCAAAGTGAATTAAATACTTTGTATATTCCAGGGTATATTTCAGGGAAAAGCCAAACAAAAGACCAACAATATAAAAAGTTCAATATCTATCTAGGATCTGGCATTTACTATTTTCTGGGATCCAAAAGACTTGAGCAATTCACTTGTCTGGCTCTTCCAATTCCAACCTATAGTTTGTCTGGTAGGCTCATGCTGCCTTGGTTCTACACTTGCCACTGTCCTTGGTGGGCATCAGGTTTCTTGATTTTCCACCAAAAGTGCAATGTCCTGGGCATTCTGAACAGCATGACTCTGACAAGCTTTCACTACGTCTAAATTAAAATAAAAATGAGCTCTGCTGCTTTCGGTATCCTTGGGTCTCCACTGCAACTGAAGCTGTGCCTTCACCGGGGGCCTCTCTGGCTTCTCCACAGAGACTCTGATCCTTGCAGACAGTGCCAAACCTCAGCTGCTCTCCATGACCCTTCAAACCTGTAGCCTTCATGTCCACAAACAAGCATCATATAGAAGACTCTCATGCATTACCAAGTTTAGGCAACAGCTTAAAATGCAGCCTTGACCCTCCAGACCACAGCTCTGTGTCCTGACCCTGAGGATATATTCCCTAGAAGATTTCATCTGAACAATAATTTACTCTTACTAATCACACCAGAATTTTCAGCCACAGCTAAATAGCATGTATTCACTTAGTAACACAAAGGCCTTAGTTTAGAGATATTGATCTCTTGTAAATCATGGTTGACTCTTCAACTCCAACTGACCAGAAAACATAGATTATTTGTTCAAAATATCACATGAACAGCCCAGATCTAGCCTTTGAGGGTCTAGCCAGGCCTCCACTATCTGCATTTTTTATTAGATATTTTCTTCATTTACATTTCAAATGCTATCCCAAAGGTCCCCTATACCCTCCCCCTGCCCTGCTCCCCTACCCACCCACTCCCACTCCTTAGCCCTGGCATTCCCCTGTACTGGGGCATATAAAGTTTGCAAGACCAAGGGCCTCTCTTCCCAGTGATGGCTGACTAGGCCATCTTCTGCTACACATGCAGCTAGAGACATGAGCTCCGGGGGTACTGGGTAGTTCATATTGTTGTTCCACCTATAGGGTTACAGACCCCTTCAGCTCCTTGGGTACTTTCTCTAGCTCCTCCATTGGGGGCCCTGTGTTCCATCCGATAGATGACTGTGAGCATCCACTTCTGTATTTGCCAGGACTGGCAAAGCCTCACAAGAGACAGCTATATCAGGGTCCTGTCAGCAAAATCTTGCTGGCAGATGCAATAGTGTCTGCATTTGGTGGCTGATTTTTTAAACATTCTCTTCCAAGTTCCCACAGAGAAAAACATTAAGCTCTGAGTATCCAATCACTTTCCTATCTCAAAGTTCCAAAGTCTTCCACAGTCTGCCCCCAAAGCACGGTCAGGTCTGTCACAGCAGTACCCCCTTCTCTGTGGCACCAGTGTCTGCCCTAGTTTGCTTTCTACTGCTGTAATAAATGCCATGACTTATAGTAACAGGGAGGAAAGCTTTTATTTCATCTTATGGGTTACAGTTCATCACCTGGGGAAGTCAGGACAGGAACTCAAGAAAGGCAGGAACCTAGAGGCAGGAACTAGAGTAGAGACCATGGGGGAGTGTTGCTTTCCAACTTGCTTAGCTTAATTTTGTATATAACCCAGAATGCTCAGGGATGACATCATCCACAGTGGCATAGGCCTTCCCATATCCATCATCAAACAAGATGTCCCACAGGCTTGCCTACGGGGAAGCTGGATGAAAGCAAATCCTCAACCGAGGCTCTGTCTTCCGAGGTATCTTTAGTTTGTACCAAGTTGATTAAATACTAATCAGCAGAGGGGGACTCATGGAAAGTTCCTGATTTCCCACCCAAAGTGCCACGTACTGGGAACTTTAAATAACGTTGTCCTGACAAGCTTCGACCAATTTTGAATTAAGATTCTGATTTAAAAATAAAAAAAAAAAAAAAAGGAAAACATTCAGAGATTCACTTCAGAGAAGAAGCCTAAGGCCCAGAGATGTTAATCAATCTATCTGAAGACACACAGCTGGTAGATGATAGAGTTGAAAGGGGACACAGTGCTCTGTGTCCCTGACTTGTATTTTCCCTTCCTGTATGTAAGGGTAGATCTAGGCAGTGGGGGGTTCCACACACAAAACTGTGTGGCACATCCTCCCAAGCAAAGGACGCTTTATCCACCCCACGTGACTGGCAATCTACCCCAAAGGCAACCCTGAGAGCAGTCATCTGACTGACAGTCTTACCTCTACTCCCCCCCATCCAGGGGATGGGGTGCTTTTCAGACCTGTGGGTCTTTTAGCTTGTTGGAGTAACTTGATGCAATACACCAAGTGGACCTACGATGGATAATTACAACTACAATTCTAAATCTAGATCAGTGGCCCAAGAAAGACAGACTCACCACCACCCTTCCATCTCTTTATGTCGTGGTAAGGTGCGGCCCTCATCCCTATGTGATTGTTAGGAGCCACACTCAACAGGACCTGGCACAGAGTCGGTCTGTGATGCCTTAACAGAACAGACAGATGCATGTGAGGAGGCGTGGGTTTGCTCAGCTCTGGACCCCTGCGGCTATGTTCTTTATCCTCTGGAGACTTGCATTTCCATCAACTGTGGGACAGTTTTTAGCTGGACTTTAAACAAGACAAGAGTCTGTGATACAGATGACAAAATGAGTCCAAATATATTTCATGAACAAAATGCACATGTGGACCAAAAAAGACAAAGTTTTGCCACAGGACTCTTCAGTTCCCACTCAATTAGTACGTTAGGGTTTTATGAGGAAGTTTGGTCACTAGCAATAGAAAACAACAGAGGTGTAAATCGCTAGGAAACTGGTCATTTGTGTTCACAGCTGTTTAAAATAAAAGAGAGAGAATTTATAAAAGCCAGTGCAGGGCGAGAGGGCCTCTCTGCTATGTTAGATGCCTTTCAGTGTCCATATGCTGGTGTGTGTGAAACTTCTAACTTCAACATTAACTGATGAGCCACACAATGGCAGTTGGGGCTGCAGCCCTCAGTCCAAATTTGGATCAGGGCATAGGAGGAAGACTCTTATCCTCTGAGGACTTTTCCATTTGGTTATAGTTTAGTAACAGGAACTCTTAGCTACACAGAAAGCTGGAAAAAAGGTAATCTTTACTTAAGGACGCTTGCTTTGTCCAAGTCTCTATGAAAAGGATAAGCCGGAGAGTAGATGTTGTAGACATTCTGTAGTCTTAGCTACGCCCTTATTATATTTCTCTGCTTGAATGCTAGCCAAGCCCAGGGCTTTCTTGGTGCCAGTCACTTTTTCAATTCTGGGCTGGGAGAAAATGACAGTACATTTTTTTTTTTCTTGAACAAAAATTGTGTTACAAGTTTACCACCATTGTTGGAGACAGCTGCATTTGACTGCTTTGAAATGGAGCTGGAAATCGGAGGACAATTCCATTTAGTTTCCAGGGTTCAGTGTCTGGTAGCTGGCATGTCATACTCTCAGTGAGCCTCTCACTATGGCTACAGAGAAAAAACAAACTCCCCCAGTTCAGTGCCCTTGTTGCTCACCACTCTTGTGACCACCCAAGTCTCGGAGTTGGGAGTTGAGGGTGGGGAAAGGCACTTCTCCCATTTGACAATCAAACCGTTCTGTAGCAGACTCAGCTGGGCTTATCTCAGCTGTGCCATTGTCTGTCTCAGGATGACATCAGATCTCATACATAGGCTAAGGACCTTATGTCCAAGACTGCCTCCTCTAAATGCCAAACAAGCCCCAGCTTGCATAAGCTGTACTTCTGATCATGGACTACACATTAGAGATGCCCTGCCTCTTTAGATTCTGTTCATGTGCTCAGGGGAAGTGTGACAGAACTCAGAAAATTAAATTTACTACATATCATAGTGGATATAATGAGGACTACAGGAGAGACGTCTAGGTGAGGTCTGAGAAAATGCTTCTCATCCCATGCCCTCCCTGCCTGCCACCTTCCTGGGACCTCCAGGGGTGAGCTACTCTATGCCATGCCACCCTTTGCCCTTTGGGGTTTCTATGGGGACTTCCTTACATAAGCATAACTGAAGCTTGGTCAACTGTGCAGAAATGCGATTGGGCCGAACAGATGACAAACGTTAATTGTAGAGCAAGCAGGGACAAGCTCAGCCTGCCTACACAAATCCTTCTGGGCTCTCCTGACACTCCTCCTCCAGGGTACAGAGCAGTGGTCCTTCTGAAATTGGAGTCTGACAACCTACTGTTGGGCAATGGATCCCGGAGAAGTCCCTTATCACCAGCTCCCATATAGAAGATTAGGAAATTATTTTTAAATCTATCTATCTATCTATCTATCTATCTATCTATCTATCTAATCTATCTTTAATTGATTTTATCTGGGAATATCACATCATGCATCCTAATTGTATTCACCTCTCAGTCTTTCCATGTCTGCTTACCTCCTCTGTGACCTCCTTGCTACCCCCTCCCTCTCCCCCATCGAAAGCAAGTCCATTTTGTGTTGTCCATATACTCTTCGGAGCATGGTCAAATTTCTAGTGGCCAGTGCCCCCTTCCCTGTACCAGAGGATGAGTTGACCTAGTTTCTCCTGTTGTGACACTGAAGGAGAGGCCCAGATCTGAGGAACCTGGGGTACCCATCTTCCAATAATCTACTCCAGTAGTCTGTGGCCCATGCTGATACCATCACCTAGATCAAGTGCAAGGGGAACTGTGGAAAGAAGAGACTGGGAGAAGGTCTGAACAGTAAGGGTGTGTGTTCAAGAAGCTCACTGCCAGGTGGTGGTGTCAGTCTCCCCAAAGCACCTGGCATCAGCACGTTAGGACATTTGGGAGGGGTTAACAAGTGGAGTATGTGTTCTGAGAGCTAGAGTGAGGAGTGTGGGGGTGGGGGAATGGGCCCTAAAGAGGAGATGACCCAGGTTTGCTGTGGGTGTGATGCCAGGGAGAAAGTCTTCTACCCTATGCTCTGTGCTTGGTGCTGGAGGGTTTGAGAGCCATTGGTGAAATTTCAGAATATCTGTAGCTTTACCTCACTCTGCAATGAGCAACGTAAGGGTTAGCCAAGGAGTTAGAGATAGATCCATGGCAAACAACTAACAACTCTTGATCCACAGTGTTCAGAGCAGGCAGCCATATTGGTTGCCCCTTTGGTGAAGTTCTGATGGCTCTATATGACAGAAAGAGTACTTTCCAAACAGGAAGCAAACAGAGAAAGGGAGAGGCCAAGTTTTCTCTGTTTACAACTACCCTGCTGTAACAATTACCAAGGAAGAAAATAGAATTACCTTAATCCTTTTCAACGGTCAGTGAGCCAAGAACCTTTCTGTAGACCCACCTCTTTTTTTGTTTGTTTGTTTTGTTTTGTTTTTCGAGACAAGGTTTCTCTGTGTAGCTCTGGTGGTCCTGGAACTCACTCTGTAGATCAGGCTAGCCTCGCACTCAAAAATCTGCCTGCCTCTGCCTCCCAAGTGCTGGGACTAAAGGCGTGCTGCCGCCGCCGCCACCACCACTGCCCAGCAGACCCATCTCTTAAATATGCCATCATCTCCCAACAGTGTACCTCTGTTGAGTACATCTTTTGGGCACACTAGTATCCAAATTACAGCATTAAGGATGAAGATCATGTGTCAGGCAAGGTGCACAGTGCTCTTGGTGTGTATAAACTCATGTAACCCTCACAATCTTATGTTAGGGACTAGCTCTAACATACACACTTTGGTACTGCAATGCAAAGAAGGTAAATAACCCCGTTTGCCTAACTGTTTGACAGCACGATACAACATTATCTCTGAAATTCATGCTCAATTGTACAACTGAGTTACAAAACAAAAACATAACTCCTAAATTTCATGTTTCAAACAAGTTTACGGTTTTGTGTTGGGCCATGTTCATAGTTATCCTGACATGGAGCTCAGACAGCACACGTTGCGCATGCCTAGAAAACCTTTTTAAAGCTGAGATTATGACCAAGATACAACTGATGTCTTTAGTTTCAGAAGTTCTCAGGGGCTCATGTTGGACTGAGGAACCTGGGAAGGGGGCAGAGATGGGCAAGCTGGAGGACCGTGGAGAATCCAGGCAGGATAGAAGACTCAAGAATATGCAGCTCCAGAGAGCAGCAGGCATGCGCAATCACACAGTAGTCAGACACAATGCAATTCTTGTGGGTGCTCCCATGGTTTTTTGGTTTTTTGTTTGTTTGTTTTTTTCTGGTAATACTATGGTAATATGCCACAGATATTTGCTTTAAAACAAAGCTCTGTATAGCTCTCAAACTCTGCTCTCCCTTCCGCACTGCCTCCCTGTTGTTGCCTGCAGTCATTCCACAGAATACACACTTGTCCTGTGAAAGAGGCTTCAAGGACCTGCACACCTAGACCTCTAGAGTGTTCAGCTTCTTACGATGTCCTTGAACCACCACCAAGGCCATGACAAACACAAAGCTTTGTGACATACCCAAAGCTAGAGTGCCAAGGATGCTTCCTGAAGAAAGAGGATGCTGGGAGGTATAATCCAAGCTTGCACACAAATGATGTCCTGTTATTAACATCCTGCAACTGCATGAGGTTTCTTGGTTTTTATTTAAGGCTCAGGACAAAATTGACAAATGAAGCTGCCGAGCAGTCTGGTGATGGCTAATAAGTCATTTAATGGTTGTTTTCTACACGAAAATATTAAGTCCCTGATGCATCACAGACTTGCTTCAGTATTCTGTTCACCTTGGGGGTAGGAGAGGGAGGAATATAAATCACAGGCTGTGAGAAGAGTCCAAGATTCCACCTTCAGATCAAGAAGCTGAGTCCCCAAAATCATGGGCAGCTAGTTCTTCAAGCATCTGTGTCTTGGTTAGGTTAGTCCATAGCCCAGACAAGAATGAACCTCACCCACACCTTATAAGCTACTCTCTTACCCCACCTCTGTGGTTTTTACCACCAGCTTCAACTTTTCCTCTCTTTTGTCTAAATGCTGTGTCCTAACAGTGGCAGGCAATATCAGACATGTGTTCCATAGATGATTTTGAAAAAAAAAAGAAAGAAAGAAAGAAGGAAGGAAGGAAGAGAAGAAGGAAGGAAGGAAAGAAGGAGAAACACCTGTTGGCAGCAGCTGTGTGCACTTTGTCTCCATGGTCACAGTCACTGTGTTGACTCATCCCTTGCTTTCTTCCTCCAGTATGCTTCACAAGGTTCATTTCCAGTGTGGAAACCCGTACAGAAAGAGAAAGTACCTGACTAAAGTGGCTCAGTCATGCACTGAAGAGAGTCTGGTCTAAGTGCTTATGCCAAGTATATTCTGTCTGCATAGCCTCTTGCTTACCAAAAGTAAGCATTCATTCATTCATTCATTCACTCACTCATTCATTCATCTTGAGTTTAGTGAGCTCCAGTTCTATGCCAGGTGCAGTTCTAGGCTTGTGGGATATGCTACTGAACAAAACCAGATGGAGAGCCTTGTTCCTGTGAGGCAAGAGGGACGATTTAAAGTTTCAGCACTGTGCAACAGAGACAAGGAAAATGGCTTAAACTTGAAATGCAACAAGGGAGGGACCAGACCCTCTGAAGTCATCCTGGACTGACCACTGTTATAGTAAATATTATTTGGGGGTTTCTACCCCACTTTAGATCACTTGGTTACCAGATAAAAGACATAAACCTTTATATTAATAATAAGGTTTAAAAGTACTAGGGCTGGGCAGAGATCAACCCTCTGTGCTGTTGTCTACTTCCCTGTCAGTAATCCTGAGGTATCATCTGCTATGTTCTTCCTGGGCAGCTCCTACTCCAACAGGCCATGAGCTCATGGTGACTCATTTATTCCCTGGTGACTTCTTCCTTCTTCCTCCTTTCTCTTTTCTCCTTCTCATGGTCTCTGCCTGAGACCCCCAAACCTGGGAACCAAAGCCCCACCTTCCTCTCTTCTGCCCAGCTACAGGCTGTAGGCATCTTTATGAACTAATCACAGATAACTTGGGGGCAAGGTTTATACAGCAAAAGCTGGTGCACATGAGGATCTGCTCATCTTGGAAAACCAGATCTTAGGGTACAGAATTTAGTATCTGAATATAAGCAGCATCAGGCCAACCCACTACAGACCACCTTATCTTGCCTTGTACTATGTGAAACCTTCCCTCAGGCACAAGATGTTCACCACAGTGGGACATGGAGCAGCCTTTAGCCACAGAGCTTCAACTCTTTGCAACAGGATGGGCAAATGAAAGTTGAACAATTCTCTGAAGAAGAAGAAGAAAAAGAAGAATCATGGTTGATTAATTAATAAATCAATGTGCAATGGGGTGTCTACTTGACCTCAGACCTTTCCATGAAGGAAAGCAAATATGTTGCACACTAAAGGAGAGTACCAGCTTCTTGGTTGAAAGGAAAAACAGAGAGGGGACTGAGAACAACAGAGAGACCCATGGCTCTTCTCCTGCCCATACCCACAGGATGCTTGGCACTTGAGACCCTGAGATCAACAAAACAGTCCCCAAGCTGCTGCTGCTTCTTTTTTTAAAGATTTTTTTTTTTATTTATTATATGTAAGTATACTGTAGCTGTGTTCAGACACACCAGAAGAGGGCGTCAGATCTCATTACAAGTGGTTGTGAGCCACCATGTGATTGCTGGGATTTGAACTCAGGACCTTTGAAAGAGCAATCAGTGCTCTTAATCACTGAGCCATCTCTCCAGCCCAGTTCCCAAGCTTCCTAAGGGTGTTCAGGAGAATGCCTATGGGTCTTGATTTCTGAGTTATTGCTCAGATTTGGGGAAGAGACTATTCTCCCCAGATCTATGCAGTCCCTGGAGCCTGGGACTCCCCTGGAAGAATCTGAGATGTCTGTAAGCATGGCTCTGAGTGTCTCTGGCTGGGCTCTGGCAGAGGGGACAGCAGAAACATTCTTCAGGTGGTTTGGGGATTGAGGTGCACAGAGTAGGAGCTGAAGAACACATAGGACTCTGAGTGGTGTGATACGCTGGAGTGGACTATGAGTGAACTCCATGGTTTCAGGCTTCCAGATGTACCTTGCAAGTGCCTGAAAAGAAGGCTACTCTTCTACCTAGATGGGGATGGAGCAGGGCAAGGACTCTGTCCAGTTGGAACACTGGGTTAAATGAGATTTTATTGTCTTAGTTTCTTTTGAATCACAAACCAAGGCAGGGAAAGTTTGCTTTGCTTACACTATCAGAGGTTCAGTCAGTGGTTGCTTGGGCTCATGCACTTAGAGGGAACATCACGGTGGAGAATGTTCTGCACCTCATAGGGGACAGGAAGGAGAAAATGCAGGAAAGGCCATGGACTCATGTCCTTCAACTAGATCCCACCCACTAAGTTTTCTAGACCCTTCAAAGTACTGCCAACCCAGGAGGTAAAGTCTCTAACACATGAGCCTTTAGGGGAATGTTACTTACCTTGCATTGCTGTAACAAAATACCTGATGAAAGAGAAAGAAGGTAGGAAGGAAGGAGAGACTTGGTTTGCACACAGTTTGAGGGTATAGTCCATCATGTCAGAGAAAGCATGACAGCAGAGACGTGAGGCAGCTGGTCATACGGATCCCACCTGAGCCAGGAAGGAAAGAGTGATGATGCTGGCATGAAGTTAGCTTCATCCATTTTAATCAGTTCAGGATCTTAGCCCATGGAATGGTGCTGTCCATAGTTTTAGCAGCTTTTTGTACTTCAACTAACTTAATTTAGGAACATCTTCACAGACACACCTAGAGGTTTCTCTCCATGGTGATTCTAAATCCCATTGAGTGGGCAATCAAGATTAACCCATCATATGAGAGACAGTTCATCTAAGGCTTACCCACAATAGCTTGTAGAGGAGGATGTTAAGGGTAAAGATGGTGACCATGTGTGATACTTGTATTTTCCTTGCTAGCAGTCAAGGGGGCAGAGGTTTATTCAGGATTATTTCAGACTCCTCTTAAGATACCTCAACTCTTGTCAACCAACTCCAGGGACTCAGGTGTGTTTCCTGCCTGGCCCCTCATTTCTCACACTATCTTCATTTTTCTTGGCCACCTTCTGGGACTATAACCCCAAACTGATGTTAAATCAGTACTGCCATACTTGAAAACCTTCTACAGCTATCTCTTTCTCCTACCTCTGATGGTCCTGATTCTTTGGCTTAGCAGATAAGCCTCCCATTGAAATGCAGTCTCTACCCTAGAGCTCTGGATTCCTCTAACTGTTCATTTCATTCTGCTGCACTGTGTTTCAGTGCACTGCTGTTCAGCCATCCTCTATCTCTAACCAAACAGCCACATAACTTCTTCCTCTGCCCTCCATCCTACCCTCCCTCTCCCATCATGGACTGAAACAAAGGTTTTGTCTTAGTTAGGGTTTCTATCTCTGTGAAGAAACACCACAACCATGGCAACTATTATAAAGGAAAACATTTGAAGGGGCTAGCTAACAGTTAAGAGGTTCCACTCACTGTCATCATGGTGGGAAGCATGGGGGCACATAATCTCCAGACATGGTGCTGGAGAAGAAACCAAAAGTTCTACATCCAGATCTTCAGGCAGCAAGAAGAGAGAGACAGAGACAGAGAGAGAGAGAGAGAGAGAGAGAGAGAGAGAGAGAGAGACAGAGACAGAGAGAGACAGAGAGAGAGAGAGAGAGACAGAGAGACAGATAGAGAGACAGAGACAGAGACAGAGACAGAGAGAGAGAGAGAGAGACTGAGCTTGGCTTGGCTTGGCTTGGCTTGGGCTTCTGAAATCTCAACCCCCCCCCCCCCCAGTTACACACTTCCTCCAACAAGGCCATACCTACTTCAACAAGGCCACAAGTTCTAATCCTTTCAGGAAATGTCATTCCCTATGAACCTGTGGGGGTCATTTTCATTAAAACCATCACAGGCCTTATATGTAGTAGGTAAGACCTCTTGTATATGCACACCCTCACCCGTGTCATTTTGCTTCTCATTTTGAGACAGAGTTTTACTAAATTGTTCAAGCTGACCTTGAACTCGTTCTGTACTCCAATCAGGCCTTGAACTTGTGATCCTCTTTGCCTCAGCCTTATTAGTAGCTGAGAGTACAAGCTCATGCCAAGTACAGACCACTGGAAACCTCTTCTAATCAACTCGAGACTAAGCCAGCTACTGCCTGTCACCTTGCCATCACCCACTGGTGGGGCTTCTAAAAGTCACACTGGTATTTAGTTGTTTTCCCTACTACACAGTGATATATTTCCTAGACAGGATGTATCAACCTAGTCAACCAAACAAGACACTCCCTAATGAGAAAAAGTCCTACCAGAAACCTCAAAGCATTGCAATGGATCACATGTGCCATGGTGAATTATGGGTGTGCCCAAGTGAGACAAAGGTGTTTAAAGGTAAGATGGAGATTACTGAGTTGTTCTGAAACAATTATTCTTACCTGCAGGATCAGTAACCCAGATGATGTCAGTCTGAGACTGAGCAGGCAATTGCTTGGTGGGCTGTATGCAAGTGAGGCTATGGTGGCGTTTGTGCAAAGCCCTAGTTTTGACTTTGTTTAGAAACAGTTCCTGCTCTCCGGCAGTGGTTGGTTTATGAAGATCCATGTGGCCTTTTGCCAAGAGGATTTTATAAGTGACTCAGCATTCACTCTGACAACCTTGATATTGCAAATCACCACCCCATCTATGTAGCAAAGTAGAGTTGAGCACTGAGCATGACACTAAAGAATCTGTGAGTAGTGAGTGGTTCCAAGTGGACAAGTGCTCCTTTTGGCCCCTATTGGGCAGGGTCGTGTAAGGGGCAACACACAATTTAAAGAGATGCCCAAGAAGCTCATTAATTAGGGCCGATAGTACTTAATGCAGTGTTTTAAAAACGATAGCAAAACTCTGCTTCAAAGCGTTGGCTACAGCAGGACCTGGCTCTGAACCTTTATCTTTCTACCCCCACTCCCTGTAAACCCTTTCACTGAACACCGAGGGATCAGGCAGTGCACATGCTTTGTGGCTGAATTTACAACTGCTACCCTGAAACTGGTGAAGAAGGGAAGGGTCAGAAACGGAAGTGAAGGTGTTGTCGGAGGTGTGTGGCTATCCGCCAGACTGTAAAGAAAGCCATTTCTGGCTAATCTTAGAATAGGTCAGAGGGGTGCTAGATACCTCCAGGCCTAGGCTGGGTGCTGGAGGGTAGGTAGGATCAGAAACAGGTATAGGTGTAGACTGCTTGGGACACACCCAGATCACCATGACTATTCCTTTGACCGGGTTAGGTCTCATGTCCAGGGTCAAAGTCTAGTGTGGCAGGATCCCAACAGGACGTGAATAGGAAAGCCATAACTTGGCTCTGTGGCCGTCTGGCCTGGAATGAATGTACTTAATGCTCCACTAGGAATTTCTTCCTGGTCGGGAAAGGGTCAAGTTAGGGGTGGGAAAGGGGGGAGGTCACTAAAAATGATAAAGAGTCCAGAAAAAAAAAATGAAGTCTTTTGTTTGGCATCTTGCTAAAGTCATTAATTAAGACAGACAACTCCAGTGAAAGAACTGTGGGAAAAAAATCCCAGAACAAATTCTCTAGAGAGATTTTGGGTTTGTTTGGGGAGTGTGGCAGAAGGAAAATGCATTTCCCCCCTGGGATCCATTGAGGGGTGGTGACAGGGGCCCCCTTAGACATCAAAGCCTTCAGCTGCTCCAGATCCTCATGTTGACCACTATAGTCGTTGAACATAATCTTCATACTCCTCCCTGAACCATAATCACCTCTAGCCAATTACAATACCAAATACAATGTAAATGTTATGTAAATAGCCACCTCTTGGAACTGTTTAGGGAACAGAAAGATAGTTCAGGAAAGACAAGGCTACCACAGGGAAACTATACCTCACCCTTCAGCCAGAATATGTTTTTCATGAATATTTTCCATCTGTAATTGGTTGTATCTTTGGATTCAGAGCCCATGGGTATGGAAAGCCAATTGTAGTAGATTGCTTTTCGTTTAGGCATGTGTTTAGGCCCATTTGTACATCTGAAGGCTAAAAAGCACATGGAACTGTTTTCTATGGCAAGGGGAGCTGTGGAGAGCAGGTGTTCCCCACCCCCCAGACCCCAACTCCCACCTCCAGTGACCAGGAGTGTTGTAAGAAGGACGCCTCCTTGGTCTGGGGTCAGAGCTTTGCTGATCCCATGGCACTAATCTTTCTGGTACCATTTTGTCCAGCTTCCCCACCAGTCATAGGTGTGTAGGATGGGAGGAGGGAGCAGCCAGAGCCTGTGGTAGAGTCATTATATATCACACAGCCATAAAACACCAGCTTGCAGTGGTCAGGAGAGAGTTTACTCTTACTAAACCTCTCTGACATGTTACTGCCATCACCTTGGGAAGCTCAAGGAGACAGAGGAAGTTAGGTGTATCATCATCAGAGAGAACCCCAGGTTGGTCCGTTTAAAGACACAGTACTACCTTACCCCTCACAGACAGGTGACTGACTTCATTTACTAAGCTCTAAGGGCTTGACATTTCCCTTCCGGAGAAATACTCCATTTGCTGGGTGTGGTGGCAAACGCCTATAATCCCATTGTTTGGGAAGCAAACCAGGCAAAACTCTGATTCCTTGAGGCCACCATAGCAAGTTGTACCCCAGCTAGAAATACATAGTGAGACCTTGTCTCAAAAGAAGAGAAAGAAAGAAGATGAGGGGGAAGTGATGGGGGGGTGGGGAAGGGTGGGTATTGACAGGAGCAATTTGAAAACGGCTCCAGCATGGCTCTCTTCTTGCTTGCTGCCTTTGCTCTTTAGCACTAGTTTGTCGCTAGCTTTTGCCTCTTGTGAACGAACCCCATTGAGAAGCAGGTACGTACCTCCATTCCACAGTGTTCCCTCCATTCACTTTCCATATTTTCCTTTTTACCTTTCTAGATTGGGTTATTTTAGAACCTTACAAAGTACTGCCAGCCTAGGTGCTGTCACTGATCCCAGTCTGAGAGCTGTGTCTCAGGGTGTGCCCCAGTGTGTCTGCAGATACCTCTGCTTAGCAGGGGACTTTTCTATAGAAGCCTGGGTCAGTTTTCCTTTCTTTATGTTTCCTGCCTTTTCAAATTAACCAAGGGATGACTTTTTACGGCTGTGTATCCTGAGACTAAAATCAGTTCCAGTTCCGGAAATCTTATGCAGTGTGAGATGCCCATCAATGTCCTTGCTCTTGTGTCTCCAGACTCTTCTCACCTCAGTCAGTTTTCCAGCACCTTGGTTCTCCAGCCTGATTGCTGTTACTTTGTTGCCTTCAAGCAGATCCAGAGATTAAAAGGAGAAATGTATTCATTTGTTTATATGTGGTGCCGGGGATCAAAACCCCCACTTACACTAGACTAGCGCTGTACTACTGAACTATGCCTGCAGTCCACATTTTCCTTCTTAAGTTATTAGTTTGTTTCTATCAGCCATGTAATAGAACTTGATTGATAAACTCCAGTACGTGAGCTGCCAGGCTTAAGCAATGAGTTTCTCATCAACATGGGATAATATCACATCTGTGTCTCCAAGTGCCCAAGGCAAGGCTGGCCTGGGGCAGTCCGAGTGCTTCTTAAAAAGCGGAAGCTTTTCTTCTGGCCCTAGATTTCAGCTCTTCTGTTTCTGTTCTTGTGCTAAGAACCTCCAATTTGGAAGTCAGACTGGGTTTGGGAAGTGAATTAGCTGTTAATTGACATTGACTTGGAGTGAGCCTGCCAGTTCTCTGGATATCAGCAGGTCTCATGGGAGCTCCCAAGTCAAGCCAGCCAGCTCATGCTCATGGCCTCTGCCCTGTGGTCCCCTCCATCCTCATCACCTGGTTCACACCTGCTCACTGACACCCATCCCTGCCAGCATGCTCAAGATGATGCTATTATCCTGCCTGCTCTATTTTTAGGGCTTTCACAGTATTTCTACCAGTTTTCATGTTTATCGCCTATTTTCCTGTCTGGAACAATGGCATCATCTTGTTTGTGAATGGACCTCAACTGCTTGCATCAGGCTGGTACAGGCATAGTGTACATCATCCGTAGATGTTGGTTGGATGAATAAATTTGTTTTTAAGTACCAGGTGATACTTTCTGAACCATTTTTTCCCCTTAAAACTTCTCCCTGAGAACTGGTTGCACACCATGCTTAAAGGTATGATGCCCTGGAGTCAGCCAGACTTGGAGTCCGATCTCAGCCCCTTGCCAGTTAGGCGTTCTCAGGCAAGACGACTTTTCAGAATATTAGTTGCTTCAACTGTGAAATGATTTGGTTCTGGGTGAGTTGTGTGCCTTTCAATGATGCCAGTGTCCTTAGGCCTATGAAAAAAAAAAAAGAAAGAAAGAAAGAAAAGAAAAGAAAAACTAAAAAAAAAAAAAGAAAGAAAAGAAAAATAAGGTCTTTTCAGATGGTCAAGTCAGGAGAGAGTATATGGTTAAGTGTAGTCCTTTTTTTCTTTTCTTTTCTTTTTTTTTTTTTTTTTTTTTTTTTGGTTTTTCGAGACAGGGTTTCTCTGTGTAGCCTTGGCTGTCCTGGAACTCACTTTGTAGACCAGGCTGGCCTCGAACTCAGAAATCTGTCTGCCTCTGCCTCCTGAGTGCTGGGATCAAAGGTGTGCGCTACCAACACCCGTCTCAAGTGTAGTCCTTTCAAAAAGGAGACAATGTAGAGACAAAGGCAGTTGTGTATAGAGGGAAAATGGTGTGAAAACACATGGGGCATTTTACCTGTGAACCAAAGAATATCTGGGGATGAAGGAAGAGAAAGCCAAGAGAGAGGCCAGGAATAGATCCTCTCTCACGGCTTCCAGAAGGAGCCCAGCAAATGCTTTGATTTGGGCCTCTAGGCTATAATACAGCATGTTTAAGTGACCCTTTCTACAGTACTGTCATAGTAATCTCAAGAAATGAATACAGACCCCAGATTGAAAGTCCTTCGAAGGCGGTTGGCTGTTGCATCTCCACCACTTAGCACTGTCATAGCATCAAATGGCAGCTCAGCATAGTTTTGGTTTGGTTTTATTGGATAATTCTTTCTGAAATGATCTTGAATATCGTGTCTGTAAGGTGCTTAAAATAACAGTTGCTTCAGTTAATCATTACTGCTGATTTTATTAAGTAGAGCAGGAGTCTGTAGGTCTCAACTTCCTTCTCTCAGAAAAAACGAATAAAACAGCCCCTCCTCCAACTGGTAAGCTTTAATTAAAAGAATCTAGGTAACTCAGTGCATGGCAAATGCTTGTAAGTTAATAAATGACAGCAGCAGGTGCCTCAGGCTGCCTTCAGTGTATTCCATGATCTTTCAGAATGTGTTTGCCATTGCCATGGTTACCTGTGTTCTTCAGAGCTTAACATTTTACTGTTGTCTTCCCCCTCCCCCAGTGTTTATTGAAGACCTATCATGTGCTAAGCAATATTTCATTCTGTCCACAGAGAATTTCAGTAAGAATTCTGTTCCTTTTTTCTAAGGGACTCTTTGCTCATCCTTTCTTTTTGCCTTGTTTTATTTTGTTTTATAACATGTGTATGGTGTGTGTGTGTGTGTGTGTGGCATGGTGCATATGTGGAGGTCAGAAGACAACCTCAGATGTTAATTCTCTCCTACCGTTTTGTTTGTACCAGGGTCTCTTGATCACCGCTGTGTGTACCAGGCTAGCTGGCTATGAGCTTCCAGAGTCTCCAGCCCACACATCTCAACAGGGAATGGAACTGGATCATGCAGGCTGAGTATATGGTAAAGATCTTTCAGACTACAATCATAATCTTTGCAAAATTGCTGTCAGGATCTTTATAGTATATATCTGATAGTATTCTGCCCAAGTTCAATACTAATTTTGCCTTCGATTTATGTTTTTTTAAATTACATATATGCATATCTGCTTGTATCTGCTTGTGTGTGGTGTGTGCACATTAATGTAGGTGTCTGCAGAGGCCAGAAGGTATTGTATCCCCTGGAACTGAAGTCAGGGCAGTTGTGAGCTGCTCAACATGGGAAATAAACTCAGGTGTAATTTTGTATTTTCTCACCTTACTTTTAATAACAGTTTTTAAATGCTTTAACCTCCCTTCTAGCCCACCACCCACCAGAGGTAATGGAAAAGAAAGATAATTAGTATACAGGGAAAGTGGACCTGTTGAGAAATTGTTCTTTGAAGCAAATCTCATCTGCATTGTCAAGAAATCAGAAGTTCAGTCCACAAGAATAGTCAGTGGCAGCTTGATCCACTCACAAACACTTCATGAATAGACCAGCAATCCAGTTTTGTAGTGTTGGGATAGCAAACATGAATCAGCAGCAGACGTACAACCTAGCAGAGAGAGCCAGGCCTTACTGAATCAGCACAAGCCAGCAGGAGGGACCAGGACTATCAGAGACACCAGGAGAAGTTCTTTGCTGTGCCTCTCTCAACGAAGCAAAGATCAGCAACGACCAAGAAGCCTTGCAAAGATAGCTCTACAAGTAAGCCCCCTCACAGTCTGTTGAGTCCTGTTTATACTCCCTCCAAATATCACATGTCCTCCACAGGTCTTGCCTCACCACGGGTCTTACCTCAGTACATGCGTCTGTTTTAGTAAAATGCCACATATGTCAGCTGACATTACTCTGCCAATCGGTTCAAATCTGCAGAAGTGGCAAGAAGCCACCAGCACACCACCAGAAGCATTTTGGTGTGTTTCTCTCTATGGAGTCTTGACAATGACCAATAAACAATGGTAAGGCATACCAATTCTATTCAGTGTTATCTGCCATCTGTTGGGTCCTTCTTCGTATCATGCGTCCTTTCACATGTTTGCCTTAGAGAAACACCCTTTCACCTGTGTCTGATTCAGGAAAACACTCCTTCACATGTTGGCCCCAGCAAAACACCATCCAATACAACTGACTTTCCAAAGAAACCAGAAGTTTCCACCTTCATTCAGGTCCTCTGGAAGAGCCATTCATTGGACTTTAAAAGAAACCAAACTCTAGAGTTTGAACATTTGGGGCTGTCACAACTTGGGTAGAGGTTAATATTCTTTATATCTGATGGAGCTGGCACTTGGGATATCATTAATTATTTCTACGTGTACAGAACAGCTCTCTCGTAGAATGAGGAAGTTTCCAACCTTTGGAACTAAGATACTGAGGTTAAAAAACAAACAAACAAAATATCAAAACACAATGAATCTAGACTGTTTTTTTCTCATCCTGTATTTTTCCCTCACTCACAATGTAAACCAGCTTTAGAATTCTCTCTCTTTCATCCCTGTCACTGAAGAATATTAGATCATCTACCCATTGTAACCATTTCTAGGCATGACTTCTACAAATATTTCCCTCTAGCAAACTGGTTTTGATGCTCTCTGGTCTTCATGGTAAAGGCCAGTCTGTTCACCTGCTGAGAATGGATACTAGTCTTTAAGAACCAGTTTGCTTTAAGAAATTAGTTTGCATTCTGTTGCTGTGATAAACATCACGACCAAAAGCAACTAAGGGAGAAAAAGGGTTTTATGTCTACTTACACATCCAGGTAGTAGGTCATCACTGTGTGAAGTCAAGGCAAGGATTCAAGGCAGAAACCTTGAGACAGGAATTGAAGCAGAAGCTATGGAGGAGTGTTGCCTATTGGCTTGCTCACCCTGACTTGTTCGGTTTGCTTTCTTATGTATCTCAGGACCTTCTGCCTAAGGGTGATACCGCCCACAGTGGGCTAGGCCCTTTCACATCAATCACCAATCAAGCAAAAAGCACCACAGGCTTGCCAGTAGGCCAATCTGATGGGTTCAGTTTCTCAACAGAAGTACCTTCTCCTTAGATGACTCTAACTTGTGTAAAGTTGACAAAAATCCAACCAACACACACCTCATGCTTGTGCTGGGAACGTGACCTAACACAACGAGGTCTTGGGTTTAATCTGTAGCTCCTCATACAAAGCAAAACAAAGCAGAAAACATTCTTCATGCTTGTTAATTAAAAAAAAAAAAAACCAACGAGAAATTACTTTGTGTTCTCAGTAGTCAAAGGGAGTTCATTGGCACCTAGCTCTTCTGCTGTTTCCCTTTCTTTCCAGCAGCTGCTTGGGACATTGAGCGAAAGACTGTTCTGAATGGGGTTGTCATGGGAGAGGTTTAGAAGGATGCATGACCCGCACTTCTGGTGTGTGTATGCAGCAATTATGTGCCAGCAAAGAGACAGCTGCTCTAATCCCAGGTCTGTGTTAGAAGCTCTTTAAAGTTTGTTTAGCAGTAACCAAGGGGTTCAATTTTCTTGCACATGGTCTAATTTTAATTAAAAAAAAATCAGTGGTATAATGTATAAAGCTATTTGTCTCCCCTGGATAATAAGTCCCATTAGGGCTTCTAAATTCTAATTTGCAAGGACTTAAAAACCAGGACTCCTGTGCAAATACACAGTGAATGTGAAAGCATTTGCTCAGCTCATGGACCGGTGAGGTAGCCACCGAGAGGCTGTAACTGGACTAGTTCAAAGAATGACTTGAAGAATAACATTTGTCTGGGTCACTGGGAATCTGAAGGTTTGTTTGTTTGTTTTTTAATTTTTTTTTTAGATTGAAAAGCTTGTTAACTTTCAGCTGATGAGGAGAAAGACAAACTGGGAAGTCTTTAAAGGAAGGGGAAACCCATTGCTCAGCACAGGTTGAGTTCCTGGCTGCCCCTTGAGCAGATTGTGACAGTTGACAGCTTTTGAATCGAGTGATGTGCCTACCGCGTGTAGCCAATTCTCCTCTCACTTACTTGAAACCTCTTCTTCTACGCCAAGTGAAGTATGGTGGTAGACGGGATGCCCTCACGCCGCATAACTGGCTTTTCTGATGCTCGCATTGTCTTCGCTGGATATTAAAGGTACACTGATTGGTTATTAACAATGAGTTCACCCATTTGTTTTAGAGCATATTACTATCACCTGAGATAAGAGCCATCTCTAAGGATCAGCGATTTATTTGAAGCAGTTGCTGACTGGAGGGTAGGCTCCCACAAAGCACAAATGTACCCCACCCCACTCCCAAGGAACCACTGGCTGAGTTTCCCAACCTCTCCGCAGCTTCGAGTGTGGACCCTGCAGTCTTTGCTTTGCTCTGTTTGGCTCCTCAGCCTGCTTTACTTTCACTGTGTGGAAGCTTTCTACCTCTGCCCATGAGTTAGGCGGTGGCCTGGTGGATCAGACACAGATCACACCTGAAGTACAGGACAAATGTTTTATTGCCCTTTGGTTATCAAGCTAGGCATGTTATTTTTGGCAGCCTAACCCAGAGGTAAGGCAGAGAAAAAAGCAAGAGGAACAGGAAATCGTGCTGTAAAATATTTACAGGAAAATGTTGGCTCGCTTGAAGCAATTTGCTGGCCTGCTCTCCTTCTGCCTTTTTTTTGTCTAATCACTTCCCTCTCCCTCTCTCCCTGGCTCCCTGTTACACAAGCTTTAGTCTTAATAGGAACAAATTTTTCTTAATCGAAAGATATGATGCCATGTTTTGAATCACGCAAAACACCGTTTTAATTATTTAAAAAAATATTTGTTTAGCTATAATCAATCACAAGTGTCCCTAACAGGTCCCCTCTGTCCCAGCCCTATGCCCCACAGCTTCCTTTCATCTGAGGAACATGGCCTCCTTGGTCCAGTCCCTCCCGAGGCTGCTTTGCTATCTAGATGGGCAGGTTCTCCCTTATCCCCAGGGCAGGGCACTTGAGAATTAGCACCCCTCTTCAATCCCAAGTCAGTGTAAACTCCCACACAGAGAGCAAAGGACTCCAGGGTGAGCGACTACAGCCTTCGTTAGGCCCCTTTGTTAGCTTCACCATGGAGACCACTAGCCTTCTTTGAAGGTCCCTAGAGCGGCACTACCTAGGGAATGTGTAAAGTGACATTGTTCCTTTCAGAACACCCTCATTCGTGGTAGACATGGTCAGGTTAGCCAGAACAATTATTCACAAACATGTTTTGTTTTAGTTTTAGTGACTAAAATATCTAAAACCAAGAAGAGGACTATTGAATATTGATTTTGTGTGTGTGTGTTCTGGAAATAGCTAAATAAGGCTTTCTTGCTTTTGTCATTCATGCTGGTCTTGAATACCCTGGTCTTCCTAGTTCTGGAATTATGGGCATATACCACAGTGTCTGCATGCTGTGTCCTCTCTTCGTATGGTACTAGAACCTGAGTCTCAGACTTGCTAATCACATGCTCTTCTACTGAGCTATCATAACCCCCCATCCAATGCTTCATTTATAAAACCATATGGCCCTTGTTACATTTTAAAACTTTATTTTAAATTCTGTGGATTGGTTTGTATGTGCACCCGAGTGCAGTTACCAGAGAAGACCAGAAGGTGGTGGTATAGGAGACCTAGAGCTGGTACAACTGGCTGCTCTGAGGCACCCACATGGTACTGAGAACTAAATTTGTATCCTCTGCAAGAGCAGCAGGAGATTGTAATTGCTGAGCTAGATCTCTCTTTGGCTTAAGGCTACCCAGGATATATCTTACCATTGGGTTTTGTTCTTATTCGTTTGTTCATGTTAAACATAGAAAATGGTTCAGGCAGAATAGGGGTTAGGCTAGAATATGAAAATGTAAGGAACGGTTGAAGCACTGTGTCCTAAGTGATGTGAAGGCAGATGGTTTGTAGCCACTTCCTCTGGCTTGAACCAGCCCCTCCTGCAGGGAGGAGGGAGGTTGGTAAGATTCAGAAAAAACCAAGGATCAGGAAGCTCAGCAAAGCTCAGAAACTTGCACGACTCACAAGGCCTCAGGGTAGCATTACACAATTGCTCCGGTCTTCTGTGGAGCTGCTTGCAAGCTGTTCATCGGGCTCCAGTGGTGCCTCTTTTGTTGCTGTTGTTTTTGTCTTTTCCAGACAACAGGGTTTCTCTGTGTAGTCCCGGCTGTCCTGAAACGCACTCAATAGACCAGGCTGCCCTCAAACTCAAGAGATCTGCCTGCCTCTGCTTCCCATGTGCTGGGACTAAAGGCTTGCACCACCACCCAGGTACAATGTAGCTCTTTCATGGACTGTCATCCTTACAGGGATGGGCTTTTCCATTGATGTAGTCACCTTTGTGTCACCCGAACTCATGGAAGCAGCCTCTTACTCACATTCCTATAAGTAATCCCCTGAAACTATTTTGTTCATCAAGCTAGATTTAGAAAGCTGCATATTTAGTTTAATGTCAGCGAACACCCTGTTTGAATAGACATTTGCTTACAGCTCCACAAGGGGGAAAAAAATCACACAGCAATGGACATCCATTTCAATTCAATGTGGCACTGGTCAGAGATCTATTTCACCTATTCTCTGGGTTCTGGAGGCCAGAGCTGTTCAACTTTGGGGCTTCAATAACTATGTGACCTCTGGCAAGCCTGCATCACACAGTTAATCATTGATAAGATATTAGAAAGCTCTTGTTAGTAAGTTCATATAAAAAAATCTGCTTAGAACACATGCCCTGCCCGAACTTTGTGGATGTTACAAGGAACGAGAAGGAGTACGGGTAGCCAGCCCTGTGATGGTTTGCAGACACAGAAGCTGGGTTCAGAGTGATAAGGCTGTGAGTGCCCATGCTGGTAAAGTAGGCAGCTCGGGGACAGCTAGGAGCTCCCAGGAGAGAGAACTCAAGTCTCAGCCTAACGCCATCCTCAGTAGCGTGTCTGCCTCTGAGCGGGACAGCTGTGGAGCCCAGGAGCACAGGAGACTGTAAAGGGGAGAGCTGGTCATCTTAGATTTCTCTAGTACCCCAACATTGCCTGTTTCAGTTTTACGTGGTTTCTCAGTGGTCTTTCTGAATGAACTCTTTCTACACCTTCGCCATGTGAGCATTCAAGGTCAATTTCAGGGCTGGTGAGATGGCTCAGTGGGTAAGAGCACCCGACTGCTCTTCCGAAGGTCCGGAGTTCAAATCCCAGCAACCACATGGTGGCTCACAACCATCCGTAATGAAATCTGACTCCCTCTTCTGGAGTGTCTGAAGACAGCAACAGTGTACTTACATATAATAAATAAATAAATAAATAAATAAATAAATAAATAAATAAATAAGAAAAAAAATCACATTAAAAAAAAAAAAGGTCAATTTCACCTTCCCCTGCCCATCCTCCAGTGTATGCTATATTTTGTGGTGAGAAAGTTACTAAATTAAAGTTCATTTGTCAGGGCCGGGGAGATTGGTGAGTGGTTAAAAGCATTGGTTGTTTTGGCAGAGGAACTCCCTCTTTGCAGGGTTCAATTCCCTGCACCCAGCCTGTATGGCAGCTCACAACCGTTTGTAACTCCAGTGACAGGGAAGCCAACACCTTTTGACCAACTCCACGTAACGTGCTACACATACATTCATGCAGGCAAAACATTCATACACATAAACTATTTTTAAAAGGCCATGTGTCCACATACCTATACTTCCAACATCTGTGCAGCCATTCTTTCATCTCTCCGTCCATCCACCTAACAACCCGCACACAATTAATACACATTTTTTGATGATAAAAATGTTCCAGTGGCGCTGTTCTTCCTTGGTCTATTCTCTACCCATTCTTGGTTGAATCCATGAATGTAATTGATTAAAAGCACCAGCGTTGTGTCTGTCCCTGATAGCACAGGGATACACTCCAGCTAATTTTTCTCCCCTTGGATGTTTTTTGTTTGTTTGTTTTTTAGTTGTTTTAAATAAAATGCACTGAGTACCAGTATGTGTCTAAAGAACCAGGAAAGAGTGTGGAGGTTAGAGATTTTAGGAGCTAGCGGCCTTCCAATCAGCGATTTAGGATTAGGAGGTAGAGAAGGGTGTTCTGGGACTGAGCAGGGATTTCAGCAGGAAATAAATGCTCTGTCCCGTGGGTGTCCCCAGGGCATTGTAGCCTCTCAGAAGGTCCAATCAGCGCGCTCAGACTCAGAGCCCTAGGCTCCTGCTCTTTAAATTACTGAGCCTTGTGGAGACCCCGGCACCTGGCCTTAAGCTCAGCCCTCAGTAAGTACGTTTCTGAAGGAGTCGGTGTTCCTTTAGTTCCATCCCCAAACCTCTGCCAGAGACCCTAGAGGACGCAACAGGTTCTCAGAGTCCTGGAGTCCTGGAGTCCTGCCTCAGGCACCCTTAGCTAACCCGGGGCGGAGCAGTGGGACGGGCTCTCACCCAATCACTCCTGTGGTGCCCTGGGGCTGGACCTTAAATAATTCATGAATTAAGTGGAGGGAGCCCAGCTTAGAGGCGAGGAGCTGGAGGGTTCCGAGACCCGGACGAGAGCTGGACCGGAGAGGTGAGTTGCTCTGAGTGCCGACCCAGCGCGGGGCGCTGAGCTCCCCCTCTTCTAGAACACCCAAGGGCAGGGATGAGGTGTGAAGCTCGAGCAACTCTCCCTCTGCCTCCACAGCAGGTGGCGGGAACCTAGTTTGTCTTCCCGAAGCTGGGGGGTCTGCAGGGTGTTGTGGGTCTCGGCCAGTGGGCGATCCCAGAGTCTGGAGGACTGGTTTAGAGCGTGCAAACTTTTTCCCGCGGCGGTGGCCGGCTCCTCTCCGCGCCACATTGCTCCGCTCCGGTACTCCTTCCATCCTGTGGAGGGGTGGAGGTTGCTGGGTTCTGGAGACAAGAGCAGGAGGCGGTAAGACTTTCAGGCCACCGGCCCGCTTTCGGGAAGGGCGGCGAGAGGATTCGGTCTGGGTCTTGAGAACTCTTCTGCGGTAAGGAAAGCTCCAGGAAAGGCCAAGGTGGGGGGTAGGCTGGGGGAAGGGCAGTGGGGAGGGGGACAGGACGTGGGACTCCCGGCCACCAGCCACCATCTGCTACCTATGTGCAGCTCACAGTGCTACTGGCCGCAGCGGGAGGGCGATGCTGGTGCAAGGGCAAACCGCCTCCCTGCGGCCGTTGCCAAGCGCACGCACCCGGGCTGGAAGTCCTGGCTCCAGTCAGCCCTTAGGGTCACACAGCACCGAGAATTTCAGCTTTCCTAGAGATGGAGAGCAGGGGCGCTCAGGGCATACCTTGACAGAATGCGGGGACCAGGGACAACAAAGAGGAATGTGGACTGAGCAGAGCTTCGTGGCTGCTGGAGGATCGGGGCTCGAGCTGAGTTTCCGAGAATGGGTCGGAGAGGTTCCAATTCTCAACCCGGCCCTCAAACAGGACTGGGTGGGGGAAATGCCTTGGTGGCGCTCGGGACAGCGGGACTCAGGGGCGATTCCCCTCCCCCAGGCGACGGCAGATTCCTGGAGGCTCCTAGCTTCGCGCGCCGCCTCGCAGTCGGTTCTTTTGTGTTCCGCAGCCCGGGAAAGGCCCCCGAGAAGGGGGGAATGTGGGCAGGAGGGCGCCGGGTCTGGCAGCAGCTTGTAGGGAAAGGCAGCGGAGCAAAGGTACCCGCGCTTCCTGCAGCTCCTGCTTCCTCCGGGAGCTCGCTCTGTTGCTCTCTTGTTCAGTTGTGGACTTTTCTCATGCCCCGGCGGAGAATGGCTTGCTCGGCTTCTTGTGGGCGGTTGCTGGCCTTTGTTAAGCGAGCGAACGGTTAAAGTCCTTTGTGGACCCCCTCCACCCTAACTCACTAGAGACCCAAACAACTTGAACAATGAATTTGCTTTGAGCCATGTGAGAACTTTTTTGTTTTGATTGACCAATTGAATATTGGTAAATTCATACAGTCCGGCTTGGCGGACTACTTATTTTTCTCATTCATTTGTGAATTTACCTCTTTGAAGCACTACGGAGCTGGCGTCTGTCTGCATGGAGCCTAAGAGGTTCACGGTGGCTCATCTGGAGCATCAGAACTGGAGCATCAGAACAGCACACACTGTGCTGAGTTCTTTACCTGCTAGCATGTTAACCCACCAACCCCATGCAAAAGCCCACTTCACAGAGTGAAGCAACTGCCATTGTCACAGGATTAGTGAGTGGGTCCAGAGACCCGGTCCTGTTTGAAACAGTATTTTTGCTATTTAGCAAGGTATTTTACTTTTTTTTCTTTTTAATTGTTCCATAAAGTTTTTTATGCACTTCCTTATGGTTTTTATGGTGAAGTGTTTGTTTCCCTGTGTTCTAGTTCAGTGAAGTAAACAGATCAAAGGACGGATTGACAACACTTGGAGCTGGAGAAAAGGCTCAGCTGTTGGGAGCACTAGACTAGAGGTCCTGGGTTCAACTCCCAGCATCCACATGTCAGCTCACAACTGTGTGTACCTCCGGTTTCAGGGAATCCATGGCAACCGGTGCGTGGTGCACATGTAGTCCCAGAAAGGCAGAATACCTATACAAATAAACTAGAATAAAATAAAACAAATCTTTTAACACAAGAAAATCACAACACTTTAAGTAGGGTTGATTTTGTTTACGATTTGAGAGAAACAGGTTTTGTCACTTGTTTTTTTTTTTTTTGTCTCAGTTTTTTTTTTAATATTTTTATTACATATTTTCCTCAATTACATTTCCAATACTATCCCAAAAGTCCCCCATAGCGCCCCCCACTTCCCTACCCACCCATTCCCATTCTTTTGGCCCTGGCATTCCCCTATATTGGGGCATATAAAGTTTGCAAGTCCAATGGGCCTCTCTTTCCATTGATGGCCGACTAGGCCATCTTTCGATACATATGCAGCTAGAGACAAGAGCTCCAGGGTTCTGGTTAGTACATCATGTTGTTCCAACAATAGGGTTGCAGATCCCTTTAGCTCCTTGGGTACTTTCTCTAGCTTCTCCATTGGGAGCCCTGTGATACATCCAATAGCTGACTGTGAACATCCACTCCTGTGTTTGCTAGGCCCCGGCATCGTCTCACAAGAGACAGCTATATTTGGGTCCTTTCAGCAAAATCTTGCTAGTGTATGCAATGGTGTCAGCGTTTAGAAGCTGATTATGGGACGGATCCCTGGATACAGCAGTCTCTAAATGGTCCATCCTTTCATCACAGCTACGAACTTTGTCTCTGTAACTCCTTCCCTGGGTGTTTTGTTCCCAATTCTAAGAAGGTGCACAGTGTCCACACTTTGGTCTTCATTCTTCTTGAGTTTCATGCGTTTATCAAATTGTATCTTATATCTTGGGTATCCTAAGTTTTGGGCTAATATCCACTTATCAATGAATACATATTGTGTGAGTTCTTTTGTGATTGTGTTACTTCACTCAAGATGATGCCCTCCAGGTCCATCCATTTGGCTAGGAATTTCATAAATTCATTCTTTTTAATAGCTGAGTAGTACTCCATTGTGTAAATGTACCATAATTTCTGTATCCATTCCTCTGTTGAGGGACATCTGGGTTCTTTCCAGCTTCTGGCTATTATAAATAGGGCTGCTATGAACATAGTGGAGCATGTGTCCTTTTTACCGGTTGGGACATCTTCTGGATATATGCCCAGGAGAGGTATTGCTGGATCCTCCAGTAGTACTATGTCCAATTTTCTGAGGAACCGCCAGACTGATTTCCAGAGTGGTTGTACAAGCTTGCAATCCCACCAACAATGGAGGAGTGTTCCTCTTTCTCCACATCCTCGCCAGCATCTGCTGTCACCTGAATTTTTGATCTTAGCCATTCTGACTGGTGTGAGGCGGAATCTCAGGGTTGTTTTGATTTGCATTTCCCTGATGATTAAGGATGTTGAACATTTTTTCAGGTGTTTCTCTGCCATTCGGTATTCCTCAGGTGAGAATTCTTTGTTCAGTTCTGAGCCCCATTTTTTAATGGGGTTATTTGACTTTCTGGAGTCCACTTTCTTGAGTTCTTTATATATATTGGATATTAGTCCCTTATCTGATTTAGGATAGGTGAAGATCCTTTCCCAATCTGTTGGTGGTTTTTTTGTCTTATTGATGGTGTCTTTAGCCTTGCAGAAGCTTTGTAGTTTCATGAGGTCCCACTTGTCAATTCTCGATCTTACAGCACAAGCCATTACTGTTCTATTCAGGAATTTTTCCCCTGTGCCCATATCTTCAAGGCTTTTCCCCACTTTCTCCTCTATAAGTTTCAGTGTCTCTGGTTTTATGTGAAGTTCCTTGATCCACTTAGACTTGACCTTAGTACAAGGAGATAGGAATGGATCGATTCGCATTCTTCTACATGTTAACAACCAGTTGTGCCAGCACCATTTGTTGAAAATGCTGTCTTTCTTCCACTGGATGTTTTTAGCTCCCTTGTCGAAGATCAAGTGACCATAGGTGTGTGGGTTCATTTCTGGGTCTTCAATTCTATTCCATTGGTCTATTTGTCTGTCACTATACCAGTACCATGCAGTTTTTATCACAATTGCTCTGTAGTAGAGCTTTAGGTCCGGCATGGTGATTCCACCAGAGGTTCTTTTATCCTTGAGAAGAGTTTTTGCTATCCTAGGTTTTTTGTTATTCCAGATGAATTTGCAGATTGCACTTTCTAATTCGTTGAAGAATTGATTTGGAATTTTGATGGGGATTGCATTGAATCTGTAGATTGCTTTTGGCAAGATAGCCATTTTTACAATGTTGATCCTGCCAATCCATGAGCATGGGAGATCTTTCCATCTTCTGAGATCTTCTATAATTTCTTTCTTCAGAGACTTGAAGTTTTTATTATACAGATCTTTCACTTCCTTAGTTAGAGTCACGCCAAGATATTTTATATTCTTTGTGACTATTGAGAAGGGTGTTGTTTCCCTAATTTCTTTCTCAGCCTGTTTATTCTTTGTGTAGAGAAAGGCCATTGATTTGTTTGAGTTAATTTTATATCCAGCTACTTCACCGAAGCTGTTTATCAGGCTTAGGAGTTCTCTGGTGGAATTTTTAGGGTCACTTATATATACTATCATATCATCTGCAAAAAGTGATATTTTGACTTCATCTTTTCCAATTTGTATCCCTTTGATCTCCTTTTGTTGTCGAATTGCTCTGGCTAGGACTTCAAGTACAATGTTGAATAGGTATGGAGAAAGTGGACAGCCTTGTCTAGTCCCTGATTTTAGAGGGATTGCTTCAAGCTTCTCACCATTTACTTTGATGTTGGCTACTGGTTTGCTGTAGATTGCTTTTATCATGTTTAGGTATGGGCCTTGAATTCCTGATCTTTCCAAGACTTTTATCATGAATGGGTGTTGGATCTTGTCAAATGCTTTTTCTGCATCTAACGAGATGACCATGTGGTTTTTGTCTTTGAGTTTGTTTATATACTGGATTACGTTGATGGATTTCCGTATATTGAACCATCCCTGCATCCCTGGGATGAAACCTACTTGGTCAGGATATATGATTGTTTTGATGTGTTCTTGGATTCGGTTAGCAAGAACTTTATTGAGGATTTTTGCATCAATATTCATAAGGGATATTGGTCTGAAGTTTTCTATCTTTGTTGGGTCTTTTTGTGGTTTAGGTATCAGAGTAATTGTGGCTTCATAGAATGAGTTGGGTAGAGTACCTTCTGTTTCTATTTTGTGGAATAGTTTGTGAAGAACTGGGATTAGATCTTCTTTGAAGGTCTGATAGAACTCTGCACTAAACCCATCTGGTCCTGGGCTTTTTTTAGTTGGGAGACTATTAATGACTGCTTCTATTTCTTTGGGGGATATAGGGCTGTTTAGATCATTAACCTGATCTTGATTCAACTTTGGTACCTGGTATCTGTCTAGGAACTTCTCCATTTCATCCAGGTTCTCCAGTTTTGTTGAGTATAGCCTTTGGTAGAAGGATCTGATGGTGTTTTGGATGTCTTCAGGATCTGTTGTTATGTCTCCTTTTTCATTTCTGATTTTGTTAATTAGGATGCTTTCCCTGTGCCCTCTAGTGAGTCTGGCTAAGGGTTTATCTATCTTGTTGATTTTCTCAAAGAACCAGCTCCTTGATTGGTTGATTCTTTGAATAGTTTTTCTTGTTTCCACTTGGTTGATTTCACCCCTGAGTTTGATTATTTCCTGCCGTCTACTCCTCTTGGGTGAATTTGCTTCCTTTTGTTCTAGTGCTTTTAGGTGTGTTGTCAAGCTGCTAATGTGTGCTCTCTCTAGTTTCCTTTTGGAGGCACTCAGAGCTATGAGTTTTCCTCTTAGAAATGCTTTCATTGCGTCCCATAAGTTTGGGTATGTTGTGGCTTCATTTTCATTGAACTCTAAAAAGTCCTTAATTTCTTTCTTTATTCCTTCCTTGACCAAGGTATCATTGAGAAGAGTGTTGTTCAGTTTCCACGTGAAGGTTGGCTTTCTATTATTTATTTTGTTATTGAAGATCAGCCTTAGTCCATGGTGATCTGATAGAATGCATGGGACAATTTCAATATTTTTATATCTGTTGAGGCCTGCTTTGTGACCAATTATGTGGTCAATTTTGGAGAAGGTACCATGAGGTGCTGAGAAGAAGGTATATCCTTTTGTTTTAGGATAGAATGTTCTGTAGATATCTGCCAGATCCATTTGATTCATAATTTCTCTTAGTTTCACTGTGTCCCTGTTTAGTTTCTGTTTCCATGATCTGTCCATTGGTGAAAGTGGTGTGTTGAAGTCTCCCACTATTATTGTATGAGGTGCAATGTGTGCTTTGAGCTTTACTAAAGTTTCTTTAATGAATGTGGCTGCCTTTGTATTTGGAGCATAGATATTCAGGATTGATAGTTCCTCTTGGAGGATTTTACCTTTGATGAGTATGAAGTGTCCCTCCCTGTCTTTTTTAATGACTTTGGGTTGGAAGTCAATCTTATCAGATATTAGAATGGCTACTCCAGCTTGTTTCTTCATACCATTTGCTTGGAAAATTGTTTTCCAGCCTTTCATTCTGAGGTAGTGTCTATCCTTTTCTCTGAGATGAGTTTCCTGTAAGCAGCAAAATGTTGGGTCTTGTTTGTGTAGCCAGTTTGTTAGTCTATGTCTTTTTATCGGGGAGTTGAGTCCATTGATATTAAGAGATATTAAGGAAAAGTAATTGTTGTTTCCTGTTATTTTTGTTGTTAAAGTTGGCATTTTGTTCTTGTGGCTGTCTTCTTTTAGGTTTGTTGAGGGATTACCTTCTTGTTGTTTCTAGGGCGTGGTTCCTGTCCTTGTATTGGTTTTTTTCTGTTATTATCCTTTGAAGGGCTGGATTCGTGGAGAGATAATGTGTGAATTTGGTTTTGTCGTGGAATACTTTGGTTTCTCCATCTATGTTAATTGAGAGTTTGGCTGGGTATAGTAGCCTGGGCTGGAATTTGTGTTCTTTTAGTGTCTGTATAACATCCGTCCAGGATCTTCTGGCTTTCATAGTCTCTGGTGAAAAATCTGGTGTAATTCTGATAGGCTTGCCTTTATATGTTACTTGGCCTTTTTCTCTTACTGCTTTTAGTATTCTATCTTTATTTAGAGCATTTGTTGCTCTGATTATTATGTGTCGGGAGGTATTTCTTTTCTGGTCCAGTCTATTTGGAGTTCTGTAGGCTTCTTGTATGTTCATGGGCATCTCTTTCTTTAGATTTGGGAAGTTTTCTTCTATAATTTTGTTGAAGATGTTTGCTGGTCCTTTGAGTTGAAAATCTTCATTCTCATCCACTCCTATTATCCGTAGGTTTGGTCTTCTCATTGTGTCCTGTATTTCTTGGATGTTTTGAGTTAGGATCTTTTTGCATTTTACATTTTCCTTGATTGTTGTGCCGATGTTCTCTATGGAATCTTCTGCACTTGAGATTCTCTCTTCCATCTCTTGTATTCTGTTGCTGATGCTCGTATCTATGGTTCCAGATTTCTTTCCTAGGGTTTCTATCTCCAGTGTTGCCTCATTTTGGGTTTTCTTTATTGTGTCTACTTCCCTTTTTAGGTCTAGTATGGTTTTGTTCATTTCCATCATCTGTTTGGATGTGTTTTCCTGTTTTTCTGTAAGGACTTCTACCTGTTTGATTATGTTATCGTGTTTTTCTTTAAGGATTTGTAACTCTTTAGCAGTGTTCTCCTGCAATTCTTTAAGGGATTTTTGTGCTTCCTCTTTATTGTCTTCTGCCTGTTTAGCAGTGTTCTCCTGCATTTCTTTAAGTGTGTCATTAAAGTCCTTCTTGAAGTCCTCTATCATCATCAGGAGATATGCCTTTAAATCCGTGTCTAGCTTTTCCGGTGTGTTGGGGTGCCCTGGACTGGGCGAAGTGGGGGTGCTGGGTTCTGATGATGGTGAGTGGTCTTGGTTTCTGTTAGTAAGATTATTACGTTTACCTTTCGCCATCTGGTAATCTCTGGGGTTAGTTGTTATCGTTGTCACTGTTTAAAGATTGGAGCAGAAGCTGTGTTCCACTCACCAGCGGTCTCTAAATCCTGCGGCGGGGGTCGTGGGTAGCTGACGGTACCCCGGTGCTGGACCAGCCGGAAGAGGCCTGTGGTCCTACTCAGGCCGTTTTTCTGCTTCCCTAACTAATGCAGTCTCTGGTCCCGCGTGCAATTGGATTGGAGCAGAAGCTGTGTTCCACTCTCCAGAAGTCTTAAGATCCAGAAGTCTTAAGATCCTGTGGCGGGTGTTGTGGGTAGCTGGCGAGTGTCAGCAGACCCTGCGCCCCAGCTGCCCCGGTGCTTTTCTGACCGGAAGAGTTGTCACTTGTTTTTAAGGACCAGGAAGCTTCATTACAAATGATTAGAACACTAACCCAGCATGAGTGTAACCAATGGATGTTCTTGAGGGACAGTGACTAAGGGGAAGTGGCAGGGAAGTTGGATAGCCAGTCTTAATAACACATGACAGGTTGTCAGGCCCCCCTGACTGATGAATAGCTTTGGATATGGCTGCTGTCTTGCCACTGTCTTTCTAGAATGAGTTAGAACACTCTGCTTCAGTATACAGTTCAGACCAGCTCACCCCGAGGACCTCTTTGGGCACTCTAGCTGGCCTCACAGTGAGAGGTAGGGCTGCTCCCCACAGGACTCACAAAGGTGGGCTCTGAAGTCAAGTACTCCCTCATCCCCAAAGCAGCACCCCAGAAGACAGAAACCTACATCCACCACGGGGACCCTTGTAAGATAAAGAGTGAGCACTTCCCATCCAAAGCAGAAAATGGAGAAAATGAAGCTAATGGGTCACCCTGCTCTCTTTTAAAACCAGTGTTTGCAGAAATGTAGCTCCCCGGACTTCAGTCTCAGAATCATGTGAGATACTTGTTTAAAACTAACTTTAGTGGGCTTCTTTTCCTGTTGGAATAGAGTGTATTTAGAGTGGAAACCCATAATATGCCCAGTTAACCAGGAAAATGGCCAGGCGGACTTTGCCAACTATGACCCGTTTAAGGGGATAGACCTGGAGGAAGCAGATTCCAATGCTTGCAATGGTGAGGGTCTCAAGAGGCTGCTCCCACCTTGAATGGTGCGTCACTAATCCTGCCTTGGGTGACACAGAAGAGATGGCCTGCTACCTGATTTGAGGAAGCAGCCGCAGCAATCCTGGGGGTAGGCTAGGATCTGTCCTTCTCAGGAGTGCAAGCCTGCCAGCAAGAAGACGCTTGGCTCAGCTTTAGAGGTAAAGGTGATGACTTTGTGCCAGCCTCATCCCCATTTTACTTCAGCAGTCCTGTATTGGGTATCTCCTGTGTACCAGACCCTGGGGACACCTGGAGGAGTCAGTCCCTACGTAGCACTTCACACTGCATCTGGGACAGGTCAGGACAAAGCAACTGGAACAGGGTGTTGTTACCTTGGTCTGTGGTCCTGAAGCTATATCCAGGAAACCTGCCTTGTCCTTGGAAAGCGACAGGAATGGGGTAGAAAGGTGTTCTAAGAATAGTTTTGGTTCAGTCTTTGGCTACCTTCAAGGATGCTGGTTAAAACTGAAATTAGGGCTGACCAGGTGGCTCAATGGGGAAAAACCGAATAACTGTCAAAGCTATAAGTTCAATCCCAGAACCCACATTAGGAGAGCACCAACCCCCGAAACTTCTGAAAATTGTCCTCTGACTTAGATGCCACAGTGCACATCACCCCGCCCTGCAATAAGTAAAATTTAAAGTGCAGTTTAATAAACCCCATCCCAGTAGTTAGGTTGTTTATCGGTAGGTATATTAAGTCAACAATCATTTGTTTTTTTTTTTTAACTGAGAAAAATATTTTATTTGTATGAATGTTTTGCCTGCATCTGAGAATGTACACCGTATGTGTGCCTGTTGCCTGTGGAGGCCAAAAGCCTCTGGATCACCTGGATCTGGGCTTTTGAGTGGTTGTGAGCCAGCATGTGGGTGTTGGGAACTGAACGCAGGTCCTCTGTAAGAGCAAGAAGTAAAAAAGCGCTCTTAACGGTTGATCCATCTCTCTAGCCCCAAGACTGTTTTAAGGAGATGGAGCACATGTTGTGCTTTGGGCTGCTCTCAGAAGAGGCTCTTACCTCTGGGTCTTAAACGAAATGCTTTCTTTCCCTAGGTTGTTGCTGTTTTTTGAGACAAGGTTTCCCTGTATAGCCCTGAATGCCCTGAAAGTAGCTCTGTAGACCTTGCTGGCCTGGAACTCAAGAGATCCACCCCTCCCTGGGGTTTTCATATCCACTAAAATTGAGACAAAACTCTTTCTTTAAGTGCCTGCTTCCTAACTCTTGGGACTTTTATGCTTCCTTACTTTGATGTTTCTGAGCTTTTTACAGGGGGATGAAGAGAAATGTATGTGTTTGGATCCCACCTGGCCTCTAAAGCAATGGGCACCTCCACCTCTGCCCTGGTAGACAGAGGTGTTTCTTTCCTTTGGGGATTCCCTTGCTTCATTCCTCACTTGGGGTTTCCATGCTCCATAAAAGGAGCTTGAGCTTTGAAGTGGGCTTACTCATAGCACTTGGGGAGATCCTATCTGTGTCTGGGGCTTGGTCTCATTACCAGGACATGTGCCTTCCCCAGTTCCTGAGCCTTTAATCCGACCAGCTCTGAGGCCCTTAAGCAAAGAACTGGCTAAAGTTAGGTGTGTGTGTGTGTATGTGTATTGTGTATGTGGCATGTTTGTATGTGTGTGTTGTATATGTGTGTGGTTTGTGTATGTGGCATGTTTGTATGTGTGTGTTGTATATGTGTGTGTGTTGTATATGTGTGTGGTTTGTGTATGTATGTGGTTTGTATGTGTGTGGTTTGTGTATGTGTTTGGTGTGTGTGTGTTTTGTGTATGTGTGTGTTGTGTATGTGTGTGTTGTATATGTATATGGTTTGTATATATGTTTGTGTGCATGTGTGTGTTGTTTATGTGTGTGTTGTGTGTGTATGTGGTTTGTATATGTGTTTGTGTGTATGTGTGTGTTATGTATTGTGTGGCTTGTGTATGTGGTATGTTTGTGTGCATGTGTGTGTTATATATGTGTGTGGTTTGGGTATGTGTTTGTTGTGTACATATGTGTATTATGTATGGTGTGTGTGTGTGGTGTGGGGGAGAGCAGAGGAAACCTTGTGGAGCCATCATCAGGGCACTGTGGCTGTGTCAGCGTTTGATCCCAGGAGCCACCTGGAGATCTAAGGCAGCCGGTGGTTTGCTGGAGAAAGACTTCAGAGACATTCTATTTGTAGCTCTGTACAGAAATAATGGGAGCAAGATGGGAGCTACAACAGGCAGCAATATCTGAAGGGATTGGACAGGCATTCACCTCTTCCTCCAGGCTGCTGGAGAAAGCCTGGAGGCTTTCTTGGCTGGTTTGAATGCCCACTTGCTCTAACCTTTGACTGTGCTTCCTGTCCTGCATTTTGTGCTCTCCTGAGCTTCTCTCCGCAGGATCTCACTTAGGATCCAGGCAGTTCTTGATTGCCCCCACATTCCCTTTCCAGTGAACTTTGTACTTACCCTGAAAGTTATCTAGCACACAGCATGAAAGCCTGACTGCTAGACCAAGACATTTTGACCCCTTTACCCAAGAACCTTTTAATGCAAATCTGGAAATCTAGGCACACATATCAAATGCTTACTGATCTATACAATTTACCATTTACTTAAAGCCATTTTGCATGCCAATAAGGTGAATGTGGTTGTTGGTTTGTTTACTACAGTACAACCCAAAGATACACTAATGTGGAGCCTGCTGAGGAATGGGGGTAAGGAGAACCTCAAGGTTCCTTGTTTTCTGTAATTAAGCCATCCTGTGTCTATGAGAACAGAACTCTGTGTGTGTTAGTACAAACACTGCACTCCAGAAGGTGCGGCAGTCTGGAATCTGAACTAAAGCACTTCTGGCAGTGTTGATCCGTGTTACGTGGCAGGAGGGAAGGCATGTACAGAGCAAAGCTTGTGTGTTATGTGTTCGGAACCAAGGCTGCAGTGAAGTCTCCTCACAAGACACTGGTGGGCTGTGTACATCTAGAGCTAGTATTCCTTGGTTGCTGGCTGATTTATTTACCCCCGAGAAATGGTGTTAAGAGGTCAGGTGTTTTGGATTCTTTCTTCCATATCCTTATCTGCTGAGTAGAGATGCCTTCTGTTAGAATAGAAAGAGCCCATGTTGCTCTCGTCGCTGCTATTCCCTTCCCTCTTCCCAGACAAGGCAGCTGTGACCATCCTTAGGATTCTTGTTTCTTGCCATCTCTTCCTGTCCAGGAAGCCTCTTTTCTTCCTCCCTCTCACTTTCTGGGTACCTAGTCATGGGAGACTGTGACTCAGAATGGAAGTGTCCCATAGGATGGATGACCCGATGAGCTTATTAGAAAAGCAGATTTCAGTTTCTGTTTGTCCATGACCTTGAGGTTAGGGCTCTTTGGGCTTAGGATAGATGGAATGATGGATGCCTGGAGTGTGATCTGTTTGCAAACAGGATGTAAGGAAGGGGTACCGTCAGTGTCAGAAGGGCAGCAGAAAACTTTAAAAAACTAAGCACTATTCCGTGGCTGGGGGCCTCTTTGGCACCAGCTGAAGCCGGAGCATCAGAGCTCTGCTATGCTGGTTAGATGGACTCTAAGGGAAAAGACTGAGTTGAATTCTGGCCATACTGTACTAAAATCCCTTCTGCACATGTTCCGTCATCTATAAGGTGGGATTATGCCTTAAGAGCATGTGGAATGTACCTGGAATTCAGTGAGTGATGAACATCTGTTTCCAAGAATAAACAGCTTCCTGAACCGTGCCTGGTGTTTCTTGATCCTGGAAAGGACTGTCCTCTGAATCATCCTATCTTGGAGGAAGGAGCTTCTTCCTAGTCCCTACCTGTAGCTCCGGGGCAGGCTGTTAGATTGGGTTCCACCTCATTAGGCCTAAGTGTTTAATTCTAAGCCATGTCACTTCCTCTGGGGTGGGCTCCTGGGGTAACTGGTTGTCTCTGAGTAACCAGTGTTCTTTCTCTCCCTCCCAGGGATGGTGCTTTGAAGTGAATGACCACCTTGGAGACCATTCTTCTGTCTCCCTTGTTACCAGCCAGGAGGCAGAAGAGTCCACCGGTCCAGGAAAGACCCATTTCCCTTGAGTTTCCAGAAAGTACCTCATGCTTGGGAGATCAGGCCAACAACTATGGCTCTCGTCTTCAGTGCCCTGCTGTTACTGGGGCTGTGTGGAAAGATCACTTCAGAAGGTCAACCTGCATTCCATAACACTCCCGGGGCTATGAATTATGAATTGCCTACCACCAAATATGAGACCCAAGATACCTTCAATGCTGGGATTGTTGGCCCTCTCTACAAAATGGTGCACATCTTCCTCAACGTGGTCCAGCCGAATGACTTCCCTCTAGGTGAGTGTTGACCATAGGGAGCATTGATTTGCCACTCTTGGTTGCTTCATGACCATGCTATCCATACAATGAGCACTTTACAAGGTTCAGAAGCACTGATTATACACGGGCAAAAAAAATATATATATAGAATTTAGAAAGATGTGTGTGTGTCTGTTTAAGCCAAGTGAGAAACAAAATTGAATCTTTCTGCCTGGTTGCTTTTCCATTTTATCTTGCTTTGTTTTGCTTAGAGCAATGCATTGCTTCAAATTGCATGTGCGTGTACACACACAAAGTGAAAATCGGGATAAAAAATGCAAGTTCCTTGTCATGAAATGAGAGGTTGCTGATCACCAGGCAACTGCTGGCTATATGTCACTTAAGAATTTAACTCTTCTCTACCCACCATGAAAAAGCAGCTTTGATACCCTCCACAGGGCAAGGGCAGACATGCCCAGAGTTTCTTCCACAATTAACTGTGCCAAGAGATTAGTGCGGGGAAGGGTTGGTCATTCTCAGGTAGAGGGCATTTTGTGGTCAGGGCTCTTGTTCTCTGTACACAATACTGCTGCTTCTTTGACCCTGTCTGTAATTCTTTAACCTGGAAGCCCTCCGGTGTGTGTGATCATGCAGACAGTCCTGGGAAGAGGACAGTGGTCCCTGTGACGAATATCCGGTGTGGCCTGCATTTTTGATGAACTTAAGTTGCACCTCTCCTAAGCCTGTCTTTAAACTACAGAGATTTGAATACTGGTATTGGTTATTCAACTGGTGGCAGTCCAAAAGATGAATGTGGAAGACTGAAACAAGGGTCACTTAGAAGGTCTGGGCTAATGTCTTAAGAGGTGTGTGGTGTGTGTGTGTGTGTGTAAGGGGGCAGTTATTGAGCCTCACTGTTTACATTATGGGGCTATGTTGTTGTTGTTTTTAGTAAGTTTTTAAATATATTTTTATTTTATGTGCCTTGGTGGTTTTCCTGTGTGTGTGTTTGTCCTGTGAGGGCACCAGGTCCCCTATAACTGGAGAGATGGGCAGTCGTAAGCCATCATGTTGGTGCTGGGAACTGAACCTGGGTTTTCCAGAAGAGCAGCCACTGCTCTTGACCATCTTTCTAGTCCCAACTGGTTAAATTTTAAATAGCACTTGCCACAATCAAGAATAAGGGATTGCCTAGATCAGGTTAGCCTGTGGGCGTGGGCATGTCTGTGGGGGAAATTGTCTTGACTGTTTTAATTGAGGTGGGACGAAAGACCCCCCCCCCCTAAGGTGGAAGGTGGACAGATGGCCTTGTAGGCTGGGGAAGAAAGGAAGGAGTAAGCAAGCATGGGTGTGTGTTCTTGTGGTCTGCTCTTGACTGTGGATGTCGTGAGACTGGGTTCTTGAGACTCTGCCCTGACTTACCTCAAGTGCTGGACTGTAACCTGGAATTGCAAGCCAAATAAACCCCTCCCACCCCACGATGCTTTTTTGTTAGGATGTGTTATCACAGCAGCAGAAATGAAATGAGAACAGGGACTTTTATAGTTTTATTAAAAGTGCATGTTTATTGACATTTTTTATTGTCTGTTTTAGATTAGCCTGAAATAGTCTGAAGTACCCTTATCAGGTCTCTGTTCAAATTTCACTTCTAAGAAATAAGTCAGTCTGGGCCTTTGGTGTCATTGAAGATAATCTTGAATTAAACACTGTTTCTGTTATTGCTTAGAAGAATAAAGTTGGATATCCAAATGATGACAAGGGGAAATAGGAGATGTTAGTTGTTAGTGTTGGTTACATATTATTCATTTGGAATAGCTGTCTTGCTCTTTTATAGACTTACTAGGAATGTTACTATAGAAACAGGTAACTACTATTGTTCCTAGTCATTTTTTATTGTTACTTTATTGAATTTTAGAGACAGGGTTTCTCTGTATAGCCTTGGCTGTCCTGTATCTTGCTCTGTAGATAAGTCTGGCTTCAAACTCACAGAGATTCTCCTGCCTCTGCCTCCTGGTCATTTTAAAATTTGTATTTGTGTGTGTGTCTCTAGTGTATGTGTATGCACATTTGCATATGGGTGAAGCTGCTTGTGTGTGTAAAAGCTAGAGGCTGAGGTTGGATATCTTTTACTGCTTTCTCCCAGCTATAAATATGCCTGCTACCATACCTGGCTTGTTCATGAGCGCTGGCAATTTAGTTTCAGGTCCTCATGCTGGCTCCTAATTATTATTTTTTAAAAAATGTATGTACAAAGCTTAGAATCCAGTTGTTCCAGAAGAGTTGAAGCTGTCCAGTTTCAGTTTCAGGCATACCCTATAATTAGCAAATCCTGTAATCTCTTTTCATTCATTGTTATATGTAGCTCCCTTTGGTTCTCATAGTATTTTTTTTTTAACTTTAGTTCTCAATTTATGTATTTTATGTGTTCTCTATCTATATGTATACCTTCATGCCAGAAGAGGGCATTAGAACTCATTATAGATGAGTAAGACACCAAGTCATTGATGGGAGTTGAACTCAGGACCTCTGGAAGAGCAACTGGTGCTCTTAACCGATGAACCATCTCTCCAGCCCTACTCTTGGTCCTCTAAAAGCAATGCATTTTCCAAGTCTTCATTTCAGTGACCTGGCTAGCTAAGGATGTATCTAAAGGGTTGGAACTCCATCAGAAACATCATTAGCTTAGAAAAGAGCTGCCTGGAGAGTGTGTAAACCGGAACACTCTGAGGGTGTTAGCGTGTCTTGTAGCTTGGGCTCCTCATAGTGAAGGGAGACATGACCCTGTATTGCAGCAGCAGACAAAAGCAGAACAATTTTCCCTCTGAAGGGGTAGACTAGAGTATCTCCAGAACTTAAGATGGAATTTGACAGTTGACACCTTAGGGACGCTTTAGGGAGCTTTTCTTCTCCCATCTCAGTTTCGTTTCCATTGATCCACCAAATTACTAGATTACATCCATACCAGTCTTCAAGTGTCCCTAAGTGCTCTGTGTCACCTAGGACATGAACCAAATAGTGATGGCTTTTGTCTGTGACACTTACACTTCATAGGCACTAAATCATGGGGAAATAGCCTTAGAATATTAACTCAAACAGAAAGATTTGAGACAAGTATAGTATGTTGATAGTGTGCTGGCTAGTTTTATGACAGCTTGACACAGCTAGAGTCATCTGAAACAGGCAGGGAACCTCAGTTGAGAAAATTACAGCCTCTGTGAGATCCAGCTGTAAGGCCTTTTCTTTCTTTCTTTCTTTCTTTCTTTCTTTCTTTCTTTCTTTCTTTCTTTCTTTCTTTCTTAAGGTTTATTTATTTTATGTATGTGAGTACACTGTCACTGTCTTCAGACACACCAGAAAAGGGCATCAGCTCTCATTACAGGTGGTTGTGAGCCACCATGTGGTTTCTGGGACTTGAAGTCAGGACCTCTGGAAGAGCGGACAGGTGCTCTTAACCACTGAGACATCTCTTTAGCCCCAGGCATTTTCTTAATTAGTGATTGACTGGGGAAGGCCCAGCCCATTGTGAGTGGCACCATCCCAGGGCTGGTGGTCCTGGGTTCTACATCCAGCTGTAAGGCATTTTCTTAACTAGTGATTGATTGGGAAGGGCCCAAGTTATTGTGAGTGACCCCATCCCTAGGCTGGTGGCCCTGGGTTCCATTAGAAAGTAGGCTGAGCAAGCCATGAGGAGCAAGTCAGTAAGCAGCACCCATTCATGGCCTCTGCATCAGCTTCTGCTTTCAAGTTCCTGTCTTGTTTGGACTCCTGCCCTGACTTCCCTCCATGATGAACTATGATGTGGAAGGGTAAGGCAAATAAACCCTCTCCTCCACAACTTGCTTTGGTCACGGTGTTTCTTTGCAGCAATAGAAATCCTAAGACAGATGGAATTATCCATGGGGTCTGTGCTTCTGCTTGAAAGTAGAGGGTCTTAAATGAAGAGTTTAGTATAGACTGAGGATTGGTAAAGAAAGGAATGACATCAGAGCCTGGGCTCTCTCTGACTGCCATGTGTCCTATGTTCCACCAACATAGTTTACTGAATTTATCATTTGTTCTTATGAGAAGCCCATGTTACATCCTGAAGAGGGCTGAGATGGAATGACCTTGATAGAATGGTACTTGGGACATAGTTTTACTTTTTGGACAGAAGAGAAGAGATATGGATTGATCAGACTATGAGTAAGTGAGCCATGGTACAATGTGTTCTAGAACCTGATGTGGCTATCTTAAGAATATCTTACTGGCTTGGAGTTACTGAGACTGTAAGACTGCATGCTAGCCTGAGGCTCACTGAGAAGAGACCCTCTTCGGATGGCACTGTGCTGAAGGCTGGGAAGTCTGAAATCAAGGTGGAATCAGATTTGGCCTCAGATAGGCCCTACAACCCTGGTTGTAAACAGCTGTTTTCTTGCTGGGTTCTTGCATGCTCTTTCAGTGGTGCATGCTCAGAGATAGAAACAGACATTCAGACACACAGTGATCTCCCTCTTAGTCAGGGATTTCTATTCCTGTACAAAACATCATAACCAAGAAGCAAGTTGGGGAGGAAAGGGTTTATTCAGCTTACATTTCCACATTGCTGTTCACCACCAAAAGAAGTCAGGACTGGAACTCAAACAGGTCAGGAAGCAGGAACTGATACAGAGGCCATAGAGGGATGCTACTTACTAGCTTGCTTCCCCTGGCTTGCTCAGCTTGCTTTATTATAGAACCCAAGTCTACCAGCGCAGGGATGGTACCACCCACAGTGGGCCCTCCCCCCTTGATCACTAATTGAGAAAATGGCTTACAGCTGGATCTCATGGAGGCATTTCCTCACGGGAGGCTCCTTTCTCTGTGATAACTCCAGCTTGTGCCAAGTTGACACAGAAAACCAGCCAGTACACCCTCTCTTCTGCGTTTTTCACCAAGAAGTCTCACCACGAACCACATATGTGCTTCACCTAAACCTAGTTATTCTCCAAAATTCATATCTCCAAATGCCAACATATTGGAGCTCACCTCATAGATTTGGGGGGAGCAAAGAAAGTGGGTGCTCTATTCTGTGTTCTGTTGTTGTGAAGGGACACCATGACCAAGGCAACTTTTATAAAAGAAGAATTTAATTGGAGTTGGCTTATGGTTTCAGAGCTTTAGTTCATTATGATCATGGCAGGAAGGGGCCACAAAGACAGACATGATGCTGGAGATGTAGCTGAGTGTTCTATATCCAGATCCATATATGGACCTGGCTTGAGCTTTTGAAACTTCTACCCCAGTGACATACTTCCTCTAACAAGGCTACACCAATCCCAACAAGGTTATACCTCCTAATTCTTCTCAACCAGTGTCATTCTCTGATGACTCAGCAAGCATTCAAATATATGAGCTCATGGGGGCCATTCTTATTGAAATCTCCACAGTGGATAAGGCGGGTGTTCATGGAGTACTTTGTCTAAGGTCAACAAGAGCCAAAGGTGTTTCGTGTGAGTCTAAGTGGAATTTGGTTTGGGGAAGAATCTGGTTGGTTCTGGATTACATGAAGGTAGATGCTCCTACAGTGTTCTAAAGGGACAACTATGAACTTATGAACATATCATCACACACACACACACACACACACACACACACACACACACACAAACACAAACACTCGAGGAAAATAGGGGGAAAATGCATGCAGTGAATGTAGCATCCATTATGTGTCCAAAGGACTGTGTTTCTGTCTTAGCTTTTACAATGTCCTTCAGGAATGATCAAAGCCAAGTTGTTAACTTTCAGATCTTTGTTTCTTGTAGATGGAGTCTGACTGTAATTATAACCTACTTTAGAACTCTTTATTTGTGAGATGTTGTGTATAAAGCCTATGTTTAAAACCATGGCTGATTGGCACAGGAAGAATCAATAATCGTGGCTGCTATTAACTTTATTATCTGAGAGGAAAAGTTGGCCAAATATGATGTTTAAGTTGATGTAGGGAGAGGACATGGAACAATCTGATTCCCTGGGCATCATTAAAATGTCCTAGCTGCTACTCCCTCCAGAACATTCTACACAGAATTGGCTTGTTGGAAGCAGTTCTGTGACTTCACAGAGTGTCTTAGGTCATGTCTGGTTGGCAGGCTTCCCAGTAGCAGAATGGGTGCTGAACAGATCAGAGCAGAAAGGAGAACAGACCCAGGATTCACTGCCATACTCAGTGGCCTTATAGGCTCTTAGGTTTCCTCTGCTCTCTTCTTTACTAATGACCCCAGTAATCAGTCCATAAGGCTTGCTTTGCCCCCTGTGAATTCACTGAAATTGTCACAATTTTTGGAGGTAGGTGGAGTGTCATAGGTGCCATAGGTGGAGTGTCAGTTATAATCATATATCTCGTTGCGGGTTGGGGGACTGAAGCAGAAAGAGTACATGTTCAAGTTGCTAGAAAGAGGCAGACTGAGAGAGAACTTTGTTTTGGGGACTAGTTATTTCTCTAGTAAACCTTGGTTTCCTGAGGGTAATCTCTTTTTCCTTTTATTTTAATAAAATAACCAGGAGTTAGACATTACAACAAAAACAAAACTAACAACAAATGAAAAGAACAACAGCCAGAATTTAAAAAATGAAAGAATTAAAATAACCACGAGTCAATATGAAAAATGATAGCCTTTGCATGTGACATGTAGGCATTCCAGACTGCCCACTGTGGGTGTTAAATTGTGCCTCTTCTAATTTTATGTGGCAACATGAATTTGTTCTAAGGTAACATTCTAAGGAAGCATGCAAAGGGGTGGGGTTTGGCGGTGGGGGGGGGGAGACATGTCCACTTTTAGTTTTATGAAATATTCTAAAATAACTGTTCACCCTGCTTTAGCATATTCTTAAATTAGATTTTAGGATGTAGCATATTCTTAAATTAGATTTTAGGATGGTTGACCTATTTCAAAAACTATTTCCAGGCTAATGTCATTTGCCCCTGGGATCTGGGGCATGTGGGATCTGGCGAGTGTGGGCATGGCGTTGGCTAGGAGGTAGAACTGGAACAGGAGGGTGAGTGAGGCTGGGTTCCCATGAGTTTGTGATCTCCTCAGGACATTAGAGTGTAGAGTCTATCCTGGGCTTAAATAAACTTATTAGCTGAGGCTATCAAGAGAGTAGAAGAACATCAGGACAGAGGGTTGCGCCATGGCCCTCAGTGAGGCATGAGATAGCCTTGCTGTGGAGATTCCCTCTGCCTCCCATCGGAACTAGAGACCTTAGCATCTCCTGCCTCCTCTTGGCCTCGCCTTTTTGCTCCAACTTTCAACTGGCACAGTCTTGGTTATATAGAATTTATCTGCCCCATGTTACAGGCTTCAGATTAGCTTCCTGAAGAGAGCCCAGCAGCTCGTTTGTTTTGTTCCATCCCCAATTGAAGAGAGTCAACGTTGGACCCTTTCAATAACCATGGCTAGGGTGGTGCTGAGTGAGCCTGGGGCTGTGGTGAGCTATTGCTGTCCCCACAACATCAGAAGCAGAGAGAGGATGTCCCAGGAAAGTTGCTGGCCAAGCGAACGGTCCAGCAGGTTTGCCTCAACTAACATCTAGGTGCCAGTAGATGATAGCACCCGAGTGTTCTCACCTAATTCACAGTAAGTAGTCCTTGTCCTCTTGCAGATCATGTGACTCACGTTGGTGCTGGACTTTGCCAAAAATAAGGTCACAAAGGAAAAAAAAGTGTCTCATTCTCTCTTTCCTGTGTCAGTCTTTTTGATGGACAGCCTGTACCTCTTCCTCCTCCTCTTTTTTTTTTCCAGCAACTTTCCAGGATTAGACAAGTTGGCCAGACTGAACTAGGTCCTCTTAGTATCTAATTCTACAGAAACTGGGGCCAGAGCACTGAGTGGATTGCCCAGGTCCTGCAGCTAGCCAAGCAGTGGGCTGCAGCTTTTAGGCACAAAAGGGAAGTGAGATTCAAAAGGCCCAAGAGACAGGGCTGCAATGTCCCTTGTGTGGATGGCCCAAAGAACAATACTGAGCATCTTATTTTACACTTACGTGTGTGTTCGGTATATGTGCTTGTGTGTGTGTACACGTGTGTGAGCATGCATCCATGTGTCTTGGCATGTGCTTGTATGTTCGCGTGTGTGCTTGTGTGTGTGCATGTGCTTGTGTATGTGTGTATGTGAGAGTGCCTGTGTGCTTGCATGGGCTTGTGTGTGTGTTTGCTTGTACATGAGCTTGCACACATGTGCTTATGTGTGTGTTGGCTTAGATGAGCAACGGGTGTGCCAAGTTATGACAAGCACCTCACTCCTACGGTGTCTGTATCTCCAGCTTCATAGCACCGCCATGTCTCCGAACTGCAAGGCACATCCTGCCAACCATTCCCTTGTACACAGGGTCCCTCTGGTTGAAATGTGATCCTTTCTTTCTTTAGCTTGTGACAAGCCGCAGGAAAAGTCCTTCAAAAGACTCTGGAAGCAGGGCTTCCTGCTCCGTGGGGCCCTGCCCTGGAATGGCTCACGAGTTTCCTCTAGCCCCTGTAGGAAGCAGATTAGTGTAAATGCACACATGGGAGGCACCAAAGCAGCTGCAGGATGAAGCCAGGCTGGTGGGGAACCAGCCCAGAGACTCTAGAGTAAAGAATTGTCATCATAGAGCTACAGGTCCGAGCTGCCCAGTAGGATGAATGCAGAAAGATCAGAACCCCACTGGGTGGCTGGGGTTTAGATTTAGAAAATCACCATGCTTCAAGTGATGATAAAGAAGGAGGAGCCTCTGCCCTGGATCAGTCTCCTCGTTTTACTAGCTCTGTGATGTTGAGCAAGTTACTTAACCTCTCTGTTTCCCTGGAAGATGACAGTTGATCACAGACTCTACCTTGCGCATGCGCGTGCGCGCGCATGTGTGTGTGTCACAGTATGTAAGTATTAAGTAAATATTTATAAAACACTTAGAATAGCCCTTGATAGTAACACTCATTGGCATTTAACTGTTTAGCAAATAATGTAAGAATAATTATAATCTGTATTGGTTAAACCCAGGTTTGATCACAGAGACAAGAGAAGCAGTTGTGTGACCCTTGAATACTGGCTTTGCAGCACAGTGGTAACAACAGATGGTCACAATTTGGGACACTTACACAAGCCCTACATTATGCTAGGAATAAACTGGAAGCCAAAAGTACAAAAATTAAGGTGTAAGCATAGCTTTGCTCTCTCCTAAGCCCTAGGAGAGAGTATGTTCCTTGCTTCCTCCAGTCTGATGGTGCTGTGTCCTTTGGCCCATCTGGGGTCACTGCCATCTGTCTGTCTTCCTCTCTTTAGGATCCTGCTCCTCCAGGATACACTCATCTGGGCATAATACACTCATATGTAAAGACTTTCCACAAATAAGATTTGCAGCTTCTGGGGTTGGGACTCTGCTATGTCATTTTAATGGCCTCCCCTCAACCTCCTCCACCTTTCCCATTCTTCCCTGGCTCTCTGAATAACCCCAGCTCAGAGATGCTAAGCCTCAAGTTCTATTCTTAGAAGGTGAACCAGATTGTAACCTGGTTTGTCTGATCCAAGCAGTGGCATCCCACTCCTGTAAAGCCTTCCTTCCCGGTGTGAGCCTGGTGCAGTTTGGCTGAGAGCATTGCCTGAGGTACCTGCCTCCTAGCAGTCTCACAAGCACATTAGCGCCTTCCCCGAACTCCAGTCAGCTTTGACACAGGCCATATGAATGGTGTGCTCATGGCTGTTCTGATAGTGGTGGAGGAAGGCGAGGAAGCTCCATAAAGGGACTAACATTTGACCTGAGCTGTGAAAGTATATGGTTGAGTCCCAGAAGCAGGGAGAAGCTTAATGACGCAAACTGAAACACAGACTCAGAAAAGGATCCCTGATAGCAGGAGAGCAGGGTGTGAGGGCAGGGTGTGTAGACAGATGCATGTCAGATAGACTGTGGAATGCCCACATAAGGTTCTGTGGGCAACAAGGAGTAAGGAATAACTAGGAAAACCTACATTCCTGACCACAGATCGCTACCTGCAGGAGACCAAAGAGATGCGTGGGGTCTACTACTCAGTCTCGGGAAAATTCCTTGTGTGTCTGGAGGAGGGCTAGCTCACTGTTACTCTAACTTAAGTGTCATGGGAGTTTAATGGAAACATGAGTTCTTGGGCTTTCCACACCATTCTTAGACTAATCTCTTACTTTTTATAACATTAAAAAAGAAAAGAAAAAAAAAAGGTCAAAGCAAAAATGTGTGCACAGATCAACATGAATAAGCTATCAAGTTGACCTGTCACAAATGTCACACATCCACAACAAGGAGAAGACCTGTCTCCCTCAAGACCACACCTTAGTCTTGCTTCTTGGTCACAGTCTGCCAAGAATAACTAGCTGGCCTGCCACCTTGCAGTGACAAGGACTAGTTAGCATTCCTGGTAGAGTCATCCCAGAAGTAGTCTTGGTTCTGGCTTCTCTCCCCGAATGCGCTATTAATGAGGATATTGCTATGTCTAGCTGTAAATATTCTTCCATTACTATATACTATTCAACTATGTGTACATACCCGAAGTTGTTAATCCAGCCAACTGAATTGGTATTTAAGGGTTTCCCGTTGAGTCATTATGCAATGTACCGTTTTGAACATTTTTCTATATGTCTTTCAGTGACTTCATACACAATTCTGTTCATGTGAATTTCTGGTTGTTTTTTTTCTTTTCCCCCAATACTACCAGTTTTAAAAGATAGACTGAATCTAAGTGCTCTGGATGGTTCACTCCGTGAATGCCTGCCCTTCAAGCATGAGACCTGAGTTCAAATCCTCACAACTCAGATAAAGCAAGGGACATGCTTGTTGTAACCTGAGCACTGGGGATGTGAGAGCAACAGACAGATTCCTTAACCTTGCCTGCTAAGTCAGTGAGCTCCAGGCTCACTGAGGGGCCCTGCCTTAAATAAAGAAGGGCAAAGCAATGCAGAGAAGACATCCGGTGCCAGCCGCTGGCGTTCACATGCACACACTGTGCATGTGCACCACACACACTAACATATATGTCTCAGTTCACATGAATTAGAATTACCAGGGAACATTTGAGATGTCTACGAGAGCAGGGGCAGAGTCTAACGGGACCCACCCTTTTCCAACAACACTCTCCTTGGGTTATCCTTTCCCCAATGCCCTTCCCTTTGCTTGGAAACAAATTCTAACCAATTTATCATTTGATCCACAGATGGGTCAAAGTAGTAATGCAGAATCTATGGATAAGGTGGCTTGGCTGTATTTACAAAGGTCAGATTAAAGTTCACATCCGAGGCAAAACAATTTATAGCTATTTACATCGATTCAACCCAAAAGTCAGATAATGTTTGGTTGTGTCTTTTTCAGATGTTTCTCCTATGGTCGTCCTGATGGTCCAGATCTTATTAATTCAACCTGTTCTCTAATAGGTTTTCAACTTTGAGAAAGAATGTGATACTCTGGGGGGTTTCTGACTTGATATTTTCACACTTCAGGGCATCTTTCCATGCTTATTCTTATGATAATGTTTCTTAAGCTAAAAATAGCTCCTTTTAATCAAGGAATTTAAAACATCCACTGACCCATTGTTTGATATATGGCCAAGACTCAAATCTTGCCTTTATTCTGAGTTAATTGAAGTTCCAAAATTAGTGTTTCTGATATAAATCATGCTCACAATGCATCCTTTATAATCTTAGGTTTCTGTGTTTTGATTTCTTTGAAGTATAGCAAAAGCGAAAACGCTTCAGTTTAGAGTGCCAGATTTGTAGTTTATTTTTTCCTTAGACATCAAAATTACTGGGCTTTATATTTGATTTGTGTGTGTGTGTGTGTGTTGAATTGGACCTAGGGCCTTCCTTATACTTGTAAGACCGGTGCTCTCCCACTGAGCCATGACTCCCCCTCTGAGCCACGCCCCACGGAGCCACGCCCTCACGGAGCCACGCCCCCACGGAACCACATCACAATCTCTTTGACTTAGTTTTTCTGCACTCAGTGTCTTTACATTCATGTTTCTTCACTTCATGTGACATTTGGTCATAACGCATTTACAACTGTACTTATGAAAAAAATTAATTTTTTTATTCAGTCTTTTTAAAAAATTTAATATTATGAGATAGTGTCTTCCAGGCTGGTCTTAAATTCACTTCTGTCTTAGTTCCGTTTTTGCTGCTGTAATAAAATACCATGGTCACGACAACTTGCAGAAGAAAGCATATAGTTGGGCTTATAGTTCCAGAGGGTTAGAGTCCATGACAGTGAAGCAAATTCATGGCAGCAGAAACAGCTGAGAGCTCACATGTGATCACAAGCAGGAGGCAAAGAATAAAATGCTAGGAATGGCACAAACCTTTTGAAATGGAAAAGTCCATCCCTATTGACACACCTCCTCCAACAAAGCCACACCTCCTAGTCCTTCTCAATCAGTTCCACCCACTGGTGCAACTTTTGAATTGTATCACTTTAAACTTGATTCTTATTTCCTTTTTTTTTTAAAAAATTATTTATTTATTTAATATATATGAGTATATACTGTAGCTGACTTCAGACACACCAAAAGAGGGCATCAGATCCCATTACAGATGGTTGCAAGCCACCGTGTGGTTGCCGGGAATTGAACTCAAGACCTCTGGAAGAGCAGTCAACGCTCTTAATCATTGAGCCAACTCTCCAGCCTGATTCTTCTTATTTTTTTTTTCCAAGACAGGGTTTCTCTGTGTAATCCTGGCTGTCCTGGAACTCACTCTGTAGACCAGGCTGGCCTCAAACTCAGAGATCTGCCGAGTACTGGGATTAAAGGCATGCGCCACCACTGCCTGGCTGATTCTTATTTCTTAACAAATACAATTAAGTTGGTTTTGTTTTCCTAGTAGTTTATAATTTCGGTTTTGATCATCCCTTTTGCCTAGTATGACTAGTGCCATTTGAGGAACTCTTACCCTGTTAAAAAGTTGTGATAAATGCCGGGCGTGGTGGCGCACGCCTTTAGTCTCAGCACTCGGGAGGCAGAGGCAGGCGGATTTCTGAGTTCGAGGCCAGCCTGGTCTACAAAGTGAGTTCCAGGACAGCCAGGGCTACACAGAGAAACCCTGTCTCGAAAAACCAAAAAAAAAAAAAAAAAAAAAAAAGTTGTGATAAAGTTGGTATGGTCTATTTATCTGAAAATGTTGGTATCTTCAACAGCATGTCCTGGAGTACACACAGGCTTGGTCCTGAGCCATGTGCGATGTGTGGACTCACGTGCCCCTCTTTGCATTGTCTCTCCCCGCTGTTTTTTGGAATTCTCTGTGACGCTTGTCCTCTTAGGATGTTGTTGAGCACTTGCTGGGTGTGTTTCGGAAGAAAACAAGCCAAGAAAACAAAAGTGGCCTCTTTCCAGTCTTTAGTCTTTCTTACCCAATTACTCTGAGTAGTTCCAGGTGTCTGGTGCTGGGAAACTGGAGGGCAATGTCTGTCCCCTTTAACCACCAGGGGAAGGCTTTCTACTGGGGGTTTTCCTCATGTATTTCTTTTCCAGTTGGTTTACATGCATGGGTGCTCTGAGGTGGGGTAGTTTCTGCCTGCATGGGTAGTTGACACTGTGATAAGTCTATTCCTATTTGATCTTTCTCTAGCAGGAATCTGTAAATTCCTGTTCATGGCTTTACAGTTTCTCAGTTGGATGTTTACTTATTAAATATGACAGGTATATTAATCGAGTCAAAGGCTCTCTTTGTATGGTCTGGGTGTTGGGGGAAGAGGAGGTTGTGTATGCTTGAATATCCTCTTAGGAATTGGCTGACCCAGAAGCTCAGCCTAATGAGATTTGGACATGAGCATCTGGAGGGTAATTGAGTGAGACATGTGGAGGGTGATGTTCCAGGCTTACTGATACTGTCTCGCATTTCTTTAAAGAGCCACTCCAGATATACCTTGTGCCTGAAAATAAAGCTGAGCAGAAGTGACTGTGTGCTTCTGACATTCAAGCCAAGTCAAGTTCCTCTGACTTTGGAAGTAGGAGACTCCTGAGTCCATAATACAGCAGCAGCAGCAGGGCTGCTCCTTTTCACCGTAGGCTCCTTCTTGTTGCAGGCTTGTTCCTCACATGGAAACTGAAACTGTAAGAGGCATATGTCAGATCTGTCACCTTCTTTTCGGCAGAACTGTCTTCCCAAGCTGAGGCTGTCACTCACCTGGATCCCAGCCCAGGTGGGCCTTCAATACATGTAGCAAGGACAAAGAAAGACTATGATGGTTATGCCATCTGGCATCCCCACTGTTCCTGAAACTTGCAGCATCCTCCTGCCTCTGGTGTACCTGTATTTCCTTTTGAACCATTCTATTGGATGGCTTATCTCTCATTTCTCTCCAGTCTTTGTTTGGATTTTATCTCTTCAGACCATCACCCTACTCTCCATTTTTCCTCATTTCATGTACTCCAACATTCCAGGGGTACCCCCTTCCTCTGGGGTTTTATCTTCTGTGGGTTCAGTAACCCATGATTTAAAATTTTTAATTGAAACTTTCAGATATAAGCAATTCATAAACTTTCAGGTTGTGTGTTGGTCCGAGCAGTGTGATAAAATCTGTGTCTTCCTGATCCATTCTGTCCATGTCGTGAACCATCTCCTTATCCAGAGGATTCATGCTCTATATGCTTCCTGCCTGTTACCTATCTCTGCTGTCACATTCAATGGTGTGGTGTTAGACACTGCTTATGTCAAGGAACTCTTGTTTTCCTAAATAATTCCTGAAACACAAGAGAAGAGATACTAGTGGTTTTATTTCAGCAAAGTATAATAGTTCTAATTGTATAATTTGTTACTGTTCATCTCTCACTATGCCTAATTTATAACTAGATTGCATGTAGTAAAAAAAAAACAAAAAAACCACAACAGTTTATCTAGGGTTTGGAACTATATGCAATGTTAGGCATCCACTGGGGATTTTGAAACATATCCCTTCCCCTCCAAAAAAGGATAATGCCTGTACAGTATTTGTCCATTTCGTGTCTCAGAATCAAAGCATCTTACTGGAAGAGTTCAACTAACTCTGTTCACTTAACTTCATAGTTCCGTATCCCCAGGGCCTGGAATGGTTTTATTGAGAGCTGGAATTTACTAAGAGTTCAGTAAACATATTGCTGGCTATGTGAGTCCTATCCCCAGCCCCATGCTGGCTTTTGCTCACTGCTGAGTGTCTCCAGCCATTCTGTCCTGGCTTTCTGGACTGCAGTCACTCCTGCCTTTTAGTTTCCAGAAACTGTGCAAGCTCCCTCTTGACATTGGGGGCCTTGGCACGAGCCCAGCCTTCTGTCCAAATGTATTCCCTTTGTGGTGGGTATTTTCTTGCAGAGCTGGGGTAGCAGGTAAAGTGGGTCCAGGTGGTAGAGCTGTGATTTGTTCTGAGAGTGGTCAGCTGCTGGATGTAATTAGGAGAAACAGAGTACCCCAAAACCCCAAAGCAGGTTGTCCAGCAGCAAGTGTCTCTCCCCTTGCATTCTTCCGAATCTCAGAGGACGAGCCTGGGGTCGCATGAAAACTGGACAGAACTCATTGCTGTTTTAACTAGGGTTATGTGTGCATTTAGCTTTTCTCTGCCCTTTAGATATTTGCCCCCGGTAGGGTTACTAGTCATGAGATGTCATTTTCAATGGTTTTGAAGGAGTTCAAGTTCATCAGAAGGTCTGTCATGCTTCATGCTGCCCCTGAGCTGAGGAAGTGTGGTAAGGTGAACTATAAACTGTGTGCACTGATAGTTAAGACATGATTTCTGAGAACTGTGGAGGGACGGGCATTTCGTAGTTCTTAGTTTCTCTTTTTGAGGGGTTTGTCTGTGAAAGAGTTATGGTTTCTTTTTAATTTTTTTAAATTTACTCATGTTTCTGCAACAGCAGAACCTTCTATAGAACTCTGTGGCTCACCTGGCCACGGGGAATTGGCACTAATTCGGCCACTTGGTGTGAGGGAAATTGTCGTTCAAGGGAGATCATAAACATAAGGTTGCTTTCTTTTACGGAGAACACTGAGGCTCTGGGACAGGACACTTGCTTACTTAGGACCATACCATCAATGTAAGCTAAAAGGACAAGCTAGCAGGAGAGTGGACCAGAGGTGGGAGGGGGTGAGGTGTCAGGGTGTGGGTGAGGGATGCTTGTCTCGGGAGGACTATGCACAACCGAGGCAGTGTCTTCTGTGTCCGTCCAAAATGAATTCCTGCTGCTTGGGATACAGTGGAATTGCTGGCTACAGAAGCTCACCGCTGGTTTTTTGCTTGCAGTGTTACTCATCACAAGCACAGCAGACCTGCCTACTGTAGACTTTCCATTTTATAGAAAGTGTATGTTCCTATATGATATACGGAAACAAGAAAGAAAGGGTGTATGTTCACCTGTAGATAACTGTGTACATTTGGGCTGCTGTTTCTAAACTACTGTGTTGTTGGTAGAAAAAAGTTTGAATCAGACCCTATTCCTAGATAGAATGAATGTAAATCAAGATATGATGTAGAAAAAAAATGCAGATATCTAAATCCATCAGGTTTTAATACATTTACCCACAGGTCTCCCTGTATGTATCTAGAACTGTCTACACTTGGGGATTCAATTATTGATTGATTGATTTAATTTTAATTTTATTTTTTGTTTTTACCTATTCACTTTACATTCTGATCACTGCCTCCCTCCTGGTCATTCCCTCCCACAATCCTTCCTCAATGATCATCATCATCATCATCACCATTCATGAAACTTAAAAAAGAAAAAAGTTAAAGCCAGCCTGAAAGTATACACTTGGAGGTGTAAGGAATTCAGATTTTAGCTAGTGTTGAGTGCTTTGGGTCTTCACGTTCAGTGATGCTTTGCGATTGTGTTTCAAGTATAGAAGAGGCTTTTGATTATCTATCCCATCCCACTTTGTGGCTCAATAAGGAAGCCAAAGGGAAAGAAACAACATGAGAGAAAACTTAATTTTTCAGTACATGCTTATATTTCTAGATTGTTGTTGTTGTTCTCAAGGAAAACACACCCACTTAGACAAAAGCTGCCCTCCTGGATCTCATTTCCATGTATTGTCTAGGGCATGCAAGCTTTACGGGATGCTTGGCACAGATGCACAGCTCTGGGTTGGGGCTCTGGGATTTACCCGGGAGAGAGAGCATCTTCTTCCTAAAGGAATGAACAACTTCATTGATGGCGGAAACAAGATGTGTCGATGTTGACTAAGTAGTCAATGTAAGACAGGGGATGGTTAAGTGGCAAAACTGGGTAATGAGTTATAAGCACTCAATGTTAGAGGAGTCAGCTGAGCCTACAAGGGTGCTTCACAGCTATCTATTACTCAGTTCCAGGGATCCAGTGCCTCCGCGTCTGTAAGTGGAGGCATCCATGGGTACATGAACAGTGTACAGACATACTTGCATATACATGCATAACTATAAAACAAACATAACCCATAATGAGCTATGCCAGCACGGGAAGACTTGTAAAGCTCGGTGAATCCCTTTTCTGATGAGAATATAAGTGGGCATGAAGGCTTCCATGGCAGCATGGGAAATGGACCAATGGATCATCCATCAAATACATCAAAGTAGGAAAACTTCATTCACATCCCACATCGAACAGACAAAAGCCAGGTGGCAGTGGTGGCGGCTACACAGGCCTTTAATCCCAGCACTTGGGAGGCAGAGAGAGGCAGGTGCTGATCTCTGAGTTCCAGGCCAGCCTGGTCTACAGAGCAACTTCCAGGACAGCCTGGGCTATACAAAAAAACCCTGCCTCAAAAAAGGGGAAAGAACAAAGAAAACAGCCTTAAAAGATGAGCACTTACCCAGTTTGGGTCAGATCAAAGAAAACAACCCAGAATTACGGAAATGACTGAGAGGCTCTTTTCTTACCTGTCTCTGCAGGCTCAGATGTCCACACTATCTGCAGCCCAAGCTTGTTACTGTGACATAGACAGAAGAAAGTGGCTGACTCCCACTAAGCCAGACGTAAAAGAGATGTAGAAACAAACACCATCCTTCTCACTTTTTAATTGTTTTGTATGAAAAGTTGGGTTCTGTCTCAAGCTGGGCCCAGTGAGCCCTGCACCACTCCCCTGTAAATGGATCATTCCCATGTAATGTACATGGGGACTTCAGAGGCTACTGTGCTATTGATGCATCAGACTTGTGCTGAGCCTAAGTGCTCTTAGGTTTTGCAGGTGGGATCTATAAGTCAACACTCTTGGACTCTTGTGGTGTTGACATCTCTGTGGAAGGACTGGAGTACTTGTTCACATTCAGTGCCACTATCTTAACCAGGCATGGTTCAAGGGTCCCCCTCATGGCTCTAAGCTATGAAACTGCGGTGTTAACTTGTGTGTTAAGTCATCACTGATTGGCTGGGTGGTGGTGGTGCACGCCTTTAATCCCAGCACTTGGGAGGCAGAGGCAGGTGGATTTCAAGGACAGCCTGGTCTACAGAGAGAGTTCCAGAACAGCCAGGGCTATACAGAGAAACCCTGTCTCAAAAGCACCGCACCCCCGCAAAAGTCATCACTGTTCAAAGGAAAAAGCCTTATTTCATCTTTTCTATAACTATCCATATTATAAAGAGAATATAACAGTAAGAATACAATGTAAAGACCCCCAAAACAGATTTGTAAATGTATAATAAGTTAATGGGCCATATACCAGCTGCTCAAGAAACTGAGGCAGGAGAATCGCAAGTTCAAAGCCCCCTTAGATTACTAAGCCAATTCAAAGCTAGCCTAGGAGATTTTCAGAGACATTGTCCCAGAGTAAAACATACAAAGGGACTGAGGGTACAGCTCAGTGGTAGAACATCTTTCTAGCATGCACAGCCTGTTTAGTGACTAGTAATGCCCCAGCTCCCAAAAGTTAACTTCCCAGAAGTGCTGCTATTGTGCAAAAGGGGAAGAGTATTTTGCCCGAGACACAGGGTCAGCATAGCCTAGTGTTACACTGCATCAGCGTGTCAGCATCTTTCACCATCCACTGATACCTTCAGCACTCCCCTCTTCCTTCCCTGGCTCTTCAGGGAGAGACACAGAGCATGGCAGCATCACTATGTGGCCTCTTCTCCCTAGGCCCACACCCCAACTCTGCATCCCTTGTCATCTGGTAGCAGCTTGTGAGTGTAGAATGTGAAAAGATGTATGTCTATGAGAACCATTTCCAAGCCTGGCCTCCATAGCCTTCCACAGTGGCCGTCCTTCCTTGTCCACAGTCTCCTTCTCGGTCAAGTATGGTAGATCCACCGAAACATCTGAACCAGCACCACAGGGAGACAAACCAGAATCCCCAGACCGCTTTTCGTGTACACTGGACTTGAGGCTCTCTACAGAAGGAAATGATTTTTTACCGAGCCCAGACATAATGGCTCATGCCTGTCATCACAAAAATCAGGAGGCTGAGGCCAGACAACTGATGCTATCCAGAGCTAAGCAATGAGTTGTGTGGCTGCCTGGGATAAAGAGTATGACCATGTCTCTAAAGGGAGAAGAGAGGTGATAACAGGGTGGCTCAGTCGACAACTGTGCTTACCACCGTACCTTCAGGCATGAGTTTGATCTCTGCGACCCACATGGCAGAGGCAGGAAAGCAAATCCCATGAGTTACTTTATGACCTGCACAAGCAGAATATGGTATACAAACATGCTGTCTCTCTGTCTCTGTCTCTCTGTCTGTCCCCACCCCCTTTCTGTCTCAGCATAAGTAATTTTAAAAAGAACAACACCCCTGAAATCACTAAACTCGGAGATAGTGGTAAATGGAATTACTCAGCCTTTTACTAAAACAAGCTATACCCTGATAAGCCTTCCTTCCAGTGTCCTTCTCAACACAGTTTGAAGAGGATCCGTCTCCTTCCCAATCTGTGTTGAAGCTGACTGCATCCTGCAGTACTAGGATGAAGGGCCTTTAAGCAGTGATCGGGACTCAGCTCTCAAGCACAAGACCTGTGCCTTGCCATGGGCCATCTTGCTTGCCTCAAGTCCATACTCTGGCCAGCCGGAAGGCCAGCACCAGCTGGGGTTCCTTAACCTTGGGTGAGAACTGGGAATCAAAATAAACTTATTTCCGTAATAAGTTATCCATATTGTCATGCTGTGTCGTTAGCTCTAAGACACCTCCTCTATCTGTAACTTTTCTTCGAGTTCTGACCAAGCAAAAAAATGAGAAAATCCTCATTTTCCCTGGAAGATGATATGTGCAGATGTGCCACATACAGACTCTGCTGCTGCCAACAGATCAGCACAAATGTGAAAACCAAGTCTTCAAAAGTCATCATCATTCAGGATCTGAACTCATGGAATCATAAAATAGAATGCCTAAAAGAATCCATTGAAAACCATACAAATTACTTTAAACTGTAGTTATAATGTTCCTTCCACCTGATTATCATCCTTGTCATCTTCAAAGCTCCAAGAAGTCTCACCCCAGACTCTCTACATGCATAAGCCTTCTAGATTTTCCTAATCTCCAAAGCGCATGCTCATAACTAGTGTAAACCACTGTTTCAAGAACACCTGTACTCCTAAAATATTTAACCCTTTAGATGGCAGCTGAGGCTAATGGGATTCTGATTCTATCCTTAAGAGTTACATGCACCAAGTGGTCCATAAAATAAATGGGTTATGAAGAACAGCTTAAAGACCCACGTGGCTCTTTCTTAAGGAGATTGCTGGTTGAAATTAAGACATTGAACCTGTTGGTGTAAACTCAAACCCCTTGGTAGCTTATGCAAGGTCGCCAGCATTTCCTGCAGAGCCTCCCTGGGAGGAAGGATCTTGGACTGAAAATGTAATTCAATGTAGTTCTCTCCTGTCTTCTCACTAGAGGCCAGAGCTTGTTAGGTTCTATGTTTATGTTAATTGATGCTCTTCCTGAGTCAGAATTCCAAAATGAAAACTTCCAACAGGTAAATATCTCATTATTTCAAACAAATACAGAAATGTCTGATTAGTTGAATGTGGGTCTGTGTCCAGCCTGCCCTTGCTGCTGGGGCGGGTGCTGGGCTGTAAAGAAGCACCGAGCCACTGCACAGTCTGAGAATTGGGAACTCCAGAGCTGGTTCGGGGTTGGGGGGATGGGGAGTGGGATAAGGGGTGGGTCCCTGGACCTGCGTCAAAGCTGGGGCTGTGGGGTTCTCTGGTTCTTGGACGTCCATACTCTGCTGGGAGTCATGGAAGAGCCCAAGGGCTGGAGGACAGCGTCTAGCCCAGGGCAGGGGAGCCAGGAGGGCAGGGAGGGGAGAGTTCCAGCTTGTCTTAGCAGAGACTGTTCTTAGCTTGGTGGAGGGAGGCAGGCTGGAAGTGCAGAGAGATTTAGCTGCTACTCTGTAGGCGAAGACCTTCTGCATGTTCCCCATGCTGGTGGTAGATGAAAGAGACAGTCAGTCCATGGTTCTAAACTGTTTATTGACTGTTCATGGCAGAAAATGGATGCATACCTAACTGTACTGGCTGGTTTTGTGTGTCAACTTGACACAAGCTGGAGTTATCACAGAGAAAGGAGCCTCCCTTGAGGAAATGCCTCCATGAGATCCAGCTGTAAGCCATTTTCTCAATTAGTGATCAAGGGTGGGAGGGCCCATTGTGGGTGGTGACATCAATAGGCTGGTAGTCTTGGGTTCTATAAGAAAGCAAGCCAGTTAGTAATGTCTCTCCATAGCCTCTGCATCAGCTCCTGCTTCCTGACCTGCTTGAGTCCCAGTCCTGATTTTCTTTGGTGATGAACAGCAATGTGGAAGTGTAAGGTGAATAAACCCTTTCCTCCCCAACTTGCTTCTTGGTCATGATGTTTGTGCAGGAATAGAAACCCTGACTAAGACACCTAACTGAACCCACGTCTCAGGGTGGACCAGAGATTAAATTCCTTTTGCAGGGAGGGATGTCTGGGAAGGGTAGCTTATGGGCTAAAACCTCAGGACCTCTAGGTACCTCATTAGCATGGAGAGCTCTGTTCTGGGCCCAGGTGACCTCAGGTTACGTTTCCTTATGTGAGGCGTGTGGCACATGTTCCAGACCAGGAATCTGGCAGGCAGCTTGGAGTGGCCTAAATCTCAGGTATGTGCCTACCAAGTCTCCAGGTCTCAACCTGCTCTACCTTACCAAGCTTCCTGACATGGTTTTACCTTCCCATAGTTGAACAGGATGATTCAGTTTACTATTTTAAAAAGTTTAAAAACTCTTTGAAAATCTTTTCATTTTCATCGAATCAGTGTGGTAGTTTGAATATTTTTGGCCGAGGGAGTGGGACTTTTGGAAGCTGTGGCCTTGTTGGAGCAGGTGCGTCACTGTGAGCATGGGGCTTTAAGACCCTCATCCCAGCTGCTTGGAAGCCAGTCTTTTCCTGGCAGCCTTCAGATGAAGTTCTAGTACTCTCAGCTCCTCCTGCACCATGCCTGCCTGGGTGCTGCCATGCTCCCCACCTTGATGATAGTGGACTGAACCTCTGAACCTGTAAGCCAGCCCCAGTTAAATGTTGTCCTTATACAAGTTGCCTTGCTCATGGTGTCTGCTCACAGCAGTAAAACCTTAAGACAGTCAGTATAGGCAAGATTTGTTCTGGTGACTGATGGGCTCATTAACAAAGAAGTGAATCACACCCTACCATTTTAACTTAAGGCATGCATATATATATGTATGCACATGCATTGCACAGCATTTGATGTGGTGAACCGAATCCTGTTTTGAATAAATCACTAGAGTTGAGTTAAGAAGCAGCTATGAGAATATGGAGAAATCTCAGTGGGTAAAGCACTTTGGATCCCTATAGTCCACAATTTAAGCCTGACACAGTAGTGCATCTGTAATCTCAGTACTCCTATACTGAGATGGAAGCAGTAAGCAGGAGAATCCTAGAAGCTCATTCATTAACCATCGAGGCCGGTGCTTACCAGAGTAAACAGCGGAGGCCAACACCTGGGGCTGTCCGCTAACCTCTGTACAAGTCCCGTATCACTTGAACACGAGTGCTCAGACACACACACACACAGGACAACATCTTTGGCAAAGGTAGTTTAGTGAATGGGCTGTGGGTGTTCATAGGAAAAATGCTTGTAAGAGCAAATCCCTAGCACCTAAAAGGTTAAGTATAAAAATAAAGGCAGACTTATGGCCACCCTACCTCAAACCATGCAGACAAGGGGGCTAAGCATGACCTTGCAGGTTCACGGAGCTGCTGTAAGCCTTCCCTACCCATGCCTGAGAATCAAGGGACAGAGTCATTTGACTCTGACTTGAGAGGACCAGGCTTTTATAGAACCCTGTATTTGTCTACCTTAATTTCCAAGCACTGTGAAGAATTGCTTGTGCCTATCTGGTTGTGTGTGTGTGCATGTGTGTATGTATGTGTGTGTATGTATGCATGTATGTATGTGTCTATATCTCTATCTATCTATCTATCTATCTATCTATCTATCTATCTATCTATCTATGTATGAATGCACATAAACTGTGCAAGCAGCACCCATATTAGCCAAAAAAAGACATTGAATCCCCTGGAAGTGCAGTTAGACATGGCTGTAAGCGGCCATTTAAGTGCTGGGAAGCAAATGAGGGGCCTCTGGAAGGCAGACAGGTGCTTTTAACAGCTGATCTCTCGAAAATGTGATTTCTCCATGCCAAGCTGGGTCTCAGGCAATGCAAGGGTGGGAGTCAGCACTCAACTCCGAAAGTGAGTTGAATTTGATGACGATGATGTTGTTCTCCAGGGGGCCGTGATTTTTAAGGCTTCTGAGATGATTTCCATTGGAAATGACAGAGCTAAGGAAATGTGTTGCTGGAAATGTCAAGTGTTATTTTGAAAAGTAGGGGAATGCCAATGTCGTCTTCCAGCAGCTCTGATAGGTTGAATATGTCTGCCATGATTTACCATGATGTATGTGTCTGCTTCTGAACTCCTGGTTCCTATGGCTGGTATGGCTGAAATGAGCCAGTCTAAATCCCTGCTGCAGCCCCGCTAGAATTTGCAGTTTAATGTAACAGAAAGGAGACCAATCAAATCCCAACATCAACCTTATTAAAACCTCTGGTTTGCTTTTTAGTAAAGAGATTGATGCTTCAGATGTTTAGAAGCTAAGTCAGGTTTATCAGGCTTATCAAGTGTTTGCTCCCATTTCTAAGTCCGTGGTGGAATTGGTCAGTGTGTGCCTCCTTTTCTTTAAAATTCAGCGGAGTGTAGCAATGCATGCCGGTGGCCCTGGCTCTCAGGAGGCTGAGGAAGGAATAGTATTTCAGCTCAGGACAGAAGCAGTTAAACAATGGAGCCAGAGAATGAGAGTACATCAAGAACTCTTGATTATTTTTCTCCTCTTGTCATATATTGCATTCTGCTCCTTTAATTTAATTCTCCATATTTAATTTCTCCTCATGACCATATTTAATTTTTCATCCTTCACTGGCTGGAGTGCTTCTCCATGCATACTGGCTTTTTACTACATTAGCCAAGATGCTCACTTGCTCTCTGGATGAATACCTCCGGGTTACTTTTGCTGCAGTCAAACACCACGATCAAAAGCAAGTTGAGGAGAAAAGAGCTTACATAGCCTGTTTACAGTGCATAGAGCAAAGCCAAGGAAGGAACTCAAACTAGGTACGAACCTGGAGGCAGGAGCTGATACAGAGGCCAGAGAGGAGTGCTGCTTACTGGCTTGCTCCCCATGGCTTGCTGAACCAGCTTTTTTTAAAAACAGAACCCAGAACCACCAGTCCAGCGGTGGTACCTAGCCCCACAAGAGGCTAAACTCTCCTCATCAATCACTAATTAAGAAAATGCCCTACTGGCCTGCTTGCCTATAGTCAGATCTTTTATGAAGGCATTTTGTCAGGTGAGATGCCCTCATCTCAAGTTGACATGAAACTAGGCAGTACAATGAACAATGAAGAAAAGTAGTTCCAGAGGAAGTTTTGCTTGTGAAATCATCTGAGATGAATCTGGCGCTTTTAGCTTCTGCCATCCATGTGTTCACACTAATTCATTCATTGTTCCTGGACCCACTCTGCATGCTGTTTAACTCAAGCCAGGTTGTTACTGGGCTACCTTTCAGTCATTTCTACCTCCTTCAAAGGAAGCTATGAAGTGGCACAGGCCTCGAGAAAGTTTGAGAAAGTTTCTGCTGTCTCCTGGAGCTGGGAAATCCTTACCAAGGCCAATTCTCAGATAAGCACAAAGGACTGAGGGGCCTCTGTGATTTACGAAGGAGCTGCAGGGAGCTGGCTCCTCTTTCCTGTCGCTGTCTGGGGCTTCAGCATGGTAGCCCAGGGTGAGGCCAGGTTGAGGAAGTTAAGGACCACTGCAAATGTCCCCATGGATCCCCATGTGTGCACCCTCCTCTAAAACATCTCAGAGGAGATAATTCTACTTCCAGCCTTTGCTCTTCATGGAGGAAAAAAAAATTGTCTGGAGGACCTTTGAAAGACATATGGTTCCAGTTATGTGTTTGATCTGCACTAGAGACCATAGGAGCTTAATGATAGGGCTGTGGGACGATGTGTGGATCAAGTAAATCCATTTTGTTATATGCAACAAAGGCCTGGAAGTAAGACTGGCCTCCTGGAGACAGAGTGTGTCGTGGTGGGAGAAGAGTTGAGGGTCTGTACATACTTCAGGTCATGTGAAAAGATACTTTAAGTTTTGAATTTTTAAGATAATTCTATTGGCATATTTATTCTTCCATATTCAGTCCAACTTCAAACTGAAAACAAAATAATATAACTCTAGACAAAATATGGCTGATATTCTGGTTCCTGTCCATGTAAAAATCATATTTTACTCTATCTGTGAAGGATAAATGACCTGGAGCAATCTTCATGGTATCTCAGCCTGAAGTACGCCATTTGCCATGAAATATAAGCAAGTGCCAATGATACCCACAGCTGTGCTGACTAAGGGGTATTTATGCTCTTTAAAGCAATCCATATATAGAAAGAGATGGGGGGGGGAGGGAAAGAAATAAGAGGGTTATTTTGACCATACATCAGTCCACTTGAAATGTTCTGAGGATTGCAAGCACCTGTCCTTGTGTGCCCAAGGACCTGTCCTAAGGGATTAACTCCCTCAATTCTAACTCCCTGGGAGGTCTTAGAGGAAAGGGAGGAACAGAAGGGATATATATACCTTGTTGCGTGGTTCCAATCACCTACCAAGCTGCATGCTTCAGGCAGGTTTGCAGGCGCAGTAGAGTCTGGGATGTGGACTGAGGCAGAGCAGGCTTCTAGCTCTGCCTCCAGCAATAGCAACAGGCTATGCGACTGGTTGGAATGTGTGTCAAGTGACAGACACTCCACAGGTTCCACTTCTTAAGAAGAGACTCACTGTTACCACCTCATGACTGTTACCAGAAAGATCTTAAGTGACAGCAGTGACAGCAGCTGTATCTCAGAATCCTCCTGGCTACCTTGCAGATGACTCTGAGGCTCCACTTGGCTGGTGAAGAAGTTGTCTGTGGTCATGGAGTGAACTGTTGCTGGGGGATCCGAACTCACACTCAGGGTGGTTTTGGTTCTGATACCCAGTGCTCTTTCTGCCTGAATTCCAGCCCTCTGTTCTAATGTTACCATCCAATGCATGTGGAAGGATTCAGGACATTCACTTGAATTCTGTGTGTTTCAGTTTCATCGGAGGAAAAGGAAATGATAATTTATCTTTCAGGATTACCCTGCACCACATGCATAACATGTGTAAAGAAAGCATCTGGGATGGCATCTGCCACTAATGTTCCAGAGTTGGTGGAGTAGTGGGGGATGTAGCAGCTATCCAAGGTTCCAGACAGACAGTTCTCTGAGCTTTTCAGTCTAAGGTAACTACTGTCAACTGTCTGTTCACAACTGGTCAGAGCCTGAGACCAGGAGGGATGGATCTGGGCTTTAGCTCGGGTTCTTTGTTTACAGATTCCATTGACTGCTGAGCCTGTCACCTCCCCTTTAACTGCCTTAAAGTTTCTCACACATTCAATGACATGGTCCAACATCGTTCTCAGAAATGTTCAGTGGGCCCAAATATGTTCAGACCCTAAACTAGGTACTAAGGCCATCACACTCCACACACACACTCACACACACACACACACACACACACACACACACACACACACACACACACAGAGTTTGTAGAAGGGCCAGCTAGATTGCCCAACAGTAAAGACACTTATTTCCTTGCCTTACCACCAAGCCTGATGACCTGAGTCCAGTTCCCATGACCCATATAGCAGGAACCATTACCCAAGGAGGAAGTTCCCTACTGACATCCACTTTTGTGTGTGCACAAATGCACACACACACACACACACACACACACACTGGATAAAAATGTAAAAAATAAAAACAAACAAAAAATCCTACCCGTTTTAACAAAAAATTACCTAATTTTACCCTTGTGCCTCCTGATGTAGTACCCTGGGGACATAATGTAGTAGTGCCTTTCCAAAAATGCCTCATTTGGATTCTAGGGTAGTTTTTTGAGAACTATATAAATAGGAACTGCGTAGCTGATAAAAATGCTAGTCTCATGTTAAATGTCTTGGGAGTCACGTTCTTTTTGGTGTACACAGGAGAATGACCTGTAGGATGTATGCGGCAACATTAAGCTGTGTGACAAAACATGCCAACAAAGGGTCCAGGTGAAGGTGCCACCTGTGCGGTTGTTGCAAAGCTGCTAAAGTTTTAAAACGACAGCCCAGAGTTGAAAGAAAACAAGTTCCTGGGCCTCTTCCTATCCCTCCGTGCAATCACTTTCCCTGTTCTGTGATGGTTCATGTTATCAGCAACTTGACTGGGTTAAAATACACCTAGAGCATTAGTATCCTTGGAATTTTCCATTGAGGATTACCTGTGGAGGGAGACCTACCATGCAGGTGAGTGGCACTGTGCTCGCATCCTTCACAGAAAGAAAAGGAGAAAAGCAAGGGGGAAACTAAGCTCTGGCATTCTCTTCCTCTGCTCCCCGATCTGTCAGGATGTGAACAAGCAGCCACTGGGTCCTGCCAGCTTGCCTTCTTGCCATGATATATGGCTGACCTCTGAGCCAAAATAAACATCTCTTTCTTTACACTGCCTAAGTCAGGGAGTCTGTCCCAGGGAAGAGAGGTGATGAGCAACCCCCTCCAGGCTCTCCTCTCAGCTCTGAGTTAGCCAGGAAGGTGAGTGTCCTGGTTTATCAGGCTCAAAACATCGGATATATTTTGTGGTCTCCTTCCTGGCTTGCTGGCTTCTGGTTCAAGGCAAAGAAGAAACTAGTCCAGAAGTAACTGAGAAAACAGGGGCTGAAAATTAATACCAAAACAGTGCCACTCCTTGAGAGCCTAAAACCACCACACTGACTAAGTTTGGAATTAAACTGGAGATTTTTAACAGTCATTCTCTAATTAATTTAAAAGTAATGATAATGAATCCCTTCCTAACCAGGCGAGGTTTATATGTAAAGCTAGCATGGGTGCAAGTGGGCTGATGCAGGAGGAGTCTCATTCATGGCAAGGCAGGTCTGGACTGCACAGCAGCATTTTGTATCAAAAACACCAAACCAACCATCAAACCAAATATTCAACTTTTCATATGTAACAATTAAAAAGTGAGAGGGATGATGTTACTATCTATATCTTTGAAAATCTCTTTTATGTCTGGCTTAGTGGGAGTCAGACACTTTCTTTTGTGTATGTCCCAGTTCAGTTTGTCACAGTAACAAGCTTGGGCTGCAGACACTCTGGACATCTGAGCAATGAGAGACAGGTAATAAAAGAGTCTCTCAGTCATTTCCGTAACTGGGTTGTTTTCTTTGACCTGACCCAAGCTGGGTAAGTGCTCATTTTTTAAGGTTGGTTTGTTGTTGTTGTTCTTTCTCTCTTTCATTCTTTCTCTTTCTTTATTTCTTTCTCTCTTTCATTCTATTTCTTTCTTTCTTTCTTTCTTTCTTTCTTTCTTTCTTTCTTTCTTTCTTTCTTTCTTTCTTTTTCTTTCTTTCTCTCCCTTCCTTCCTTTCTTCCTCCCTCCCTTCCTTTTTCTTTTCCCTTTTCTTTTCTTTTCTTTTCTTCTTTCTTTCTTTCTTTCTTTTTTTTTTTTTTGAGGCAGGGTTTCTCATGTAGCCCTGGCTATCTTGGAACTTGCTCTGTAGACCAGGGTGGCTGGCCTCAGACTCAGACATCTGCCTGCCTCTCTCTGCCTCCCAATTCCAGGAATTAAAGGCCTGCATGGCCACCGCCACCACCACCTGGCTTTTAAGTCTGTTTTCAATGTGGGATGTGAATGAACTTTTCCTACTTTGATGTATTGATATATGATCATTGGTCCATTGTCTATCTTGCCACGGAAGCCTTCATGACCACTTATACTCTCCTCAGAAAAGGGATTCAATGAACTTGACAAGTTTTCCCGTGCTGGCATATCTCATTTTATAAGTGTTATGTTTGTTTTATATTTATGCATGTATATGCAAGTATGTTTTTGCACTGTGTGTTCCCATGGATGCCTCCACTTATAGCCACCGAGACATTGGATCCCTGGAACTGGAGCAATAGATAGTTGTGAAGCACCCTTGTAGGTGCTGGGAATTGAACAAAGTTCCTCTGTCAGAGCAGCCACTGCTCTTAATGGCTGAGCCATCTCTCCAGCCTAAACACATTTCATTTTTAATATATCTACTAGTCCTAACAGGCAAGCTTATTAATGGTGTTTTGCAAAATTATAATTTTCACTTCAAAGCTTCATTTAATCATAGGTAATAGGTGCTGTCATTGGCTTTTGTGAATCTGCAGGCTATATACCTGAAATTTAGGAAAATATCTATCAGACACCTCAGAGTAAATGGTTTGTCATTTGGTCTTTTCAGCAAAAAAAAAATAAAAAATTAAAAAAATGGTATTCTGTGAAAATGTGGCTAGTTTAGCTTATAGCTAATTAGGGGTATAGTGTTTTCCTTTATATTTGTTTTTTCTCAAGACTTCATACCATGGTAATATGGTGTGCAGACTTGCCATTTTCTTCTACAGAATAATGGAAAGATACTTGTGGGGGGTGCTATACCATGGAATTGGGAGGAGCCAGTCAGGAGCCAGAAGTGGGGTCAAATCATGTCCAACCTCGAAAATCTCAACTAGAGAGTGGTAGGGGTGAGGACCACTCCCTCCTCCGTCCAGGGTCTGCGTGCCCTGGGCCTCTCACCTTTATCCCCACTAAAGGAGGTCATGCGGTCACAACCAGGTTAAACTTCCCCTCTCCTCATCAGGTCATGGCCAGCAAGCACCTGGAACTCCTCTTTAAACACAAGGCATTGCCAGCACCTAGCCCCAACCAATGTTGTACACTCCCCACCTGCCTGCCTAGAAGTGTGTTTCTTGCAGGGCTCATCCTTTGCCTGAGGTCTCCATCATTGATTGAAGGGATGTAGCACAGTGGTAGGATAGGTAAACCACCTGGACAAGGTCTGGGGCTCTGTCCATCAGGCGCGAATAGTGGAGGTCAGAGGACAACTTACAGGGATCAGTTCCCTTTTTGCACCAGCATAGGCTCTGGGGATGACATGTGGGTCACTTGTGGGTGGCAAGTGCCCTTACCAGCAGGAACCGTTCTGCCGGCCCTGAAGTCACTAGTTTTATTTGTAACTACAAATACAACTTATTCCTAACATTTGCAGTATCTACAAATGAGTCTTAAAAGCCAACCAGGAGTTATTAACGTGAGAAATCCCTCTTCCTGTCTCTAAGCAGTGTATGAAAACTCTGAAATATCATGGAAAATATCTACTTTCCCACTCTTGCTTATTTGGGCAAATGTTCAAGTAAGTTAGCACCTTCACTGAAAAGTTAAGCTCATTAGCTTAATTACTTACCTGACTTAGGAACTGGACTACCATTTAAGGATGCTGTGTCTACCTGAAGTAATTTGTAAGTACCTAATAGATCTTATGCATATGTATTGTATACTTTTACTGAAAAAGTAATTTTTCTATTTTGTGTTTTTTTTTCTTTATAGATTTGATCAAAAAAATCATACAGAACAAGAACTTTGACATCTCAGTTGATTCCAAGGAGGTAAGCTTTTGTTTTTGTTATTAAGAATAGCAAATTTATTAAGAATAGCAAATAGTAGAAAGATCATGTTTGGTGTGAACACAGGCCTTCAAACAATCTTTTATTATTTTTTTTTTCAACCTGTAATTTGCTAACTTTTTGACTGAGGGTTTTTTTTTGTTTGTTTTTTGTTTTTTGTTTTTTTCGAGACAGGGTTTCTCTGTGTAGCCCTGGCTGTCCTGGAACTCACTTTATAGACCAAGCTGGCCACGAACTCAGAAATCTGCCTGCCTCTGCCTCCCAAGTGCTGGGATTAAAGGTGTGTGCCACCACGCCCGGCTTGATTGAGGATTTTTATGGAGTGCTGTTGTGTTTTATAAACCTCATTTTAGTGGCAGCAGAAATTTCAAAATTGGTTGTTGAGGAGAACCAAGTTATGTGTCATTCTAAAATTTCCTGAAAAGAAATACTAGATTTTGTTTGTTTGTTTGTTTGTTTGTTTGTTTGTTTGTTTGTTTTAGCTAAGGCAGGGAAACTCTAGACAGAAATGTTTGAGAATCCTTAGAAGCCAAAACCAGTGACAGAGAGGTTGATTTTGAAAACAGTTTGCTACACAACAACTTCCCATCTTTGCTCATTGCTGGGTTAGTGGTGCACCTGCTTAGGAGTGCATACTTGGTTGGAATTAAAGGAATGGCAGAGATAAGCAAGGTTGTTCCTTGGCATGCAGAGGCAGGACCTTATGGCTCCAGGGCAAAGGGTGATAAGGAAATCCATAGGCATGAAGCAGCACCCTGAGGAACAGAGGCAGTCACTTTGAGCAGAAGCCCTTACCACAAGTAGTGATTCTGGCAGAAGTGGAGAGGACCAGGGGTGGGTGGGTACGGGATGCTCTGGGCGTGCTGGGGACCAGGCGAGTAGAGGTCAGGTGTGGAAAAGCTGAACAGTTGGTCCAGAGAGGAAGACAAGTGATCCAGGCTGGATAACAGGAGGTGAGTGGAGGAGAGTGGTCAGGGTTTTCAGAGAGCTTTAAAGGAGCTTGCTGATCTCTGCCCAGCCCACCTGGCATGGCTGATCTGCTCCTTTTACTTCTGGGACTCAAAGAAAGTTCCATTGACACTGGTTAGTTATGAGTCAAAGACCCTGACAACACATAGATCTTTGTGTGTTGAATGTAGGGTGTTAAAAACCAGAGAAACGTGCTTGTCATATCCTCAGCTCCCAGTGAAGTAAGTAAGACATACCGCTCTTTCCTATTCTGCGCTGAGGATGGTGTCCAGGGGAACAAAGAGATAGCCAGCACAGGTCTGAATGTGAATGCCCACTGCCCCAATGGCTAATGAGTTCAAACCTTGGAATTAAAAACATCATCAGCTTCGTTTGCACCTTAGTTTGTAATAGGTGACACAGGAGAAGGATGACTATAAAAGCCAAAGAGGGAAACCTCTGTGGAAGCCATTTCATCTGGCAGCCGGGCCAACAGTGGGACTGTTGAAGAGGGAGCCAGCCACATTACCTCCTTCCTGCTCACTACCCTCCTAGAACTCTAAAGAGTACTCATCCGCCTTCAGTGCTCTCGTTTCTTTATATCACCAAAGCATCATCCAGATTGGCTCACATCTCTGGGCGAAATACAATAACTGTTGCTTTCCATGTGTCTGAAGAACATTAGCATGCCTGACTAATCCGATAGCCCAGATAGCAAGGGTTCTTCTGGGTGTGGGTAGAAACAGAAACTTCACCTCACTTGGACCCCTGTCTGGAGACTCCAAGGTGGTGGGGGAGGCCTGGAAGTGGTCCCAGCGACCTGTTTGACACCTCTTCAGAGGGAGAAGGCACACCCCTAGTCTGAATTCACATCCCATTTTCCATGAGGAAAGCACACCCCAGGGATCTTTGAGGGTACTTAGAAGACAGTACACTGCAGGAATTATTGGGTTTTACTGACTGCAATAGGCTTGGGCCTGTAACCGTCACGAGCATCAGCTCATCCCAAACATGACGAAGCACTGATAGCAGAGTGACCGTGATGTCACTGGCTGCCATTTCCTTTCTAGTTTTTGTAAAGCCTCATCAGGACTATTTTCTGCTTCTTCTGTCCACGAGGGCACCAAGACTCAGCGTGGCATTGGTAGCAATACTATAAATGTTCCCTAAAGGCTTTGGTATTGTTCTTCAGGTCTGGCTACTGGTATTTTTAGAAGATCCCTAAATGGTTATAATAGGCAACTGAATAGAGAATCATAGGACACCAAGGTATAGAATCACGATTGTAACTGCTGTGTAACAGAAATAAATTTATCCCATGGGACAACTCATTTAGAAAGAGAGCAGTGAAAATTTACCCACCCAAGTCCACGGAGGTGTTTATTGTACCGTGTCAAATTTACCAGGCAAGGCTGATTGTTGGGTTGGAGAAATTACAAAAGAATTAGATGTTTGTTATAGCTTATAAGTAGAGTGACCATCTTAGTTAGGGTTTTACTGCTGTGAACAGACACCACGACGAAAGCAAGTCTTATAAATGACAACATTTAATTGGGACTGGCTTACTGGTTAAGAGGTTCAGTCCATTATCCTCAAGGCAGGAATATGACAGCATCCAGGCAGGCAGAGTGCAGGAGGAGCTGAGAGTTCTACATCTTTATATGAAGGCTGCTAAAAGAATACTGGCTTCCAGGCAGCTAGGATGAGAGAGTCTTAAAACCCATGCACACGATGACACACCTACTCCAACAAGGACACACTTACTCCAACAAGGCCACACCTACTCCAACAAGGCCACACCTCCAAATAGTACCACTCCCTGAACCAAGCATGTACAAACCATCACAGTGACCTTTCTAATCCAGTATGACCAGCCACAATATCAACTGAGGACAGATTTCCCCGAATTACTCAGTTGTAATCTTCACGTGAGAGCTCTCTTAAAATACAGATACTTGGCCTTCTTCAGACCTGGAGTCATGTACTGTAAGGGAACAGGAGCCAGAAATTAGTTATACTGGGAGGTCCTCAGGGTTGGCAGATGTGGGAGTCAAGGTTGTGAGTGGTATCAAGCTTGTGGGCTCCCCCAGGAAGACAGAATAAGGCTTGTCAAGGTGACCCTTGTGGACATGTATATCTGAAATGTCCCCAACCCTCAACATTTTCAGTGTTTTGGTTAAAAATTATTAGAATCACAAGCATTGTTCTTTCAGGGGTTTGAGGATCTGCCCCGGATAAGAAACAGTTTGCACACATTCAAATGTCCAAACCAGACAACTTCAAGACGGCGATATGGAGAATGACACAGACACCTCGGTTTATTTTGCTCCAGAGGGCATTTAGAAACAACTATAGCATGACTGGAGAGATGGCTCAGTGGGTAAGAGCACTGACGGCTCTTCCAAAGGTCCTAAGTTCAAACCCCAGCAACCACATGGTGGCTCACAACCACCCATAATGAGGTCTGATGCCCTCTTCTGGTGCATTGAAGTCAACCACAGTGAACTTATTTATAATAATAAAAAAAATCTTTGGGCCTGAGCGAGGGGGCTGACCAGAGTGAGCAGGGTTGACCGGAGTGAGCAGAGGTCCTAAAATTCAATTCCCAACAACCACATGAAGGCTTACAACCATCTGTACAACTACAGTGTACTCACATACATAAAAGGAAGGAAGGAAGAGAGAAAGAGAGACGGAAAGAAAAATGCACTAAGAGCTGCTTTATTTTCCTCTCCTCCTTATGGTTTGGTTCATTTTCCTGACTGACTGACTGACTGACTGATTGACTGGTCTCCATCTCTAGACCATGCTGAGGAATATCTGGTCTTGGGTTATGGCTTTTATGCCATTAGCATATCAGTTGACTTAGTTTTGGTTGGGTAAGTATTGCATGTGGGGCTTGCTTTCTTGGAGTTAGTATAACAGGAGATGGCAATATGGTAGCCAGGTCTTCTAAGTGAGAATATTACCTCTAACGGCAAGATCAGGGACACTGTGTCATATGAAAGAATACATACAATGGCTAGACTTTCTGGAGGAGGCAGCATCTCTTCTAAGACTTGAGTTTCCTCCAGTGAGTGATGAATGAGCATGGATGAGTGATGGATGATAGGGAGGCAACCTGGGAAGTCAGGGTGAGGAGGGAAAAGAGAAAATGATTTGCCAGAATGACAACAACCAACTTAGAATGGCCAAGAAAAATGAGGAGGTGAACCCCAGATTGGCTAGTAAAGCTCCATGCTGGGAAGCTTGCATTAGAAATGGTGGAACTTTATTGGAAGCTGTTAAACAAGGGAAGGACATTTCCAGATTTATTTCATTCTAGAGGGCGCACTTTAGAAGAGTTGTCTTTGATTCTTGGACTAGAGGCTGCCCTTGTTACTGCTTCATAAAGATCATATAGCAAGCATGTTAACATCTATAACTGCCCTGTGATTGCTTTTTCCCTAACTGATGATCATGCTGACTTTGAACCTTTCAAAAACCCAAACATGAATTCCGGAACTTGACTCTGTAATATTGGTTCTCCATATGCACTCAAGAATCTCTATCCTGTTCTCATGTGGATCCCCCACCATGTTATTTTACCATGTGGAATATGGTTATGGTGAATGACTCACGTGACTTTTCTGTTTTATTTCGATGCATGCTGCCTCTGCTACACACAAACTCCTCAACTGCTTTGATTTCCACAGCCAGAAATCATAGTCTTGGCTCTGAAGGTAAACTGTGTGCTTGCTCTCTGTTCTGTGTCATTGTTCGTCTTAGGTCAATGGCTAGTGCTGTCTCTGTCGGTACTTTCTGTTCTTCCCTGGTGATTCCACTGTGATAATGTTTCAATTTGTTTTGTCTGTGTCATCTCTGTGGTGTGTGAGGACCTAAGATCAGTTCTGCTCTAGGGCAGGGTAGGAGAAAGAGGAAGGAAATCATACAACCTCATTCATGACCCTGACTGATACCTAATTGATAAAATTGGGAAGGTTGTATAGAACTTATAATCTTTCGTTGTTGTTGTTGTTGAAGCTAAACTGATGCACTATAAACATTTTAATACATCTTCTTTTCTGGATTTGAGTTTATTGCTTCCTGTGGTTCTGAAAATATTTAAAACTCCTTTTAATTATTAAATAATTTTGTTTGCTGAGAAATGGGAGCACATCTGTAAGTATGTGAGAATTTGGAGTGTATGGGTTGGTTTCTTAGTTGGCCAATGATATTAGTTCTCAAGGAAATGCTAAAGAGTCAGTAAATAACAGGTGTTCACGGATAGGAGAAAGAGGCTACACACACACACACACACACACACACACACACACACACACACACACTGATGAACTCAGCCTTTTTTTTTTTTTTTTTAGCATTTTAACTTTAGTATTGAAATGAAGAATATTTAAGTGTCAGCTGCACCCTGATTCATACATGATCAATTGTCTATAGCTAATTGCTATCAATTGATCATTGATCATTGACTCTAAGCAGTTGCTTTTGCCTTGAATCCGTGACAGTTCATCCCTGATGCCTATGAGGCTCATCATATTAATGGCTATTTTCCCAGTGGGAACTAGGCTCTCCTAGAAGGAGGTAGCTGATTTCAGTTTTAGTGTTCTCTGCCAAGGCATCACATTCACCTCTGGCAGGGTTGTCCACCCAGTAGGGCTGCTGTCTGTACATCAGGCCATTTAAACCAAGAGACAGGCACTGAGGCAAGGCAGGCAGCTGAGGAGAGCCAGCTAGCTGGGAGGAGGTAGCTCATTCTGGTGGACATTCAGGAGTGATGACAGAGACAATAGGGTAGGGGATCGCACACTGGTGGGTGGCTGCTAATGACAGGTGGCCAGAGGGCACAGACATAATCACGTCCCTGTGTCCGGAGATGCTTTTTAGCTCTGCAGATCTCAGGGACAGAAGTCACTCTTTTCTTCAGCTGATTTTGTCACTGCCATATTCCACTGTGGACAGGCTCCAGGGAGTGGAAGCCTTGAGTTCTTCTTTGATTGCCTCACTCATAGAAATGAGGGGAAAAAAAAACTGACATCATTCAACTGTGAAAAGATAAAGTGAGTTGGTTAAACAGGAAATTGGATGTGAGGTCAGGTCTCAGTGCACACCTAAAGGAGCAAGGCTCATATCTTGTCCGACCCTTCATTTTAGCACCTACCTCATACACTGCTATTTTGTTTGTTCACGAATCATCAAATGCCATCCTGTGAGTTTTCTGCCATTCTAGTTGGTAGAGTACTTGCTTAGCTTTCATGAATTTCTGAGTTCCATCCTCAGTACCACATAAGCTAGGCATGGAGACACACATCCCATAATTGAAGCATCCAAGAGGTGGAGGCAAGGGGATCATTTTTCACTACTGAGACCAGCCTGGGATTCAGGGAAGTTTGTCTCAAAAACAAAAGAAAGCATCAGGGAGTGAGCATACAAACAAGAGAAATGCAAGTGATTCTGTGCACAGACTGGAATGAAAGGTTATTTCATCCTCTAGGACATTGATTGATCCATGTACTCCAGGACCAAGCTAGCAGGGAGAGTGAAAAGAGTTATGGTCTAATCTAATGATTGTATGTGGGAGTTAGGCTGGATCCTGGGAGCTCAGGACCAGTGTGGACACCGGCTGCCAATGCCAAGCCCCGTAGTCACCAGGTCTGCCTCTTGGACGGCAGAGTCTTCCTCTTGGACAGCAGAGAAAGCTTCACTTGCTACTGCCTGGTGATTGCCTAGGTACTTCCTCTTTAAGCATACGTTATCTCTCCTTCTCACAATGACCTGATGAGAGCCATACTGTTATTCTCAGTGTCTGTGTGGAAAAGGTAAAGAAAGGCCTTGTGCTTGAGTCACTCAGAATGTCTATACTTCGTTCAACATGGAGATCCTTTTAGAAACATGGAGTTTGTCACTAATCAATCCCATCCAACATGGTTCAAATCTTTCCTAATCTCTACTTGTTCTGTCTCCCTGGTGTAAAGCACCCTGTGTATGTACAACTCTCTATGCAGAGCTATTTTTTTAAGTCATCTGGAAAACAAAATGCCCTTGGAATTGAAAGTAAACCATTTCTCACTTGACCTTGCTCTTAGGGTAACTTCCAGGCAATTGAGAGGGCTATGAAACTCTCGGCCAGCATTCTGGTAATCCAGGACTCTACTTCCTTCAACAGAGAGTTTCTAAATGGAAAAGTCCTCAACTGAGTGCATACTGGGGTCCTCACAATAGCTAGCACCTGTGGAATCTTCTCCCTGTTTTGTGTGACGTGTGCTGTGCTTTTCCTTTGCACTGCAGGTTGCCCTCTATGAGATCGGAGTTCTTATCTGCACCATCCTGGGCCTGCTGTTCATTATCCTCATGCCTCTGGTGGGCTGCTTCTTTTGTATGTGCCGTTGCTGCAACAAATGCGGCGGAGAGATGCACCAGCGGCAGAAGCAGAGTGCGCCATGCCGGAGGAAGTGCTTGGGCCTCTCCCTCCTGGTGATTTGTCTGCTCATGAGGCAAGTCAAGTCTCCAACCGCAGGCAGCTGCCATTAGGGTGTTGCAGGGAGCTGGGGGAATGTCTGCTTTTATCCATGAGTTTGTTTTATTTCCTCTTCCTCCTCCTCTCCTGTCTTCTTTTGTCTTTCTTCTTTTTTCTCCCTCCTCCTGCATCTCTTTCTTCTTCTTTCATTTTTCTTCTGTCCAGAGTTCACAATGTAGATTTGGCTATCCTGGAACTCACTATATACATATACACTAGTCTGGTCTTGAACTCACAGAGATCTAGCTGCATCTGCCTCCCAAAATGTTGGAATTAAAGGCATGTATCACTACACCCAGCCTCTTTTTTTTGTAGACACTATCCCACTATAGAGTATAGGCTGACCTTGAACTTAGTAAGGACTGCAAAAGTCCTGGCTGGATCTGAACATCTAATAGTGTGCCTATTTTGGCTTCCAAGTCCTGGGATAAGAGGCATGCCCCAGCACACCCAGCTAAAGTGAAACAAAACAGAAAGGAACAGTGGAAGTGACTCACAAGGGTGCCACTGTCAACTAGATAATAGCATAGTCTGGAAGTTGTCCTGCCTTACTCCCTGAGAGGTCCTTTTGGCAGTTTTTCCTCTTGTAGATGTCCTGATAAGTTGTGTGTGTGTGCCGCTCCCCCCCCCCCAACACAGGAATGTGTGAATTCAGGTATGCATATGCCATGGCCTCTATGAGGTCACAGGACAACCTTGGCAGTAACTCCTCATCTTCCCCCTTGCTTAAGGCAGGGCCTCTTTGGTTTTTTTCCCTAAGAGAACTCTAGGTTAGCTGCTTCAAGCTTCCAGGAATTCTCTTGTCCTCTCCTCCCATGCCCCGTAGGCATACTGAGATTACAGATGTTTGCCACAAAGTTCCCCAGATTTGAGTTCAAGTCTTTCCGCTTCTGTGGCAAGCACTTTTACCCACTGAGCCAGGTCTCCATCCCCAGGCAAACTTAATGGCTGAAAGCATTTACCTCCTTCCTCTGACCCCTCTGTGGAGGCTCACAGCTTGAGCAGAAGCAGGAAGGAGAGCCTCTGTTTGCTAGTTGAATCCATGAACTCTGTGAATTTGTAAAGATTGTTGAACATAAAGAACTCCCTAGTCATTTTGATAAATGCTCTTCTTGAGTGTGCCATTTGCCCCGGCTTGTGAAGTCTAGAGAATTCCTTCATAAGCCAAGGATGTTCATGTGTAATTCCCGCTGTTGATAAGAGTTTCCAGCTGATGGCAGACCAGAAACATGCATGCCTTTAAGACGGTGCTGTTTTGTAGGAGCTACATCTCTTTCCCAGCTGAAGACTGTCTCCCAAGAGGCCCCCCTTATTGTGACACAGCTCTCCAATGCTTATACCTTTTTAGATTTTTTAAAAAATTGCATTTTAATTTATTGTGTGTGTGGCAAATGTGCTTGCTCCCAAGGGTGGGGTAGGGAGCAGAGTGCATACATGGAGAGGTCAGAGGGCAACTCCTGAAAGGGTCTCTTCTCTACCTTCATCATGCCCGTTCTGGGGATTGAACTCCGATCGTTAAGCTTGGCAGTAAGTCCCTTTACCCACTGAGCCATCCTGCCTGACCTCAGTGAGCATTTCCTACACTAAAAGAAATGAAGTGTCATGTGCACAGTCCTGAACCTGATGGCTACAGTCACAACAAGGCTCAGCGGTGAGTACTCTACTCTGCTTTCTGAAAACACCACCCCTGGCTCAGCAGCAGTCTAACCATACTAATTGGGACTTTAAGCATAAAGCAAAGTCCTACAATTGAAGTTCTGGGTCCAAACCCAGAGGAAGTGCTTAAGTGGGGTCATTATTAAAGGCTTGACCAGGACGCATGGCTTATAGATATACCTACCAAAGATTTCACCGATCTAGATCTACCTGCAAGAAAGATGACAAGAAAAAGAAATGTGCAGATCTGATAAAGCAATAAAGGGAGCACACTTTGTTCATTTTTTTGCCTTAGAGACAGTGTTTCTCTACATAGCCTGGCTATTCTGCAACTCACTGTGTAGAACAGGCTGGTCTCAAACTCACAGAAATCCACCTGCCTCTGCCTCCAGAGTGCTGGGATCAAAGGCATGTGCCACCACACTTGGAAAAACACCTTTTAATATTTGACCAAAAAAAAAAAAATTATGTGCAGGGACTGACGAAGCCAATGGCTGTCCCTGGTAAAGAAAATGAAGGTTCCTGGGGAGCTGGACGGTGTTCAGCTGCTTGCCTCCTGAGTTACTAGTGCAGGCCTGGGTTGCCTATTGAATTGATATAAACGTGACCAACAAAGACTTCCCATCACCAACCAAAGCAATTCAGTACCTCTTGTCCCAGAGAAGTGACAGCTGGATCAAAGACAGGGCTTACCTGAAAATACTAGAAGTATAAACATTAACCAAGTATTAGTTAGTATTAACCAAGTATTAGTTAGTATGTGCACACACAGGACCCGGATACCATTAACCAAGTGTTAGTTAGTATGTGCACACACAGGACCCGGATACATGTGCCCTCAACTTCCTGCACTTCTGCTTAGTCCTTCCTTTCTCACTTGAACTCAAAGTGTGGACATATCTTCTCCATCTCTGACCTTTTCTGCTTTGTCTGTCTGCCGCAAACAATTCAAATCTCTTCTTTCCCTGGTAATTCCTGAAGTGTCTGTCTCTCTCCTTACTTCCCTTTGAAGCCTTCTCAGGAATGACTAGACCCAGCAGGGCAGTATGGGAAGGGGGAGGGGAAGTTAGCAAAGGAATGCGAATTATAGCCTAAAGACCCTTCAGACTCTACAGGGGTTCCCTAGTGTTTCCAGGAAGCTGGAGACCGCATGTTTCCTTCGCCCACAGATTTGACTTGTATGCTTTTCATCTACACACCCTAGACATTAAGAACTAGGCTCAAATCAGGAGGTCAGGAGGTCACGCTGCCTTTGAGCTTTCCCTAAAGGCAGCTCTAGAATGTGAGAACCTTGGGACCTGGCCACATGATTCTGCCGTCTGTCTGTCTGTCAGTCTGCAGAGGATTGCATTCCCACTCCTTTGGCTGGGTCAGCAGATGTAACTTCCTCAGAAAAAAAAAATAATTTGTCTTTCCTTCACACTTGTCAACAACTACATTTGTCAGTGTCCCAAAGGCTATGTAAGAGAAGAGAAGGTTGAGAAGACAGCTTAGTATTTTAGAGGGCATGCTGCTCTTGCAGAGGACACAAGTGCAGTCCAAGCACTCCCTGGGCAGCTCCCAACCACTTGTAACTCTCGCCCCAGGGACCCAACACCCTTTCCTGGACTCTGTGAGCACTGGACTCAATTGCATGCACCCATACACAGACACACAACCATGCACGTAAGTAAAGGTAAAGATGAATCTAGAAGGAAAAGAATAGCCTAAACCCATCCATGCCTTGAGTTTTGGGAAGTTTCTGGAGAGCATCGGAAGTCAGCTTTGGTAACAATTATCCTGGAGAACTAAAGCTTCTACATTTATCTAAGCATAGGATGTGCAGACCACCCCCTGGCTTGGAGGGCAGAGCATCTCAAGAAAACAGATCAGTCTGTATCCCGCCAGCCAGAGTATCTTGCATCTTTGTTAATGGCAAGAGATCTGGCTGTTTAAAATTTAAATAGGTAACTTTTAAGAAGGAAGAGCTCCGTTACTGCTCGCTAAAAGCATTTGTTTGGCTTTTCACTGGCCAATTTCATGAAGGTTGTAGACAGGGGAAAAATTGCTTCATTTTCTAAAGATTTGGTCTATAAAGCTCTTTTTTGTTTCTCACCTTTCTTCCCTCCCTCTAAACCCTCTCATTTACCCCATCTTTCTCTCTTTCAAATTCATAGCTTTTTTTCATTAATTGTTGTTACATGCATATATGTGTGTGTATATACATATATTTTCTTTTATAAATTTTTTATTTATTATTATTAATCATTCCATTTGTTTATATCTCAAATGATATCCCACTTTCACCACCACCCCATCCCACATCTGCTCTCCCCCTCCCTCTATAAAAGCTCTTAAGTCTATATTTGTAAGTGTGTGAGATTATTTTCCACAGTATACAAACAATTCATAATGCCATTTATCCTACGAATAAAAGTTCCTGTCTTCTGCTTAGATTCTGAAGGCATTTTGCTCTACTACACCAAAGCACCTATTTGGTAGTTTAAGAAGAGTTACATCTGGTTCCCCTGACGGGCATGCATTGATGTTTTATGGCTTGTTTGCCTTGGGTCATTCTTTTCTCATTGTCTTCATGCCCTAGGCATTGACTGGTATCTGTTACAATGAAGAAAAAATATGTGGCTCTAATATTTGCTTTAAAATACAATGAATGACAGCAAGTGTCTAGCTCGACGGCAAATAGAGGCATTCGTTTTCTATTTAGTTTAAATGAAAGGTTTAAGTTAGAGCTCATAACTGGAAACTAGCATTGGTCAACACAGTGAAGTCTTTCTCAGTTGCTAGCATTTGCTCATGGGGAGGTTTTATGTAAGAACTCAGTTTACAGGTGTTTGTAGATGCTGGGAAGTTCCTTTTTGGTGTTACTTTGGAGAACTACAGAGAAAATGTTCTGCCAGCCACCTGCCATCTTCCAGGTCTCAGGCCACCCTGTTTCCTCTCATGCTTTCTTTCTGACCATGAGGGCTTTTGAACTTGTTATTTTAAACATTGTTGTTGTTATCATCTTTGGGTGTTTTATATTCATGTGTCTGTTCATTTTGTGCGTGCCTGATGCCTGCAAAGGCCAGATCCTCAGGAACTGGAATCACAGAGTGAGCATGTGGGTGCTAGGGTTTGAACCTGGGTCCTCTGGAAAAGCATCCTTGCTAACTGCCAAGCAGTCTTCCCAGCCCTTGGAGTTGTCATTTTTTAACCTAAACATAAACATGTACACTGGAAATTTGCTTGCAAAGTTGTTGAGATCATTTGCAGAACTCTGTTTAGCACAGATTTTTTTTTTTTTTTTTTTTGTTAAAGTTATTGATAGCATGATTTAGATCGTCTCTAGCTGGGCTTTCCAGAACTGCGTTCTTGACAGTTGGAAAGTTTGGAAAGAATATTTTCCGAAAGGTTGTACGGCAGTTCGTTGATCTGAGTGACTGTCTTGTGAGTAAAGTCATATAGAATAAAGGACAAGGGCAGTTTCTGATGTCTACTCTGAGCACACAGCAAGTGTCAGCAGATCAAGTTTAGAACAAACCTTCAAGCGTTCAGGAATGAGGACAGGCTACATAAGGCAAAGTTGACAGGGAGGTGGTTGCGACCTCCTTTTAGGGGCATTGGACTTAGGTATAACTAAGAGTAAACCTCAGCAGGCATTGCGACACACGACATCACAGATTCCTGTGGAAGAGCTCCTTTCATGGGGATAGACAGGAAAAGGTCAATAGGAAGTGGTGAACTTCCTGGTCCACTTTGACTTATTCCATGACCAAATGGGTCTGTTGCTCAGTTAGAAGGAATGACTGAGATCGCTTGTAGCATGCAGGGAGAGAAAGTCTGATTCCCCAGGGTGGATACCAGCTCTACTTAGGGGGTGATTCTGACTTGTCAAAACCCAAATATTCGAACCTGGCTTAGTTAAATAAAGACCCTTGTACATCACCAGGTTTCAGTTTTTGGTTGTGTGTGTTTGTGTGTGCATGCGTGCCTTGCACATAACTCTAAAATCATTGAGTCACTAACCTAGCTTAGGATTAGGGTGTCTTGCTCACCAGTAATGATTTTAACTGAGGCACACTGTCTGCTTCATATAGAAATATAAGTGTAGGACAGAGTGTGGGTCATATGGCAGTTCAAAGGGTACAGGACATTTTGTCTTCATTTTCTGAGGTTGCACTAAGATGGGACTCAAGCTTTAGAATAAACAAGTTCCTAGGGAATTTGTGGACATCCCCCAAGCCCTTCTCCTTTGCAGTGTGAGCAGTGTTTATACATCCTAGGGTGGATTCCAGCTGGTTTATAATATCAGCTCCAAGCTGCCCTGGCTCCAAGCTGGCTGAGGCTCAGATAGAAAGAAGGTCTTTACGGAGTTAGTGGGGATAGGGGTTGGGGGGGGGGTGGGTGAAGTGGGGGGATGGGGAGTGGGGAGGTGGTGGGAGGTGGGGTGGGGATGAGGAACCAGGTCCAAGTCACATGTTCTGGCTCTCCTAATTCCACCATAGCTCACTAGGCTGAGTTAAGTGCTGTGCAATGTCATGTGCCACATAGGCATGTTAGTGTCACTGGCAGCCCGAGAGGAACTGTATTATTGTCCCAGGAAGACAAGTTTTAAGAACGAGATACCACATACGAACTAAGCACTCCTCCGGCTGCAACAGTACTTTTTATTTGTTTAGAATATATATTTTTTTTACTATGTGTCTGTGGCTATGTGCGTTTATTTGTTCATATGTGTGTATTTGTGATTATGTATCCATGTGTGTATGTGTGTGTGGGGGGGTATGAGCACTGGAATGTGGATGCCCTTGAAAGCCAGAGGCATTGGATGCCCCCAAGCTGGCAATACAGTTGGTTGTAAGCAGCCCCTCAGGTGCTAGGAACTAAGCTTGGGTTTTCTGGAAGAACAGTTGTGAATACTTCCTGCTGAGCCATTTCTCTGGCTCCCCATGGAGCAGTACTCTTAAACAGAGTGAATCTATGTCCTGGGACTCAGATTTTGTTGTTGTTGTTCATTTGTTTGTTTGGTTGGTTTTTTTGTTGTTGTTTTGTTTTGGGTGACATGGGATTTTTTCAATGCAAAAAAGCAGGATGCCTGTTATCCCACTGGTATGGAGATTGCTTGGTAACTTGATAGGCTGTTCCATATTGTTTTCCCAAGATTTATTTGGTACTTGCTAACCTGTTCATAAAACATATGCACATTGTACACTGGATACAAAAATAACAGTTTTGGTCTTTTCTGTCTGTGGGTAAAACGGGTTGTGCTATTTATTAATTCCTTGCTGCCCTCTAGTGGTCAGATTGAAAATTAGTTTGGCTTTTAGCTCCCCTGCCTTGAGGGGTTTGTTTTAATTTTGAGACAAGGTCTCTTTGTGCAGCTCAGGTTAGTCCGGAGCTCTGAGGTCTTCTCACTTTGCTCTTCCAAGTGTCAGGATAATGGGTGTGTGCTACCACGCCTGGCTAAGCCTTTACTCCTGCAGCCGATAAAATTCTAAGGTCCAGAGGCTCTGCCTCAACAAATGAACCAATTTGTATAACTTAAACCAAGAGACTGATAGTGGCTAATAAGCACAAGCGCTTTTAGTACCCTTAAATTCAGTCTTTTGAGATAGGAAGAAGGTTTTAATTTCCACATAGGCTAGTCTTTCCTGCAAGGTGGCTATATGAAGGCATTTGGAATCCCTTATGATATGTATTTTATGTAGAGAAAAGTATTTTCTTCATAAGTACATATTCAAGAATTTCCCTGAGGAAAATACAACCCTCAGCAAGAGAACCAGGACACTTCTAGCACTACTGTTTGGGTGGCTTTTGTACTTCATATGTGTGGTGTGTTCACTTCAAGTTGTCATCTTGACATAGCCTGGTGTCATGTGGGAGGAAACCGCTGTGGGTGTATTTTATCCCAGCAAAAGGGAAATGACATTAAGTCTTCCCACAGTGCTTTAATGCTGAAATACCTTATTTCTTTTCAATCTGGACAACACAGAAACTAACAATTAAATGAAGAAACATCAGACATTCCAAGTCCCTCTTCCCATTTTGCTATTTCCCTCTTCTATGAGGGTAGCTAAGGTGCGTGATAATGTTTGTGTGGGTGTAAGAGGATATACCCACAAGGTGCATGCATGTATGTGCGAGCACATACAGACAGACACACACACATAAACACACACTCACACACCTGACACAGCCTATGCCTTTGTCCCTGTCCTTCCAGCATTTGTTGTGAACACTGTTCATTTATGAGAGCCATAACACAGTACTCTATCCTAAACAGAGATCTGTCTTCAGAGCCTTAGTCCTGTCTTGTGTTTTGGTGGTGTGCAATGGTGGTCTTAGTGGGTAGGCTGTAGTGGGAGGTGGTGGCGGTGGCTGTTCGTCGGCTCCTGTGCTGCTGAGGACATTGGATCCTGGCCAACACTTTTTTCTTTCCCTACAGCCTTGGCATTATATATGGCTTTGTGGCTAACCAACAGACGAGGACGCGGGTCAGAGGGACCCAGAAACTGGCAGAGAGCAATTTCAGAGACTTTCAAACACTCCTGACTGAAACCTCAAAGGTAAAAACCTACAGCCTGAGCGTTCCCTGGCGCTTTGTGTGAGCTGCTCTGAGAACCTGTGTGTGCATTTAGCAGCTCAGACAAGCCTTTTAAAAAGTCAGTGAACCCACGTGGAAAGCCATTGCCCTTTAATGATGCAGATGAAGAAACACAACCAGAGAGTTCACAAAAGCATGGAAATATGGTTTCCATAGCTTTAAGATATAGGTGTCTTATTTTGCTCTATTTTATTTAGGCATAACAAAAATCATTGCACATATAAAAGTACCTAACAATTTTAAGTGTCTCACTGTGGGTTGCTTTGTTTTTTGTTTGTTGTTGTTGTTGACATTGTTGGATGGATGCTCTTGCCTTTGGTGGGTATAGTTAACTAACCCCTTATCATTTACATAATTACTATTAAGATAGAATTCACTAGCTTTATGCACACCTGCTTATTATTATCTGTGTAGGTATGTCTGTCTACTTAGGAAGGACTTTCTTTTCTCTCTGTCACACACACACATACATACACACACATCTCTCTAACACACACACACACACACACACACACACACACACACACCATGTCACTTTGGAAGACAGCAAGCAGAATGGCTGAAGGCAGTGATGGGCAAGCCTCTTTTGTCCTCATCCGAGGAGTGTGTTGATGCCTATACCCAATATGACTTGGAAAATATCTGAGCAGGAACCGGCCTAAGCTTCGTGTGAAGCTCATGGATATCCGGCATTGGTGGGGAGTCTCCCCAAAACAATGGATCCTTGAACAAGGTGTGGCATTCTGAATTGACGCTGTCCTTAAAATGCTGTGCATCAAGTGTGTCAAGAAGCTGGAAGTAAAAGGCAGAGACATTTGGGAGGTGGAGAATAGAGAGCTTAACCCTGCCAGGCTTTGCAGGTAGCACTCGTAGAGCTACCTTTCTGCCACCATGTAAACAAAGGCTCATGCTTATCATGTGACATCTTAAAGATTCCACAGAACCCCACCCCCACCCCCCCACCCCCCAATGCCAAAAGTAACACCAGTGCTCCTGAAAACTAGGCTGTCTCTCATCCTTTTATAAAGAGAGTAAATTCCTCCGGCTTTGGGGAAACAACCTGGTTGAACATATATGAAGACCTCTAACAAGTTTTACAGATAATTGAACAGGCAACTGACAGACAGAATATAGCTGTCTCCAAACAGAGCAAGACGTTTCACCTCTGGCAATCAGGGAAATGAAAATGTAAACTCTGAGTTGTGTTCCCTGGGAAGGTTGGCAACCCTAGTAGAATGTTAACCCAGCCTCACAGAGAAGCAGGCCACCATAGATGAGACCAGTCAGGAACAGTCAATATCATGGACTCACGCATCAAAACTTTAGCAGGTCTTCTTGTTCATTGTTTCTTGAGTCTGGGCTCTCTGTGACCTGTTTATCACCAGAGGAGCACAGTGGACATGACCTTGGGCTTAGTTGGAAACATCTAGGAGCCTTGCATCGAGTACCTATCAGCCTTTCTTTGATGGTGATCCTAAGGATATCTTGGGAAGATACCCAGGCTGGTCACTAAGAAGATGCAAGAACGTATGGAGAGAGACAGACCCACCTCTGATCATGCATTCAGTGCTCACCATGATCCGTCTAGCTGGTCCACAGAACCATGAGACATAAGACATGGCCACAGCTAGTCAGTTTATACTTAGTAAGTAAGCACAAGAGATAAGTTTGTATGTAATAGGCGGTAAAATGTGGGAGTACCAGATGAGCGTTCACCACCTCTTAGCTATATCTTTTTCACAGTGCTCAGAGTTAATATTTTTTTTAAATCTTAAGTTTTAAATACTATCTTTGTATAATGACTTTGCACCTCAAAGGGCAGATGCCATGTAACTTTCTTTTCCAGCAAATTGACTATATAGTGGAGCAGTGCAACAACACCAAGAACAAGGTGTTCTCAGACCTGGATGGTGAGTAGCACTGAAAGATGGTTTGCACTTTTGTTGTTACGGCTCAGAAGATGCCTTAGCTGCCTCCCTCCTATAAAGCACAGACCAAAAGAGGAAGCAACTGAAGGTAGGAGGAAGACGGGACAAGCTGTAGAACTACTGTATGTTTACCACTGGACATTGGATGGTTCAAATCCAATCTTTCCCAGAGAGATGGCTTAGTGGTGAATAGATCTTGTTGCTCTTGTAGAGAACCTAGGTTTTTTTTTTGTTTTTTTTTTCTCAGTACCCACATGGAGGCTCACAACCATCTATAACTTCAGTTCTAGGATATCCAATGCCTTCTGCTTTCCTCAAGGACAGCAGGCATACATGTGGTACCTGGACATATACACAGGCAAACACTCATCCACATAAATTAAAAAAAAAAAAAAAAAAAAAAAAAAGGGCACTCAATGTTTAACTTCAGTGTCACAAGTAGGGGGACTTAGGTTTCTGTTTTAAAATTTTACTTTGCAGGGCCAGGTAGTGGTGGGGTACACCTTGAATCCCAGAACTTAAGAGGGAGAGTTAGATATATCTCTGTGAGTTCAAGGCCAGCCTACTATACAGAGTTAGTTCCAGGACAGCCAGGGCTATGCAAAGAAGCACTGCCTCAAATAATAATAGTAGTAGTAGTAGTAATAATAATAATAATAATAACAACAGCAGCAGCAGCAATAACAATAACAACCAAACAAACACAATTTTATGTTGTTTATTGCCAAGCCTTTCCTTTAGTCGTTTTTCATGCAGAAGAGGATGTTCAGCCCTTGCTAAGTGCCTCATTAAATGGGCTTTAGAAATAGCCTGGCCCCATTCTTTGCTGGACCACGTCTCGTTTTGAGTCCACGTGCAGCTTGTTTAAGTGGTTATGAGCACCAGGTGACATTTGTCAGCATTTATTGGCAGGAGTGGGGAGGGGCCGTGGTACTGATATCTGTGGGCCAAGGCAGAGGACGCTTCTCACCATCCTGCAGTGCACAGGACAGTTTATCCCCAGCAAAGCAATGCCTACTCCCAAATGTCAGTGGTATTGCAGTGGAGAAAACCCAGTGTAGATGCAGAGCTGCAGACAGTGGTAGACTCCTGGGGTGTGAGGAGAGCTCGTGAGAGCTGAAGGAGAAGCAGCCCTGGCCTCATGAACACCTTTGCTTTGAATCCAGGCATCGGTTCCATGCTGGGAGGCAGAATAAAGGACCAACTAAAACCCAAAGTAACTCCTGTTCTCGAAGAGATTAAGGCCATGTCAACAGGTAAGCATGGTGGCAAAGGTGACCAAGAATAGCCCATCCTGGCTTCCTGGCTTCCCAGGGGTCACTCACTTTGATTTGCGTGTTCTCCAGTGGGTAGGGATGAGAAATATAATCTGGCCATGCAAAAAGGTCTGGCAAAAAGACAAGAGCTGCCTCAGTATGTGTATTGGTTTTTTTTTTTTTTAAAAAAACTTGTGTTAAACCTATGGTACTGGAAAAACAAAGGCATTTGAGGTAATGGCGACCCAATTTGTTAGGGGTTGGCTACTTGGTTTTGTAAATAAAGTTTTATCAGAACACAGTTGTGTGCATATGCTTATGTATGGTTGATGGCTGGTTTTGTGCTGAAGTGGCAAAGTTTTTGGTTTCTGAGAAGATTAGACCCACGAAGCTTATAAGTCATTTACTATCTGGACTTTCAACAAAACATGTGTTGATGTGTTGGGTGTGGTAGCAAGTCTGTAACCTTGGCATTAGAAAGTCAGGGAAACCATGGCTCTGAGGCCAGCCTGGGCTACATAGGAGTTATGTAGAACCTTGAATCAAAAAACAAAAATGGGTTAAATAATTAATTAAAGGGGACGGCCTTTTGAAATCTTCAGATATCAATTCTGTCCATCCCCAACCATTTCCTTTGTAGGCTAGAAACCCAGAAACTAAGTCACTCTTTCTTTCTTTCTTTCTTTCTTTCTTTCTTTCTTTCTTTCTTCCTTCCTTCCTTCCTTCTTCCTTCCTTCCTTCCTTCCTTTCTTCTTTCCTTCCTCTCTTTCTCTCTCTCTTTCTCCCTCCCCTCTCCCTCTCTTCCCCTCCCTCCCTCTCCCTCTCTCCTCCCTCTCTTTCTTCCCTCCCTCCCTCTCTCTCATTTTCCTTTGCTTGCCTCTGCTCTTCTCACTCCAATGTCATTTCCTGGGGTGAATGATGTTCATCTCTAGCTTCTTTTTCTTTTCTTTTTTATTTTTTCTTTTTGGGTTTTTGAGACAGGGTTTCTCTGCATAGCCCTGGCTGTCCTGGAACTTACTTTGTAGACCAGTCTGGCCTCTAACTCAGAATCCACCTGCCTCTTCTTCCCAAGTGCTGGGATTAAAGGCGTGTGCCACCACTGCCCGGCTTCTTCTCCTCTTCTTGATAACATCATTTATTAATATTGTGTATGTGAACACGCACGCATGTACACCACTCATCACATGTATGTGAACACGCACACATGTACACCACTCATCACATGTAGCACTCAGAGGTGAACTTCATGAGGCTGGTTCCCTCGCTTTTTCTTTGAGAGAGTCCCAGGGATGGACCTTACTTTGTCAGACCTGTACAGCCAGCACCATTACCCTGGAGCTACTGTGCCAGCTGCTTTTCCTCCTCTAGAAAAGATAATACTAATTTCCAAACAGTAGCCTACCTTTAAGACCCTTTTCTTTTTCTTTTTTTTTTTCATTAATTTTCTCTGTATGAATGTTTTTGCCTGCATGTATACATATATGCACCATATATGTGTTTGATGTGTGGAGAGATCAGAAGAGGACATTAGGTCCCCTTCCATCTGTAGTTAGAGTAAACCTCCATTGTAGGGAACCAGGAACCAAACCCAAGCCTTCTGTAGCAGCAGCAGCAGCAGTGCTGAGATATCTTTCAGCCCTCTTCCCACATTGTATTTTCTTTGTGCTTCTCATATTATTAAAGCTCGTTTTAAGGCCAGCTTGAGTAAGTTAAGTCTCTACTGTGGCCAGCAATGTGTCGTCACATCTGCTCAATGAGCCATTCCAGTAATGGGATTTTTTTTCCTCATGTGTTATGAGGTAGAGAAGACCACTTGGACATGGGTTCAAGCCAATGGAAAGTCTTCATTAGCCAGCTGCCGACCACACTGGATATTTGACACCTGAGTGTCATCCCAAACCTTTCTCAGAGAGAGCATTTAGGTACAAAAAACCAAATCCTCAGTTAGCAAGAACAGTTAGTCAGAAGCAGAACGACAGAAACCAAAAAGCGAGGTTACATTTTGGGACTCTTTCCAGAATTATGGACTTTGATGGATTAGGACTTTGTTTTAGCAGCCCACCAGTTGGGTCCCAAGGCCCAAATAGTACTTGTATCATGGTGTCAGTTTTGCTAAGTTCCGGGGGTCTTTTAAGGTCTAAGGGTCTAGAACACATGGACTATATAGAGAGAACAGAAACATAAAAGTTGACTGAGAACATTACATGTGGGCTGCAGGTCAGTCCACACAAAGGGAAAGAGGTTTGGACTGGCTAATGTTGATTGGCTGGAATTAAGAATTAAGAGTTGAGCTGAAATTAAGGATCTGAAAGGTCTTTGCTGCTTTCTTCAGATGCATGCAGTCTGGGATCATGGGATGACACTGAGTTATTTTAGGGGCATAACATGCTTTGAAGTTCTTAGAAAATATGGATTTATAATCATTGGGCCCTTCCAGGGACATGACAGGATAGTCCTCATTAGCTAGAATATTTCTAGACAGTGACTAAATAAACACAGGCTTCCTGGGCCATCAGCTCACTGTATCACGTGCCTTTCTTCGTTTCTCCAGTGAAAGTAACTGAAATCAAAGGACAGAGCAATGAGATAAAGCCAACTGAAGCCAACACGTGTGCTCTCTTGTCATCTTCTTGCATTCTGTTCTGTTTAATTCTACGTTCCTTGTCTTTGCTAGTGGTCAATAGTTTTTTTGAGTTTCTGTACATGATAGGGCACAGTAAAAAAGCTGCCAAGATGGTCCCTCCATTATTAGGGGGGAAGGTTTTATTGTGGGTAAGAGAGAGAAGATATTTAGAGGCATCTGGAAGAGTCCAGAGCAGAGAGAAAAAGTAGACTGGACATGGCCAGGGCTGTCTCCAAGAGAAGCAAAAGAGCAGGGTGGGTGTGCCTCTCTCTCTCTCTCTCTCTCTCTCTCTCTCTCTCTCTCTCTCTCTTTCTCTCTCTCTCTCTGTGTGTGTGTGTGTGTGTGTGTGTGTGTGTGTGTAAGAATCATGTGGCTTATAAGGATGAGCAGCTGTGGGGTGAGAAGCCCATGAACAACTGGGGCAGGCCTTGGAGTTTTAGGGTAGAGGAGGTGGTGAGGAGAGTCAGGATGCTAGTACAGGTACTTTGGAATGAACAAGTAAGTACTTAGGAGTAAGGGCTGAGGGACCCTGAAGGCCAGCACAGACATTGCTATGGTGATAGGCATCATAGGTATATGTCAATGGAGACCCATGTGTGCCTTCTGCAGGAGGGAAGGGAAATGACTCCTCTGGGGGATGGGAACCTCTTTCACAAGTTCCTGAGGAATGCTGGCTTTTATGTAGCTGTCAGAAACCCTTCTATGGTCCAGCGTGAGCTCATTCTTGGATATATGTACTTTCTGAGATCTAACAGTCTGTGCTTGGGCAGGGTCTTGGTGGATGGAAACTGTGCACAGTTGACTTCGGGCAGTCTCAGTGACAGTTTAAACATTATTGAGGTATGGTTGGAACAAAATCAAGAGCAAAGATTAAAGCAGGTTTCGAAATATTTTTACTTGGGTAAGGTTATAGAATTGGAGACCTGGTCAGGGGTTGTACACCCCAGTACCGGAAGCTTAGTCAGGCTAGTTAACATCTCTTAAGAGCTGAGGCCTACCTACCACCTGTGAGAACAAAGCCTAAACCCACAGGGTGTCAGGGTGATCCAGCTCTCTAGGAGCTGGGTAAACTGAGGCCCCTTAGAGTTTGCCACAGATTGATATTCTCTCTGTCTCTCTCTGTCTCTCTCTGTCTTTCTGACTCTGTCTTTATGTGTGTGTGTGTGTGCCTGTGGCCTGTGTCTTTCTCTGTGTGTATACACTCTTGTTTGCCAGGGATGAGAGGAGTCACCAGTTGTTTAAGGGAATCTGCCCTTTTTTGAGTCACTTCTTTGCATCCCGATGTTCTCATATCTGTTTTGTGAATGATAGAGGAAATGCCTGATAAGGAAGATTCACCTGGCCAGAGAAGCACAATAGCTCCTACTTTAACTTTTTTGCCTTTTCTTTGTGCCATTCTAAGTCACTGTAGAAAAGAGATTTTATTACCTCCTTAGTCTCCAGCTGGGATTCTACACTCTAAACAAATCAGGAAAACAAAGATTAAGATTCTGTTCTGGGCCTCAGGGCTCACCACAGAAAACTCAGACTTGTTGCCTTTGAGGAGTTTGGTTTGACTGTTCTAATCATCTTGTCTCCTGTGTACCATGAACTTGGTGGTACTCTTGACATGTGTGTGTGTGTGTGTGTGTGTGTGTGATATTTTATTTATTTACATTTCAACTGTTTATCCCCTTTCCCAGTTTCCCCTCCTGAAACACCCTATCCCATCCCCTCTCCCCTTGCTTCTATGAGGGTGCTTCCCTCACCCACCAACTCCCAACTGCCCACCCTGGCATTCCCCTACACTGGGGTATCAAGCCTTCCCAGGACCAAGGCCCTATCCTCCCATTGATGCCAGATAAGGCCATTCTCTGCTACATAGACGGCTAGAGCCATGGGTCCCTTCATGTCTACTCTTTGGTTGGTAGCTTAGTCCCTGGAAGCTCTGGAGGTTCTGGTTGGTTGATATTGTTGTTCTCCCTATGGGGCTGCAAACCCCTTCAGCTCCTTCAGTCCTTTTTCTAACTCCTCCATTGGGGTCCCCATGCTCAGTCCAATAGTTGGCTGTGAGCATCTGCCTCTGTATTTGTCAGGCTCTGGCAGAGCCTCTCAGGAGACAGCTATATCAGGCTCCTGTCAGCAAGCACTTCTTGGCTTCTGCAATAGTGTTTGGGTTTGGTGACTGAATATGGGATGGATCCCCAGGTGGGACAGTCTTTGGATGGCCTTTTTATCAGTCTCTGCTCCACAGTTTGTCTCTGTATTTCCTTTAGACTGGTGCAATTCTGGGTTAAAATTTTGGAAATGAGTGGTGGCCCCATTCCTCAACCAGGGGCCTTGCCTAACTTCTGGATACGGTCTCTACATGTTCTCCCTCCCCTTTGTTGGGAATTTCAGCTAATCTCATCTCCATAGGGTCCTGGGGGTCTCTTGCTTTCCTGGCATCTAGGATTTGCTGGTGGCTACCCCCAGTTCCCTATCACCCATTGCTACACAGCTCTGTTCAAATTCCTGATCCTCTGTATACCATCACTGTCTTCTCTCATACCTGATCCTGCCCCCCTTTTTCCCCTCCTCCTCCTCTCTTTCTCCCAAGTCTCTTCCACCCTCTACCTTCCATGAGTATTTTGTTCCCCCTTCTAAGAAGGACTGAAGCATCCACACTTTGGTCTTCCTTCTTCTTGAGCTTCATATGCTCAAGAAGACCATAAGCATGCTGATTCATGTCCATCGCCATCTTCCTTTCTCTCTCTCCTGAGACACACACACACACACACACTCCCCCTCCCTCTCTCTGCCCTCTTAGCACTGTTTCCCTTTTCCATGTCCAATCACAGGCCTCCTCTGCACTAATGTAATTGGACAAGGAAAACCCTGCAACAAGGGTAGACTCCAAATTCTTCACCCCCATGTCTTATCTTCAGGGCTTACTTAGATAACTCCTTCCCTTCAGGTTTACATATCAGTGTGTATTGTTTCATCAATTTTTAAAAATTTGAAAGTTAATAAAAAATAATGGGGTTCATTATGCCATGTTTTCTTCTTTATATATTTACTGTGTGTCTGTATTTATTTTGTGAGTGGGTGGGGGTACAGATGTTAGACTCCAGAGGACAGCTTAAAAGAGTTCATTCTCTTCTACTATGTGGATCCCAGGGACTGACCTCAGCTTGTCAGCAGCAATCACCTTTACTTTGTGTGCCATCCGCCAACTTTCATGATAGCTTTTTTCTTAAGTATGTGTAATGACTTTTTATTGACCTCCCTCAAGACCTTCACCTGCCACCTGCCCATTTCTGTCTGGTAAATGGTTGTTCTCTTAATCCTCGTAGCCCGTGTACAGATGTAGTTGATTCTTTTTTTTTTTTTTTTTGAGACAGGGTTTCTCTGTGTAGCCCTGGCTGTCCTGGAACTCACTCTGTAGACCAGGCTGGCCTCAAACTTAGAAATCCACCTGCCTCTGCCTCCCGAGTGCTGGGATTAAAGGCGTGCGCCACCACGCCCGGCGATGTAGTTGATTCTTAAGTGAATTAAACTGCTTTGTTGACCTGATAGTGGTACTTCAGGTGTCCCCATTATGTCCCTGAGTTTGTGCTCGACTCCTGCTTAATAAATGAGACCTGGTGGAGAGGAGATGCACTGGGTGAAGGGACTGGCAAGGAGCTCTGGTTTCTCTTGTGTGTCCTGTCCAATTGTCCTTTGCAGCTGTCTGAGCTCATCTTCAGGATTTTTTTTTTTTTTTTTTGAGATACTCTTCTGGCCAGTTCTGATTCTAGCTATGTTCTTACAGCCATCAAACAGACCAAGGATGCCCTGCAGAACATGAACAGCAGCCTGAAAAGTCTCCAAGATGCAACCACCCAGCTCAATACCAACCTGACCTCTGTGAGAAACAGCATCGAGAATTCACTCAGCAGCAGTGACTGTACTTCAGATCCAGCCAGCAAGATCTGCGATAGCATCAGACCAAGCCTAAGCAGTCTGGGGAGCAACCTCAATTCAAGTCAGGTGAGTGGGTGTGAGCACGAGAGGAAGCTCATCAGGGCTAAGACTGGGTGCACCTGCTGGGTGCACAGTGGCTTGGGGTGGCAAGGAGTAACACCTGGTGCTCTGGGACTCTTTTCGGGACCTTTAATCACTTTTCTGGAATGGATGCAACGGAAGTAAACAATATGAAGGAGAGGGGGCTGTTGAAAAGTTCTGTGCCATTTGATGGCTTATTAAGGTAAGTTCAGATAGAAAAAGAGCAGAATACAAGCTCATGTTTAAATAGTTTTTAAAACTTGGCACACTGGCATGTGGGAGAAGGCTCCACAGGTTGGAGCACTTGCGGCTCTTGCTGAAGACTTGTGCTCAGTTTCCAACACTTGAGTAGCTCACAGCTGCCTATAACTCCAGATCCAGGGACTCCATTGTCCTCTCCTGTTCCCCACACGCACTGCATTCATATGTGTACACACCTCCATATGCACATCCAATACACCTATGTAAAATAAAATACTAAAAGCACCCCAAAACAAGGCATAATAACCACATACGCTAGAATGGACAATTCCATTACTTTCTAAAATTTATCTCCCATTTGAGATGCGATGCATACAATTTCATATTTGTGATATTAATTATAATTAATATATTTAGCTATATTACCATTCACTGTCTATATAAAATAACATTTTAACATACTTTTTCTCACCTTCATATTTTATGAGTTGATTTTTTTTAAAGACTTCACATATACTATCATTGCATATCTGCTGAATTATTTTGGAAATTATAATAGGTCAGTTCTATTTTAGCTATTTGGAATAGATCTTTAGAGAGGATAATGTTTTATTCCTTGTTGTTTGCCTTTTTGAGACAGGGTCTCATAATAGCCCCATACCTGCCTGGAACTTTTTAAGCAATCTAGGCAGACCTCAAATTTTTACCACCTGCCTTCAGCTGTCTAATGCTGGGAAGGCAGGCATATACTACCACACGTAGAACTATTGCTTTTTAATATGACTTTTGCACATGTGGGAAAGTTGTAAATCCATGGCACTCCTTCTGTGGCTTTGGATACCATTTCCAAGTGTTCTGCTTTCCTTCCTGTTGTTGTAATACAACACTCTGACCAAAAGCAATTTAGGGGAGAAAAAGGTTTCTTTGGCTTACACTTCCAGATCACAGTCTACCCTTAAGGGAAATAAAGGCAGAACTCAAGCAGGAATTTGAAGCAGAAACCACTAAGAAACGTTACTTGCTGGCTTGCTGTTACTTACTTACATAGCTTTCATATACAGTCTGCCTAGGGAATGGTGCCCCCTGCAGTGGGCTGGGTCTTCCCACATAGGCTCCTAATCAAAATAATGCCCCACTGACAGGCTCTAGGTCAGTCTGACCTAGACAACCCCTCAGCTGAGATTTCCTTCTCAGGCGACCGATGCTTGTTATGTCAAGTTGACAGTTAAACTGGAGGACACTGACGTTCAACAATTTGTCCCACTTGCTTTATCTGCTTCTTCATACTGTTATACAATATTGTATACAGTTCTTTTCTTGAAAACTACGTTTGTGGTAAAATGCTGACCTATCCCTTTTATAGCTAAGTAGTTTCATGTTTCTAAACTTTGTGTAACACAGTCATCAATCATCATGTGCACATCAAAGTTAGGACACAGAACACAAAACATTACTCCTGTCCACTCTACATGGTGTCTTCTGATGTCAAGTTTTTAATGAAAATTCCCATATCCTGCCTGGCTTGGAGTGGGCTGAAGTGGGACACAGAGTTAGATGTAGAGGTAGCTTTAAGGACTGGTGGTTTCAGAGATAGCTTTAAAGACTGATGGTCTCTAGCCTTCTAGCTTTCTAACTATACTGAGTGCTTGCCAAGAACTTCTTTAAAAAAAATCCTAAAAACTTTCTTGATTCTGTGGTTAAAAACCACGGGCTTGAACAATTAGCACCTGTTGCCTAGCAGCGGGGAATTAAGTTAAAAATGTATTGCTAGCTCTCCTTTCTCTGTCCAGGCAGTCAGAATTATTACATCCCAGGAACCCAGGGAATTATTATATTCATTTAATAATGACAGGAAAGGCATATCAGCTGCAAGGAACAATCCTGACATGAAGTCTCTTTGAACCTTGCCATCAAACTCATCCATCGCAGACCATGTGAAAATGGTGGGCCACCTCCAGAAAGGCCACCTGCTAGCCTTAACGAATCCTACATGGCTCCTGACACTTCTTTGCAAGTCCTGATCTTGTGTTGTGATAGAATTGTGTCTTTCTTTCCTCTTTAATATGGGGTTTGCTTCTCAATCTTTTTGTGTTGTGACATTGGCATTTTTGAATATGCCACTTGTTCAAGGGAGTGGCCTTCAGTTAAGTTTATGTGTGGCTTCTCATAATGAGACAAGTTCTCCACATTCACCAAGAACCTCTTTCAAGAGTTGGTGGTGTGTCCTTGATGTGTGTCATGGTGGGAGCCCCAGGGCTTGAGTCCCAGGTGCCAAGAGCTATTCTACTTGGAACCCACTTGTAATTCTGGACTTGGAAAACTGGTTCCAGACTTCTATCCAATGAAACCACCAGCTGCATTATTTGATTTTAGTATTCTTTGTTTGTTTACTTGTTTGTTTTGTTTCATGTAGAGGAGCCAACCCAAAGCCTGGTGCGTGTTTCACTTCATTTAGACTGTCGTCTAAACCCCCGTTTTACTTCTAAAAGTGATTTTTATTAAGTTTGCTTATAACTTCACTAGATATGTTCAGCACTAGCAATTGTGCTAGCAGCCACACATATTTTACCTGTACCTCATTAGCTGCCTACAGCAAGACTGAAAACGTTAAAAATCAGTTCTCATAGATGCCACTTTGAACGGAATACGATTTCCCCAAACCTTATTCTGTTTCATCCTGAGACCTGGATATGAGATGAGTCTGTGTGTGTGTGTGTGTGTGTGTGTGTGTGTGTGTGTGCACCAACACATGAGCATGTGTGAAGGTTAATCACCTTTTTTATTATTTCTTTCATAAATTTCCAGCTCCCATCAGTGGATAGAGAACTCAACACTGTTACTGATGTCGACAAAACGGATCTGGAGAGCTTCGTCAAAAGGGTATGCTCCTTGGAACACCTAAGGTAGCTTACTCTACATCAAGGGCAGTCTAGTACATAGGAACATAGGAAGCAGTGAGATTATATGACGGCCTTGACCTCTGCGTTCTTGGGCTTAGTTGAGGGTACAGTGTAGACTTAACCTTATTCTTGAGACAGAGTGCTGCCCTGCTCTGCCCAGGAGCTGCTCTACTGACTTCATTTTATTTATTTCCTTTCTAAACGTTATGCTTTTTCATAAACTATGCCCTCAGCCTGGCACTCACTTCTCTCTCCCTCTCCTTTATCTGTGACTTGGTGGTTTTAGCCTTTATATACTTTCTCTTTTACTTAAAAACAAACAAACAAACAAACAAACAAAAAACCTTGTATGTTTCCCCCTTGAATGTCTTTGCTCAACATCTTTAATGTACCAATGGTCCGTGGTTCTTATTTCCTTGGTGCAAACAACGGCTTTATCTTTCTTCGGACTTTCCAAAAGACTTTCCTCTAGGCTGAAAAGCCTTTGAGTTGATCTCTGATTTATCCAGTTAAAAAAACATCGTCTTGCCAGGCGTAGTGGTGCACGCCTTTAATCCCAGCACTCGGGAGGCAGAGGCAGGCGGATTTCTGAGTTCGAGGCCAGCCTGGTCTACAAAGTGAGTTCCAGGATAGCCAGGGCTATACAGAGAAACCCTGTCTCAGAAACACCCCCCCCCAAAAAAAAAAAAAAACCAAAAAACCATTGTCTCAGCCTAGGCATATGGATCAGCCACACAACACTTGCCTAGCAAGTGCAAGACCCTGGGTTTACTGCACAACACAAAAAAGCAGCACTTTTTTTCTAAAGGGCCCTTCTGTTTAGACTCCTGATGGTTATATTAAGGTAATTTCAATCGTAAGATAACTGTTATATCTTAATTTTTCTTCTCTACTTGATATAAAATGGAATACAAGCCAACTTATCTTCAATTCATTTTGAAATATTTTTAGGGGTATACGGCAATTGATGAAATACCCAATACAATACAAAACCAAACTGTGGATGTCATCAAAGGTAAGAGTCATACATACATCAAGGTTTTTCTGTTCCTCTCTTTGGTAATGCTCTGATTGGTGGGTATAAAGGAAGGGCTTGTTATAAATGTTATTGTTCTCTTCTAGTTAAAAAAAAAAAAAAGTCTGTCACTATATCCTATGGAATATCAGATATTGATATGGAGTGCCAGATATAGAATGTCAGACATTTTGATTATGCCATTATGTAGTCAGTGGTGATATAGATAAGAAAAACACTTAAGTTCATATGTAATGTTTGTTGCTATATGGTAAAGGTATCACTGGGTGGTCACTCCCTAAGTGGGCTCTTCTGGGGCTTACAACCATTGCGATTTGGAAGGTCCTGTTATAATGAGGGGAACGCCACCCCCAGATTGTTATATTTATGAGATGACAGTACAGAAGAATTTGTCTTTGTGGAAGGGGTTTCTTTCTGTCCATGGTCCTTTAGGTAGAAGTTTAGAGACTCAGGTCTATGCCGAGGAGATTTTAGGAACTACTGAACTGTGCTACATTTAGGTTATGGTGCTGGGGAGTGAGTGTAGAGACTGATACAATACAGGAAGCTCTTTATACCAAGCAGGATGTGCACTTGGCATTATTTGCCGGAAGCCGAGTAAGATTATAGCCTCTCTCTGAAGATGGTCTTCCCAGTACTTCCTTTATCCTCTTACCATGTGATTTTAAAAACATGGTGTTCTGTGTTAGAACCTGGACAGATGGCTCAGCAGTTAAGAGCACTGGCTGCTCTTCCAGTGGGTCAGGGTTTAGCTCTCAGCACCCACATGGCAGCTTACAACCATCTCTAATTCCAATTCCAGGGCATCTGACTCCCCCTTCTGGCTCCTTTTGGGCATTGCATACATGTGATGCCGACACACATGCAGACAGAACACCTATACACATAAAGCAAAATAAATAAAACTTTATAAAAAGATAACTAAAGGCAAGTTCCTGTTCCTCTTAAGTGACATCTGAAGGCTACTTACTGCATGCTGGATGCCTCATAGCTGCCTGCTTACTAATCTTTGTGTTTGATTTCTTGTTTCTCCTCCCTGGACCTCTTCCTGCCCATACGAGCAGTCAGTCCTCTGTTGTAAGTGTGCTGCATGCATGAGCTAAGCACGGCGTTTCCGGTGTCATTGCTTAAACAAGATTCAGCGTCATCCCAAGACCAGACAAGTGCCCATCTCTCAGCCTGAATGTTAGTTTATTTTTATGACGTTAGTTCCCATACTTTGAGCCTTCAGTCCTAGCCAGAATATATATATATATATATATATTTTAAAAGTGCCTACTTTGTGCCAGGCTCCTCCTCATGTTGGAGCTGTGAGAAAATATTAGGCATGGCCACTAAACTATCCTTAAACCAGTCATACACACAGATCCTACTCTGGCAACACAGAGTGCAAGGTAGGCACAGTGGGGAGGTAACAGTAGGAGCCTTCTTCAAAAAGCGCACCCTGCACATTGAGACCTGAAGAATACATTTGACTAGAAAGAGCTTCAGCTGCCCCTCAGTCACCAACACTGTCATGGCTGTACCTTATCTCCTAGGGCGAGGGCAAGACGGGCCCTTAAAGATCTGCTCAAAGCAGACTGGATCTTCATGTCACTTCCATTGAAGTGGCCTGTGAGACCCCGCAGCTAAGAATCTTCAGAAGTTTTTGTACAAGAGCCCTTTGGGGAGGCTCAATGAGGTAGTAAAGAGGTCTCCAAGCACGGTGTGCTCAGCTGCTGTCTGTTTCTAAATGTCAAATCCCTGTGGAAAACACGTTTTCAAAGGTTCCCATCCTTTTAGTCTACAGTCACATTTGGAAGCAAGCCTCAGACCTCTCCTGCTTATGCAGAGTCCAGCAGAGGGCTAAGAGTTTGGAGAGCTTCGGCCCTGTTTACCTTGGCAGTTTCTCTTTCTCTGCTAGCCAGGGCCAGGAGACCTTTAACTATTGTGTTTGTTCGTGGCACATCTGGGTCAGAACCTAACCTCTAGATTGGTGGGAGTGCTGGTCCAGGTGGCACAGTTTGAGCAGGAGGCTGTGATCTAGGATCTGTTGGGCCAGAGCAGCACATTCTAGAAAACTGGGGTGTCCTTGGATTTAAATCTCCACTCTGGGGATCCGTTATGGATCTGAGTGGAAACTGAGCATAGAAATTGTGTTGTTTTTGACGTGTCAGAAACACAGGTGGACTTCTGTAATAAGTCTCCAGTTGGATGAGTCAAGCAATTTATTATTATTATTATTATTATTATTATTATTATTTAGGATTTTTAAAGATAGGGTTTCTCTGTGTACCAGTCCTGCCGGCTGTCCTAGAACTCACTTTGTAGACCAGGCTGGCCTCTTACTCACAAAGATCTGTCTGCCTCTGCCTCCCAAGTGCTGAGATTAAAGGTATTGTACCACCACACCCCAGCAGGCAAGCAATTTTTAAATGAACAACTGAAATCACTTTTTCAGGAAGTAATGCAAGAGACTTATTCCCATGAATGCCATTTCTTCCTGTTTTTAGTCTATTTCTCCTCCACTTCCCTTCTCTCTTGTTCCTTCTTTCCCTCCCTCTCCTTTCTCCCTACTCATCCCCTCCGCACACTCCTATGCCTTTGACAAAAGGTATTCCCTATATGGACCAAGTTGTCCTCAGATTGGCTGCAGTCCACCTACTTCTGCCTTCCAAGTGCTGGAATTACCTTATACCGCCATGCCTGCCACCGAAGCCCTTTCTTAAGTAGTGGGATTTTTATTTCTCCTGTTCCAGAAATCATATGATAGGACTTTTTTAAAACAAACAGCAACTTTCATAAAGAGAACGATGGGTCAGCAGTTTAACCCAGATGAGCCCCTGGGTCACACTAAAGACAGAAGTAAAGCAGACACTGCCTTGGTGAGGGAGCTGAATATTAACAGACAGGCTTGGCACTCAGTAGGCATACCAGCATTTTAGTCACCTGACCCCCCCCCCCCCAACCTTTTTCTTTTTTTTTTTTTTTTTTTTTTCAAGAGATTGGCTTGACTTCAGTACCATCTCACTAATTCTGTGCTTAGATTCACTGTTTGGTTTGGCCGTTGCGTGTAGATGGTCTTTGTGCTTGCTATAGAATCTTACTTTGTTAGAAACTCACATGAGGAAAACTTAAGTGACTTTTCCTTGTATCCAAACGAGGTCTCTGTCTTCTCTGTTTGAGAGTGAATGACTGTGGTCCCTTTGTTTGCAGACGTCAAAGCAACCTTGGACTCCATTAGCTCCAACATTAAGGACATGAGCCAAAGTATTCCTATTGAGGATATGCTGTTACAGGTCTCCCATTACCTTAATAACAGCAACAGATACTTAAACGAGGAGCTGCCCAAGCTGGAAGAATATGACTCGTACTGGTGAGTGTCCCCTTGGAGCTGGCAAAAGAGGGGCATGCAAAGCTTGCTTTGTATGGGTCTAAAACATGACAGAATCCCACAATGACCTTATGGAGTCAAATGGTGCTGGTGTGAGCAACCCCAACCGTGTTCCTTTATGAAAGTCGAGGGCCCTGGGGAGATGAAACTTGGGTAAATGGCTTGCAGTACAAATGTGGGGACCTGAGTTTGGATCCCTAGGACCCATTTTTTTTTACCCATTTTAGTAAAAATAAGTCACGGAAGAGGTGCAGTGTAACTCTAATACTGGGGTTGGAGGGGAGCGGTATTGTTGGATCCCTAAAGCTTATTGGCCAGTCAGTCCAGGGCCAGTCAACTGATGAGATCTGGCTTTCGTGAGACATCCTGACTCAAAAATTAAGGTGGGGAGTGACCGAGGAAGACGCCTGACGTCAACTTCTGCCCTATAAAAGCATATTCATGCCTGAGCCATGCGTACTCCCCCCCCACACACACACATTCTAAATGCCTATGGTTTCTGAGTAACAGTGACATTCATGAGACACTCCTTGTTTAAAAGGAAAAATTGAGGGACTGGAAATCCTTGAGCCACACAGCTAACACTTCAGTTGATTGCTTCTCGAAGCTTTGCTATAGTTAGTAAGCCAAACGCGTGCCGGGATCTGGAAGTGTAACCGTAACCAAGAAGGGTATTTGGGAAAATGTCCTCATTGATTTGTGAAGCAAATGCACAGAGGCTGGTGTTTTCTGAAGGGATCTGTTCTTCTGAGCTGTGATGTGAGGCCACTAGGTTCGTATCTGAGCCAGGGGTTGGGGGACTTGTGGGAGCTTCTGTGCCTGGGGCTTAAATAATGCAGGTTGTGTGGTTGGACCTGGAGCGTGAGAATGGACATTCCAGACAGAGCATGAAGAGGGAAGGACTTAGGGGTTGCACGGGGAGTGAGGTGTACTTTCTTCTCTCAAGGGCGCAGTCTTAGTGTTTGTCCTCTGGAGAGCTTAGAGGCTCTCTCTCTCTCTTGCCTGGCTTCCTCTTTTTCATGAGTCCACAAGACAGATAATAAGATTGTCGCCTTAGGGGAAGGGATGGTTCAGTGTGTTCACTAAGCATTTTATGCACGATGTTTCCAACAGTGTTTCTGACGAGTTATGTCTGTGCATGGCTGTTTTGCAGATAAGGATTTCCGTGCTCGGAAAAGGGAAAGGACTCCTTTAAGGTCACGCCATCTGGCTGTGCCCTAGATCACTGAAATGGATAAGCTTCTAGGGGCTCATATTGCATTTCTTTTGTGGGGCTAGGACACCCCAGCAGACACTGGGACAGACATCTTGCAAATTCATTGTTGTTTCACAAACAAGACAGCATAGCACATTTATCTGTCTGCCCCTTCCACCTCCTCTCCCGTCCTTCCTCCAGCCTTGCTTGGAGACCATAAAGCTTTTGTTTTGTTTTAAACTATTTCAACTAATCATTTTATTCATTAATCCTGAAAGTTCTCTGAAGTGGGGCTCCCTAGTTTATTTGATTTGGCCTTCCTCATCTCTGGAATGAACCTCCCACAGAATGACTGCTGGTAGCTATTAGTGTAATTACCAACATTGCTTTTAATTGAATGAAAAGCTTTAGTGTCCACTTCTGTCAGGAGGCCCCAAGATGAACAGAAACTGCTGTGTCTTGGTGTCTTCAACGCTGGGAAGCATTCTTAGCCTTGAGTGCTCCTCAGCTTCGGGGAAAGTTGGTGCACGTCCCAGGAATGCCAGTAAGACCTAATTGAGGCTCCATTATCCTAAACCATCTCCCGGGACCATTACAAAATGAAGTTTTGCATTCTGTAGACATTTGATTTAGGATGCTCATAAAATTGTAAATGTCTCATGCATCGGCCACACAGAGTATTTCTGGTTTGGCCAGGAATATTCCTGTAACCCCAAAAGAGATTTCATAAAGGGAGAGGAGCTTGCTATGCTTTCTCTGTCATCTACCTAAACCATTGCCACAGCTTCCAACACTAAGAAATGCGATAGGGCTTGAATGTCTCAGGTGTGTTTTGATCAGAGCCCTGAGGAAGCTTGGGTCGGCTATGAGCCCCATGTGATGCTTGTGTGTGTTCACTGCTACCATAGAGAGAAGGCACCACACAGCCAAAGGAAAGTGTATTGGCTGATTTGGTTAAGAAGCAGGAGTAGAAAGGGCTCTTGTCATGAAGGCTTGCCCTCTGACGTTAAGTGAACACGACTACACCAGCCTTAGCCCATGTTCAGCCAATATAGCTGTCTTAGTCAGGGTTTCTATTCCTGCATAAAACATTATGACTAAGAAGCAATTTTGGGAGGAAAGGGATTATTCAACTTACACTTCCATACTGCTGTTCATCACCAAAGGAAGTCAGGACTGGAACTCAAGCAGGTCAGGGAGCCGGAGCTGATGCAGAGGCCATAGTCCTAACTGACTTGCTTCCCCTGGCTTGCTCAGCTTGCTTTCTTATAGAACCAAGACTACCAGCCCAGGGATGGCACCACCCACAATGGGCTCTCTCACCCTTGATCACTAATTGAGAAAATGCCTTACTGGATCTCATGGAGGCCTTTCCTCAACTGAAGCTCCTTTCTCTGTGATAACTCCAGCTTGTGTCAAGTTGACATACAGAACCAGCCAGTACAATAGCCATTGCCCATTTGACATAATAGTGGGGCTGGAGACAATACCCTGACATTAAAGACAACTCACAACCTAACGTTGTATGCTAACACTACTTTTTTTTTTTTTCCTGCAGGTGGCTGGGTGGCTTGATTGTCTGCTTCCTGCTGACCCTCATTGTGACTTTCTTTTTCCTGGGCTTGCTGTGTGGTGTGTTTGGCTATGACAAGCATGCCACCCCAACTAGAAGAGGTTGCGTGTCCAACACTGGAGGCATCTTTCTCATGGCGTGAGTCTTCACTCCTTTCTGTCATACGGGTAGAAGCGTGAGGAGGAGGGTGGTGCCAAGTGTGCTATTAAGGAACCTGCAACCTCTTGGGCTCACACTGGAGCCTCTGAAGTCACATTGTGCGTATATGGTGGGCTCCTTTCTAAAGCAGCTGTCACAAGAATCTTCTCGAGCTGCACAACACCCTTGGCTCCTTCATTATCTTCATTCACTCACCCACTCACGCATGAGAAGCAGAGACACCATTGTCCCCTGTTAGCAGTACTGCTAACCCCAAACTCCAGGGACTTGATTTAAAGCAGGGTTTGATTTAAGTTCCTTAGGATTTAGATGAGTAGCCTGAATTAGGGACCAGAGTAGGTGATAAGTACCTGATAGTGGGGAGCCTGTGGCAGATAGGAGGGACTATCTCTGCTTTAAAGCTATCCACATGTAAGTTCAGGTATTTGGATGAGCTTTCCTGTGGGATATTGAGACAAAGAAGAACAGTCTGCCCAAGGATGGCACCAGGCGGCAAACTGGGATTCGGGTGCAGTGGCAATGAATGTGTCACCAAGGAAGCTGGCTGGACTTCCAGTGCTCTCAGTGAGAATAGTACTAGGATACGTAAGCAGGCCCAAGGGGAAGTAAGGATTGGAAAAACCTCCTTTGGGAGATGGAGAACCAAACTACCAAACCATCGGCTTGCTTTCACTGTCTCTGGTATGAGGAGGAAGACCTGAAAGCAGGTGCCATACATTTCTCTGTCTCTTTAAACACAGATTCAAATCAGGTTTTTTCATACTCTGTGTTTCTAAGTATGGTCCCCCAAAACAGGCTCTAGTATCATGTACCTTCATTAACTTTAATGTAGATATGTCTAAAAGTATTCTTTTTTTTTTTTTTTTTATGGTTTTTCGAGACAGGGTTTCTCTGTATAGCTATGGCTGTCCTGGAATTCACTCTGTAGACCAGGCTGGCCTCGAACTTAGAAATCTACCTGCCTCTGCCTCCCAAGTGCTGGGATTAAAGGCGTGTGCCACCACTGCCCGGCTTCTAAAAGTATTCTTAAATTGAATGGCCTAGGGCCTGTCAAGATCCAAGAAAGTGTTTCACATGAGAAGCCTATTTGCTCACACATGTAGTTTTAAAGCTTTCTTCTTCAGGACTGGAGAAATGGTCTAGAGGTAGAGGCCTTGCAAGGTTCTAGATACAAGCCAGAGAGGGAGGGAGGGACGTAGGGACAGAGGGATGGAGGAATGGAGGGAAGGACCTCCAAGTGAGATTACCTCTCAACAGGGAGGGAAATAAGCAATAACAAATTACACTGGCAAGGAAACAATGTATTTATTTTGCTTTTTGTTCAATTAATCATAGATATAGGTAGATTAGCTTAATGTTAGGACTTTCACAACCCAGGTAACTGGCTCTTTGGAACACTTCGGCATATATACTCCATCAGTTTAATTTAAACTAGGCTAAACATTTACTCCCTTCATGAGATTGTAAAAAAAAAAAAAATTATGGATACAACAACAACAAAGACAAAAATCTGATATCTGGCTTCAAACAAATAAGCAATCGAGGAATTCATTCACAATTTGATGAAGGCTTCCATGCTACATCTGTCTAGATAGTTTTATGTAGATTAAGAAGTCTTTACAGAGACAAAGGCTTATAGGAAATTTGGGATGGAGGCAGGGACAATGCTAAGAATGTCATATGCCATCAGATTCATAAAGGTGGGCCACAGATGCGGGTGCCTATGGCTTCTTTATCATTGATCCCTACCTGTGCTCGTGGCAGGCTTGGCTATGCTTGCTGACAGTTCTACGCCCTGAGCCGTCCTGTAGACAACTGGACAATCGCAAAGGGAAGGTTGGGTTCCAGTGCAGTTCACCCCAGACCCATGAGAAGGCGGCACTGTCTGCTTCCAAACCATGCCCTCGCTTGTAGAAGCTGCAGGGTCTATTTCCAGTTCTGCTGAGACCACATCCCCATATGCTCTGCACATGGTGCACACAGTGACACCATCTACTTGGAAGCAGGGTCCCTTTCAAAACTTGATTTCCCAAAAGGCTCCTCATGTAGATCTAGACATCCTTTCATTGTGTCTTCTGAGGGTACCCAGAGCTTCTTAGGGACTGCGTGAGATACAGTGGTGAACAGAGCATAGAATTTCAGGCTTCCTGAGAGATTAGGGGACGCAGCAGTGACTACAAACTTTTCTTTGAGTGTGTTTCTTTGAAGCCCACTACAACGCTTCCTCCTTTAGCTCTTGGCAACAATGTCCGGATCATCATACTAGACTTCAGAAGAAAAATTAATTCCGGGAGAGTCACTGATATCACATAGTCCCATCTGCATAGCTGGGTGCTCACTTCAAGGTTCTCCAGACTCTAGCCAAGGCCACAGAGACTATGATGCCCTTCGTCTAGTCATTCACATCCTGGCAACTCTGGGAAGGAAGGAGAGTGAGCTGTGAAAGATTCCCCCGAGTAAAGACGTGTTTCTGTAGTTGGTGTTAACGTGGTAAGATCTGGCCAGGTGGTGGTGGTGGTGCCCAGCACTCTAGAGGCTGGTCTTCAGAGCTACTTCCAGGACAGCCAGGACTCGTACTTACACCAAAAAGTCCCATCTCCAAAAAAAAAAAATGAAAATGTGGTAAGGTCTGAATGTCCAGCTGCAAGAGACAAGTAAAGTCAGAGTAAAGGCACTGGTGAGTTGGGCTCTAGATGTACTATTATGGCTTTCTAGAAATGTTTGCAAGATAAGACGGGTCACAGAAGTAGTTAAGACGGGTCACAGAAGTAGACGGGTCACAGAAGTAGTTGTGTGTTGTCATAACCACATAGATCAGGGCTGGGTAATCACGGTTCTGAATCTTTCTGATCACCGGAGTATTCACTGCAGTCTTTCCCTCCATCCCTTCCTCTAGCTTTCTCACTTTCTTTGTAGTCACTGGAGTCAAACCTGGGGCTTTACACAGGCTTGGGATCTCTCATCCCTCATGTGCTCTAACACTGAGTAACATAACCAGCCCTCCTGCATGGGGCAGTTCACTTTTGCTTCCTCCATGGCTCTTGTTTTTCCTCCTTATTCTCCTCCTGCTTCTCCTCTCTCCTGGTCCTTGGAATACACATCAGTGTGTTCTTACCCTGAGCCTATGTCCACATCACTGATCTATGTGCACACACCTGTCCATGCTGCTGATCTATGTACACACACCTGTCCACACCACTGATCTATGTGCATACACCTGTCTATACCACTGACTTATGTGCACATGCCTGTCCATGCCAGTGATCTATGTACACAACCTGTCCACACCACTGATCTGTGTGTATACATATTTGGAAAATAGAAGTGCCAACTACTTTGTCCATTCGCCTTTTTAAACAGAAAGAATGTCCACCAACAATTCCCTTCCAACACTCTTCTGCACACACCAGCCTTCTCAGCAGCATGGTCTACATTGCTTCCTGATCTCCCAACAGCTCCCAGGCCCTCTCCAATTTATTTTCATCCCCCATCATCCCACCTCTCAAGACAGCAGTAACTTCTGTTCTACACAACAGTGGGGGCAGCAGTGTTCACCAAGTTGAGCACTCCCTTCTGCAGTTGTGCAAAGCCCTCACTCACAGTTGACAACTTCACACCTACATGATTTCCTTCCTGCTTCTCTGACTCCCTCTCTTTTTCTCTATCACTGGCTCTCAACCACCCATTGTTCAAAGATTAAAGTCCTCCAGATCAGCCCCAGGATGTGTGTCTCTTCAATCCATCCCCATTGTTAAGAAACCATTTCTAAGCTGCTACTACTAACGTCTGCTCTAATCCCATGCATATACTCTAAACACATTGAGCTCCTCCACAACACTGTCACATTGTCTCACCGGTCACATGACCAAGGTCCATTTCTTCTCCTCTTCTTGCACAGAGCATCAGGGTCCTGGCTATCTCCCTCTGTCCTTCATCCTATTGCCTTCCATGTTATATTTCATTCATCCACTGGCTTCTCTCCATCAACAACAGCTGCATTAGACCACCATCCCGAACCATAACTGCCTCCACAGTGGTGTACTGCCATTCTTGACAACTATCCAACTCATCTTTTCCATTGTGCCAAAAGTGTGTTTCTTCAGAAAGAAATTGGTTTGTATTCATCCCTGAGTTTCAGCCCCTTGTTGCTCTTCCTTGGGATCTCTCATCCCTCATCCACTGAGCTTCTCCACTGCATTCTCTGCTGCCCCTGTGGGGACAGAACCACACTGGTCCCTCTCAGAACCTCACAGTAGTGCTGTGTGAGTTACTTCACTCATCAGTGCAGCACAGTCCCTGGTAAGCAACTGAAACAAGGAAGGACATGATTTTACCATAGAAGAGCACCTCCATCATGGCAAGGTTGTCATGGTAAGAGGAACTGGAGGATCACACTGCAATCACAGGCAGGAAACAGGAAGGAGAGAACACTAGTGCTTGCCTGTTTTCTCTTTTTTATCAGCCTGACACCTCAGCGCATGGAATAGTGCTACTTACAGTTAAGGCAGATGGTCCCATTCCAATTGTCCTAATCCAGATAACCCTTCACAGACATGCCTAAGAATATACTCCATAGGCCTGGATATTTGAATTCTTGGTCTCCAGTAGGTGGAGCTGTTTGGTAGGTTTAGGAGGTATAGCCTTGCTGGAGGATGTATGTCTCTGGGGGGTGGGCTTTGAGGTTTCAAAAGCCTCATACCATTCCCAGTGCTATTGAAGGAACCTGGTGACCCACCAACCAAAAATAAAGAGACTGAGACTTTTCAATTCTTCAAAGCTTAAGTCTTAGCTGGGCAACTCTCAATTAGCTCACATAAGTTTACCTGGCCATCTAGCTCTGTCCCACCACATGGCTAGCTATATCCATAGTCATGTCTCCTTTCTTGTCTCCTGATGAAAAGACCGTTTTCTTTCTTCTTCCCAGAGTCCTTTTCTTTGCCTGGAAGTTCCATCTTCCACTTCCTGCCCTAACTATTGGCCATCAGATCTTTATAACAATCAATCAGCAGTAAGATACATCTGATACAGCTCTTAAACAGTGTAACCTTTTCTTCAGGATTTATAAAACAGGAGATCAGTAATGAGTCATACTAATGACAATACCAAAATCTGTTAAGCATTTAGCTCACTGCCATTTCATCAGTTAACAATTGAATATGAAGAGACACAGCCTTAAATACAGTGTGAGTGAAGGTCACCTCCACACAGTGGACTCTATTTCCTGCTTATGGTTTGGAATGAAAGCCCTCAGCCTTTGCTCTAGCCACTATGTCTGCTGCTTGCTGCCATGCTTCACCACCATGACCAAACCATATCTCTTTGGAACTGTAAACCAAATAAGCCCTTCTATGAATTCTTTTCATCATGGTGTTTTATCGCATCAGTAGAAAGTAAACCAAGACAATATCTTGATGGTGTGCCTCAAGGCTTATTGCCTAGGTGATTCTAGAGCCTGTGAAATTGGCAGGATGGATCTCCATAGTTACACTTCCTTCTTATATTTCCTACGTGTACTTCTATAGATAGATAGATAGATAGATAGATAGATAGATAGATAGATAGATAGATAGACAGACAGATAGATAATTACATACATAATTCTATCTCAGAATTAGTTCCGAGCTGATCCCAGATCCCAGGCTCCTACGTGTACTTCTATAGATAGATAGATAGATAGATAGATAGATAGATAGATAGATAGATAGATAGATAGATAGACAGACAGACAGACAGATAGATAATTACATACATAATTCTATCTCAGAATTAGTTCCGAGCTGATCCCAGATCCCAGGCTCTAGACCATGTGAGACGACAGGTGACGCAACACTACCATTCTAAATGTTCTATAAGCATTTTCTAACTCTTTGCTTGTGGAAGGTCAAGGTATTTTTAACCCCAAAGCACTGGAGATGGCGGGTCCACTGTGTATACGGGTCCACTGTGTATGCGGGTCCACCGAGTAGGAACTCCCAGGTCTCACTCATGTCGCTTGTGTTTCCAGTGGGGTTGGATTCAGCTTCCTTTTTTGCTGGATATTGATGATCCTTGTGGTTCTTACGTTTGTTGTTGGTGCAAATGTGGAAAAGTTGCTCTGCGAACCTTATGAAAACAAGAAATTATTACAGGTAAATATGATTTTTTATTTTTATGGGAGGCTTGGACAGATTCTTGGGTCTCACCATATCTTGTGGGTTATATGAACTGAAAAACTATTTTGCTCTCACTCAACAAGTTGAAATTCTGCTTGTAATAGCTTGTGTACATACACACACAAACATACACACACATACACACACACACACACACACACACACACACACACACACACAGTAGTAGGGTTACCCTGGTGAGATATCAAGGAGGCACAGTTAAGAGTAGAATTTCAGGTTTGCTTTCCCAAAGACCGACTCACAAAGACTCCAGGACTCTGTCCATACTTTCACTTTCTTCATTAATATAGAAGTTTGGTTCATATGTCTGGCTTTCTAGTGTTTTTCTATAGATTCTGATTTGTGTGTGCATGTGTGTGCTGTTTGTGATGTTTGTGTGTTTGTATGGTTGGAGGTCAGAGGTCAATGTCAGATGTCTTTGTCTATTCCCCTTTACATTTTGAGACAGGAGCTCTCACTGGATCTTCAGTTTACTAACTTGCTATACTGGCTGGCCAGTAAGCCTCAGCCAGGGTCTGCCCTCCTCTGCCCCGTGGTGCTGAGGTTATACACCTCTGCATTCTTCCCTTACATCAGTGCTAGGGTCGGAACCCAGGTCCCGCTTGCACAGCAAACACTTACCTACAGAGTCGTGTTTCCAGCCACAGATCCTTATTTTTGAAACCTATTTATACTTCCCATTTTTGTGTGTGTGTCTTCCACCTGGTGTCTGTTATGAAAACAAGCAAATGACTGCACAGGTAAGCAATTATCAGTTAGTTATCATTAGTCAAGAGAAACTAAATTGAGACCACCAATTACACAATGGAGTACTACTCAGCTATTAAAAAGAATGAATTTATGAAATTCCTAGGCAAATGGTTGGACCTGGAGGGCATCATCCTGAGTGAAGTAACACAATCACAAAAGAACTCAAATGATATGTACTCACTGATAAGTGGATATTAGCCCAGAAACTTAGTATACCCTAGATATAAGATACAATTTGCAAAACACATGAAACTGAAGAAGAACGAAGACCAAAGTGTGGACACTTTGCCCCTTCTTAGAATTGGGAACAAAACACCCATGGAAGGAGTTACAGAGACAAAGTTTGGAGCTGAGACAAAAAGATGGACCATCTAGAGACTGTCATATCCAGGGACCCATCCCATAATCAGCCTCCAAACGATGACACCATTGCATACACTAGCAAGAGTTTGCTGAAAGGACCCTGATATAGCTGTCTCTTGTGAGACTATGCTGGGGCCTAGCAAACACATAAGTGGATGCTCACAGTCAGCTATTAGATGGATCACAGGGCCCCCAATGGAGGAGCTAGAGAAAGTACCCAAGGAGCTAAAGGAGTCTGCAACCCTATAGGTGGACAACAATATGATCTAACCAGTACCCTTAAGCTCTTGACTCTAGCTGCATATGTATCAAAAGATGGCATAGTCGGCCATCACTGGAAAGAGAGGCTCATTGGACTTGCAAACTTTATATGCCCCAGTACAGGGGAATGCCAGGGCCAAAAAGTGGGAGTGGGTGGGTAGGGGAGTTGGGGGGAGGGTACGAGGGACTTTTGGGATAGCATTGGAAATGTAATTGAGGAAAATACATAATAAAAAATATTAAAACAAAAAAAGAATGGTAGAACATTACCTTCAGGTCGTGTGTATAAGAAAATAAGCCGAGTGCACTTCATGTTTGCTTTGGGTCCTATGACTTAGATGTCTTTTTGCACCTGTATGAATATTTTAACATCAGAAAAACAAAATTCAAAATCGGCAATACTTGATCCTAAGCCTTTTGGAAGGGGATTCTGACCTGTGCCTGGACAGCAGATGCACAGCCACACACTGTTGTACTTCTCTTTAATGCGTGTGTTACAGTGTTGGAAAGTGACGGTTAGCTTTCTTGGTTTTGTTTTTAAGACAAGGTCTCAATAGGTAGCCCTGGCTGGCCTAGAACTCACAGAGATCTGCCTGCATCTGCCTCCAGAATGCAGGGGTTAAAGGCAAGCACCCTCGTGGCCAACTGGAAAATAAATGCTCACTTTGTCCTGAGGGGCTGAGTCTATTGCTTTATGTCTTGATCTCGTTTTTTTTTTTTTTTTTCTGAACCAAATAGTCTAGCTCATCTTCCCATGTGCCTAATAAATTGATGTTGCTCTAGAAACACCATCTCACCTGTTCTGACTGATGTTAACTTGTTGCCCAGCGTATTTACTCTAATGATGCCATTGTTTTCTCTTTCGACCTTAAAATGAATAAGAAATATCACAGTAGAAAATATCCCCATTGGAAATGTAATTGAGGAAAATATGTAATAAAAAATATTAAAAAAAAAAAAGAAAATATCTCAAAAGTATCTAACTGAATGATACATTTGATTGTATGAGTTAGTTGTACAACTGTCTTTAAAACAAATTTTATGTTTGTTCCAGGTTTTGGACACTCCCTATCTGCTCAAGGAACAATGGCAATTTTATCTCTCTGGCATGCTATTCAATAAACCAGACATTAACATGACCTTTGAGCAAGTCTACAGGTATTAATTCTCACAATAGACATTTTCTGTTGTGGGTAGTTTTTGCTACCCCGCCTTATGCTCCTGGGCAGGCCACGCTACCTTGGCTACTTCAAAGGCTGGGCACTCCTAAACCTTCCCCTGCTACCCCAGACCCAATCAGGGAAGTAGCCAGTGGCCTTGTGGCTAGTTGGCTTTATCTCCTGCCGCTACTGTGTCCCCTTCTTTTTTTTCCAGTCCTCTCTTTCTCCTGCCCTACCTGCACAACTCTCAGTGTCCCGCCCTATGCCTGGCCATTGGCCGTGGACATCTTTATTGATAGATCAAAAACCAATTGGGGACAAAGACCTTCATTCAGCATGTGGACACACAGATTCAAAGCATTAGCACCAATCTCCAACAACTTTCCTGCTGACAATGTTTTTTATTATTACTAAACATAAGAATTTTGTTTTCAGTGTTTTTTTTCTACTTAATGGTATAAAGTTCCAATTTCAGAAGTAAGCTGTTTTCTAGTCTCAACAAAATAATCATAGAAAATGATCCCAAAATGTCATCTTTTCAAGCCCTTGTGATCTGGTCTTGGTGATTTCTCAGTCTCCCTGTCTTAGTATTCCCTAAGATTCCCTGGCTAAGGGAACAATAATACACATTAACAGGATCTTTTAAGAATTCAGAGAGTGGCACATATCACAGGCACTCAATAGTGAGACGACTTTAGGGCTAGCTTGTGCATTGTACAATCAGATCACCTGGGGTCCAGCCTAGATCCTGTGGATCTGGACAATTTAATTCTTCTTCATTCAGTGTGATGCATAACCACGGGAATCTGTCCATGGAGTTGTTACAGCCAAGTGAGATGTATATGTTTGCAGTAGTGCCTGACACATGATAAGAACATGATAAGAATAGTATTCTAGTATTGTTCATTTACATGCAGTTTTCCCTTGACACGTAAGAATACTGATAGAACATCCTGACTTCTGTCACTAGTATCCCTGCAATGCTAACTGAATACACAGATCTCTCCAACCCTTTTATAACCTAGAATCTTCAAGTCCTGCAGCAGTAACATGACACAGACTCCTGTGTGTAATGAACCCCTAACTTTAAAACTTTTCTTTCATTTTTCCCTCCCGTTGGTAGTGAGTTGGCTGAGCATTCAAGCAGTCAGCATCCTTCCCATGGAAGCATCTTCTTCCTTATGTTTTCTTTTGGGTGGAAGACTTAGTCATTTTCGTGGTCATTTTCATGGTTCCCTTTGGGTCTTTCCACTTTCATTCATAAATGTCTTTTGATGTTCAATAGCCACATGGGTGCACATGTGAAAGCATCAGATGACTTCTGGAGGTCTTGCTTCTGAACCTCAAATTCATGGTCATCTGACAAGATACACAAAGAGCCTCAGGGCTCTTCATTATTTGAATTCACTCAAAGAAAATTTCTCTTACTTGTCTTTAGTTGGGATTTTAGAGCAAGCCTCTAAGTAGCATGTGATGTTCTTTCCCTTCCCTCTAAACCTGGGGTAACTGGGGGTACTTACTTCCCATCATACACTTTTGACAAGGTGGGAAAATGCTCCTCCTAGTCAGATGGACAACAAACCTCTTCCTTCATGTTTAGGGACAGCCAGAGATTGCTGAACTGGTCAGTTTTTTTCTGTTTCTTCCCATAGGGATTGCAAGAGAGGTCGAGGTGCATATGCTGCTTTTCAGCTGGAGAATGTCGTCAACATCAGTGATCATTTCAACATTGACAAGGTGAGTCATCAGAGGCAGTTATAAACTTGACCTTTTCCTCCTTTTACTAAACACGGGTGTATTTCTTCCCTTTGGTGAAGCCCTCAGAAGTTAAAACACAGTTTTAAAGTGACATCAAGTAGTTTACAATGGGTACAAACTCATCAAAACCGTTCTAGGGAAACCACTTCGCATTGGAAAGCTGTAGCACCATTATGGAGCACCATTATGGCCCCCTTAGTTCCTCTAGTGACTTCTAATAATGCCAAATGGGCAAGGTGTGGGCCAAAATGTTCTCTCCCAGTCTTGCATGGGATCTACTTATTCTGGCAGCTGTTTGCAATCCTCACTCTTATCTGTTAATCTCCAAACCTCTTCTCACCGCCAGCCAGTTGTCCTTATCTTCTTTACAGTTATTCTATAGACTATACAAGACCCTCCAAAGAGGTCTTCTGTAAGATGAAACCGTTAGTTTCATTGAGCCAGCATGCTCTATAAGAAGATGCCTACTCACTTCCCAGGGATGCTGGCTCTTTAGGACCAGTTCCTCTACTCTGCCAGGTCTAGGGCTTGGGAATTAGATGGTAAAGTATGCTTGCCACCGTCTTCATTCCTTACACCTTAAGCACTGCTACTCAAGGACTCCTGAGTGGGTTATGCAAGCCATGCTGACCTGTGACAAGGAGCAGAAAGGATGGAATCCAAAGGAGGATGACTGTCTTACCTGTACTCCAGCCCACACCATTGTCGTGTCTTTAGATGCCAAGCAAAGGCCACCCTACAGCACACTGGACAGAAAAGCAAGAGTTTCTGCTCTTGTTCTAAAGAACAATTATCTTAGATGTCTTCAATCTTCCTACTAGGCAGCCTTTTTAAGTCTTCTCAGCTTCCTGAATAGATCGATCCAAATCAAGACGAGGGGAGAAGGTTCCGCCCCACATCTTGCTCACTTTGACATCATGGAGGGTCATTAGAGGAACCAAGATGGCTCTACAGCTTTCCATTGTGAGGACCTTTTGTTTGAAAGGTTTATGTGAGTTTTGTATGCAGCACCTCCACTAAATATTCCTATAAATTAAAACATCATCTTGTGACAAAGTCCTAAGCATGTATATATATATATATATATATATATAATCACTATCTTGTCCAACATGCCATGGGCTATTTTCCCTTACCCCACTATGTAACAGTTGAGAATGGTAGCCAGGCACTGTATACTGATGGAAACAACTGATTGACTATGAAAACAACCCCACATCAGCAACCACATTCCCAGGATCTTTGTCTCCCAGAGGATACCTCCTATGCCTTTCTACTGCTGGTCCCCTCCCTGGAATGACAGCCTGCTCTGTCCTTTTAGCCCCTCTATTTGTCAAGACTGGATGCTTTTATCTTTTTTTAGAGGTCGTTTCTTCTCTACAGCCCATTTCCACCGAGTCCTCCTTGGTCTTCTGAGGGAGTTCATGGGTCTCTCTCTTATGACTCCGACTCTTGCTCTGAGATCTTTAAGGGTGGAGATGCAATCTTACTTCTCTTTAGATTGTACCTCCAGAGAGAATGCTTATGGAGGCGGAGAAGGAGGTGGTGATTCCAATCAAAGTGTATGCATCTCTCTTTATCCAGTAACCTCTGTTCTTCTTGAAGGCTCTGAGTATGACTGAAAGGAAGCTTTTTTTTTTTTTTTAACACAGCTTTCTGAAAACATAAATACGGAGTTGGAAAACCTGAATGTGAACATTGATAGCATTGAACTGTTGGATAACACAGGAAGGAAGAGCCTCGAGGACTTTGCACATTCTGGGATAGATACAATCGATTATTCCACATACTTGAAGGAGGTATGAGTCAGATACAGATGCATGGTCTTTGGGAAAAAATCAGAATATTCCACACATGTGTTTCTTTTTCATTTTTGTTTATCACAATAGTCGGTTCACATAGCATAAAGGTCAGCCTTTTTAAGGCTAGCAGTTTAGGGACATTTGGTGTATTCATAGTTAGCATCTCCAGCCCCAACATTGTTTCACCACCCACAGGGAGCACTCTAACCAAAAACAGTTGTTCCCAGTTCCAAACTCCTGGCAGCCACCATCTGTGCTCTATTCTGAATAATCCATATAAGTAGAAACCTATACTTGGTGACTTGCTTTTCTAGATTATCCTACTGAGCATCTTTTAAGATCCATGAATGTTACAGTGTGTATTTGTAGCATTCTTTTTCATTGGTGAATGAAAATAAAACAGATACATAGACATGCAAAGGTTGTTAGCTGTGTAACAGTTTCTAGCTTTATTTTGTTACCTGATGGCTGTGACCCTCTGTTCAAAATGCTATGTTTTGATGGTTCAGGTTTCAACCTTGTCTATAAGATGTTTTTTTTTTTGTTTATTTGTTTGTTTTGTTTTGTTTCTCATTTCTTCCCTGATAGACTGAGAAATCCCCTACCGAAGTGAATCTGCTGACATTTGCCTCTACCCTGGAAGGAAAAGCAAACCAGTTGGTAAGTTTGAGTAGCCTGGTTAAACACTGTCATAGCTGGAATAGCAAATATCAATAGCATTGTTTGGGAAGCCACAAAGAAGTACCTGTCACCATGGCTTGACTGTGTCTCACAAGCACCTCACCAATGCACTGGAGGTCCCACTGGCAACTGTCCCTATGTGGTCCAGAAGGCCTTTACCTTTGCATGTGCTTTCATGGATCCACACCTCCACTTCAAATACACATACATATATACACATTCATACACACAGCATGCATATGTGTACAGATGCATACGTATACATACATATACACAGGATATACACACACTCATACACACACAGACATACACATATATACAGATATGTACATACAGCATGTAAACATAAATATAGATATACATACATGTACACAGATATATACATATGTACACTCATACAGACATGCACATATACATATGCACATACATACATTTTTCCTGCATTGTAAGGAGTGGTAACTGAGTTGTGCCTTGCATCACCAACAGTGAGCATATAAAATTGGGCAGAGGCACCATCATAGCCACAGACCTACCACATCAGCTCTTCTACGTGACCTGACTGGTCCTCTCTAACAAATAGTAGGCTGTGGTGACAAGGAAGCTGGACTTTAGAGGAAGACCCAGCTTTAAACCGTGACTTGGTCTCTTCCTAACACTAATAGCTTGAGCGAGGTATTTCACCCACCTGTGCCTTAGTTTTCCAATCTGTAAAATGGAGGCAGAAATTATACCTGCCTTACAGGGTTGTTATAGTTCATATTCTGACCATTGTTTAAGTGGGAATTAACTTGATTCATTCTCAACTGAGCTTTGGTTTTTCTCAACAGTTAAACAGGGAACTTTAGTGGCTATATTACTTGGGGGCAGAGGAAAAGAAACCACAGCGTCTTGTGCTTTGGAGTGTGAAATGTTGCTAAATCTGTGGCTTCACAGTTTGAAGACCTTTGTCTAGGTGTTGCATCTCTGGGCTAGCCCCAATCCCTACTCATGTCATGATTGTCTCAGAGAGGATCCTGTAGTTATGTAGTGTCTTCTGGTGTCCTTTATGGTTAAAGAGTCTGTCTTGTAGTCTTGTTGATCCTTATGTTTTCTTTTCTTTGTAGCCTGAAGGAAAGTTGAAACAGGCCTTCTTACTGGATGTACAGAATATAAGAGCCATCCACCAGCAGCTTGTCCCTCCTGTGCAGCAATCACTGGTAACACTTAACAACCTGTTTCATTTTGTAGCAGCCTGAGTGAGATCCAGCACTTCCTTAGCTAGTTTAGTTGCAGATAGCCTCAAGACCCACACTCATGATGGAGGGCCCATCCACTCAGCCTCAGCCTCCAATGTGGAGCTGGGCTTTAAAACCCACAACCTTCGATCACACCTTCCTTCATTGCTCTCCCGTCTCTTCCTTCCATGAGGGTGTGAGCAGTGAGATCCCCCCCCCCCCGCCCCCACCCACCTGTCTCCAGCACCACACCTTAGCCTGCACTCCTTTTAGTAGGCCTCCTGGGTGGTATGATTGTGCTCTGGGCCCATGCTGATGTATTCTCCAATTCTCTTTCTGCAAACTCTGCTTAGAAATTTGTAAGGGTGAGGGTAAGTACCTCTTTTTCCTTTAGCTCTGTTGGCTCCACCCATGGCTAGTCTCTCTTTCTCCTCCATTCTGCCCCCGAGCCTCCCAACTTTCTGTTCCCTTGCTTCTATAGTTTTATACAAAGCAAAGTTCTATAGTTCTATAGTTTGCAGTTTGAGATCCCACAGATCTGGTTTCAAATCCTCCTTTTGTCCCTGTAAAACATAGTGATTCCCCCAGTATCCTCATCAAACAGTATGGTTTGCTAGAGTTCCACAGGATTCTCCTATTAGATTCATAGACTCTGTGTATTGGCTCACTACAGTTCTCTGTCTTTGTGCACACTTAGAACATACAGAGCATATGTGAGCATACTTATTGTTGTTTGCATTTTTCTACACCCTGGTCTTTTCAGAGCTAGGACAACCTGGCCATAGATCTGTCATCTAAACCAGACAGGGAATGGCAAAGTCCCCCTATAAACCACAGCCTGAGCCGATCCAGCCTGCTCTCAGTTTTTCTTTTTCTTTTTTTTTTAAATAAAGTTTTATTGGGACACAGCCATTGCAGCTTATTAGAAAACCATCTCTGGCTGCAGTTGGCCATGAGAATAGAATAAGGTCCATAAAGCCTGAAGTATTGGCAGTGTGGCTCTTTACAGATAAAGTTTTCTCACCTTAACCTAAACCATTTAGGTAAGCCATGATTGATGGGCAGACTGTTTTGAAAAGAGCTTTTCCACCGGTTAAACCTTTTTCAAAGGAGTTCCTATATGCTGCATGTGATACGCAATCCTTTGAATGAATATATGATTCTGTCTTCTGTAGGTTTTCTTACACACAAACAGTGCCTAAGGTCCACGCTGTTGCTCATGTCTGCTCTACTTTCTAGAATGGAGCCATTACACTATACTGTCAGATCTGATGCCTGTATTGGGAGAGGGGCTGACACAAGGCATGTGGTGTTGTGTTGGATGAGAATTTTGAAGTCTTTTTCTTTTCTCCACCAGAATACGTTAAGACAAAGTATCTGGACCCTCCAGCAGACAAGCAACAAGTTGCCGGTAAGGGTTTGCTTTTCTTTCATGAGGTTTGTTGTCAAGGACCACACCTAGAATTTCAGAAGTGTTGATTTTCACAAGGACTTTAAGTTAAATAAAAGTGTCGAGTATTTCTGAATACCAAACCTGGCTTCCCCATGGCTTCCCTTCTCCCAAGTATTTCTTTTAATGCAAGTTTTAGGAGTCTGGGTTTTGCTGTGTAGGAGACAAGCTTAAGTGTGGTTACACTTAGAAAGATTGTGCTTTATATCTATGGTACTCTCAGCACTGTTATCCACACATGTTCATCATCACTGCTGGTTATATCTCAGGCTTTTCTTTTCTTTTTTTTAAAGATGTATTTATTATTTTTATGACGTACACTGTAGCTGTCTTCAGATACACCAGGAGCAGGCATCAGATGTCATTACAGATGGTTGTGAGCCACCATGTGGTTGCTGGGATTTGAACTCATGACCTCCGGAAGAGCAGTCAGTCAGTGCTCTTAACCACTGCACCATCTCACCAGCCCATCTCAGGCTTTTCAACTTGCTTATTTCCTAAAAGACTCAGCCTGGAAGAGTGGCCTCTTGCCACAGCTGGTGGAGAACATGGCAGTAGGCAGACAGGCATGGTACTGGAGCAGTAGATGTGAGTTTATATCTGATCCACAGGCATGCCAAGAGGGAGGCAGAGGAAGGGAGCCGATGGAGAAAGAGAGGGTGGGGGTGGGAGAACTGGGAATGGCACGGGTTTTTTAAACCTCCCACTACCAGTGACACTCCTCCTCCAACAAGGCCACACCTCCTAATCCTTCCCAAACAGTTCCACCAACTAGAGACCATGTTTTCAAATATACTTGCCTATAGGGACCATTCTCATTCAATCTGCCATAATGTGGCATATAGACCCCCACCCCCCATCCCCAGACAGATTTACTGTTTGCAGTTTTGAGGGAGATCATTTCAGTTATTAGAGAATAACAGACTGACACAAGCTTGGGGCATAAGCATACTCACAGACGCCTTTAAGCCACTGCTCAGGGTGCTGCCTCTTGTCTTACAGCCCATCCCATCAGTCGGAACAAGTCACTTGGCCACAACCATTGTTGCCATCATGAGAAGGAGATGGCTTCCAAAACACCCCACGAATACTCAGTTCCCTCACATCAATTGCATAGCATGTGTGTCCATCATAGATACACCTTCTGCTGTACTAAAACCATCTCTACACTATGTACAATACCCAATGCAATAGAAATATGATGTCAATAGCTGCCGTCCTGTATTGTTTAGGGGAAAAGTGGTAAGAAAAATCCTTACACGTTCAGTAAACCTTTCCCTTCCCTGCTGTAAAAGGTTATTTGAGTGGCTGATTCCAAACTCCTAGACTGGAGGACTGACCAAATACCTTCCTACAGCTGGGAAGCTGTGCCAGGAAGGGCTCCAGTCATCTTGAAAGGTTCACTACACCACCACAAAAGGCCCCCTGAAACAAACTGAGCCCTAAGGCTGTGTTGTGTTCATCGTATCCTCAGAACTGCTGCAGGTACATCAGAAATAAGTATCTTTGTTAAACTGGAAAGGCTGCTCATAGAAGCTTTTGGGTGTGAACCCCACAGTTGTAAAAAAAAGAATGCTCCTTCTGCTTTCTTTAATATTGAGACACAGTCCCTCTGAAGACCAGGACATTTGCTCTTCTCCAGGGCCATGCCTGTGTCCCCAGTCCCAGTGCATTTCATACATGCATGTCCCATGCCAAAGGGATCTGGTAACATACTTCTGAGCTCACGGTCCTTGCTGGCTCTCTCTGCACATTCAGGATGAGACCCAAAGTTGCATGTTAACTCCCTGTGGGGTCCAGTTTAGGGCATGAACAGTAGACAGAACTCAGTTCTGATTCACTTGCCCAGCTGTGTTCCCCTGTGTAAAAGGAGTCTTTTTTTCTGTTTGTAACAAGTGGTCACATGGGTTTGCAGTGGCTGTCTCTTGGTGTGATGCTTCAACAGTGCCACCGACCAGCCTCAGTTGGCCCCCTTCAATCCACAGGAAAAATCAGGGTCCCAGTCAAGTGGGCAGGAGTCAGCGAGAAATGACGAACAAATATGGACACAAAGGAGTGTGCTGTATTTGAATGTAATTTGTCAAATTGAGCATCAAACTTTTAATACACAAGAAAATAGGGAATTTAGGTGACACATTGGCAAGGTACAATGAGGTTACTGGATGCTTAATGACTCTTACACAAAACAGAGGAATGCAAACACAAAGACTGGCAGGAACTGGGCAATAAAACAACTGAGACAAAGTCAGCTCTATCTAAGGTCAGCTATATTCTTAGAAGCCAGGTGTGAGGTCTTTACAATTCCAGGACAAGGGCTTTCACGCCCAAGTCATGGTTCTAATTAGGGAGTTCCGCCCTAGCTAACTTCATGAACAATGCAATACTCTAAAAACACAGCCTGATCTACTTCCTAAACCATTGTAAATTCCTGTATATGGGAGCGACTTGGCTTTTATTCTAAGTGATAGTGTGTGGGGGACTTTCTACTAATAAGTAATATAGTCTGCCATACATAACTATAATAAGAATTCTAAACTTACTTTGCTAAGCTTGCCCTGACATTTCTAACTCTATGTAATAGATAGTAGTGCCTGATTTCTTTCACTATCTCTCTTACAATACTAGAGGCAATTCTGAATGTTACTGAATAGGTAACATTCTTACTGCATTCCAAGCCCAGGGTCAGCTCAAGGTCCTGGCATTGGTGAAGGCCAGGAAGCAAAGTTTGATTTTGCTTAGGTATTTGGCAAGTCATTGCTTGGAGGGACCTATAACAAAACAATATTGAAAGAAAGCACATAGATCCATTTGCAAGGACAAGTTTGGAGCATTCGTTATACAGGATGCCACGGTTCCAGGAGACTAAGTTTCAGTGAACTTTTTGCCTCCGGATTGCATCCAGGTTTCTAGTCCTGTCACTGGAGTCACTACTGGAGTAGGTATAGCACAACAGGTGACAGATTTCAAAATTCTCAAAAACAAAACAAAACAAAACCACAAAAACCAGTTAGCTGGGCAACCTTGAAGGAGGTCATCTATTTCCTCCAAAGGAAGTCATCAAGTCCCCTTCTTCCAGTCATGTGACTTCACAAATGACCAGGGAATTTCCATCAAGGACCTATTGGGCACGTAACCTCTGGGCTAGAAAGTTCAGGCCTGTGGGCAGGAGAGTTCAGGGCTGTGCCCAGTTATACACCCTAGTCACTAGATGGCTATCTATCAACAAGAGTTCTGTGTCTGTGGGTAGGTTCAAACAGTTATATCTTTTTTTTAAAATTATTTTATTTATTTGAGTATACTCTGTCTTCCGACACACCAGAAGAGGGCATCAGGTCTCATTACAGATGGTTGTGAGCCACCAAGTGGTTGCTGGGAATTGAACTCAGGACCTCTGGAAAAGTAGTCAGTGCACTTAGCCACTGAGTCATCTCTCCAGCCCAAACAGTTATATCTTGAATAGAGGGCCTTGGAATTAAGCACAGTGGTAGAATGCATGTCTAGTGAGCACAGGCCCTGGGATCAACCCCCAGTACTGAAACAGGCAGGAAGGAAAGAAAGAGAGAAAGAAAGAGAGAGAGAGAGAGAGAGAGAGAGAGAGAAAGCAAGCAAATATACAGAAGAAGGTTTATGTCTACCACAAACATGTATAGAGCCCTGTTTTGTTATTGTTAACACACACAGCTATGTCCCAGTATCTCAGCTACTGATGGAGCAGGTACCTGGTACTAGATATGTACACAAGCAGATTGCATGGATTATATGACTCCATTTTATAGAGAGGAATTCAGGGTCTTCAGATTTTGATCAGGAGATGAGGGGATCCTGGAATTGGCCTTTCTGAAAACTCTAATTTGTTTGCAAACTGCTTAATTAAATCTCTTGCTTCCCTTCCAATTACTGTGTTTTCTAGGAGAAAGTGGAGAAGATCCTTGCCTCTTTGGATTCTGTTCAGCATTTCCTCACCAATAATGTTTCCCTCATCGTTATCGGGGTGAGTTCTCTTTTCTTAAACAAAAGTGTAGATAAAGTGCCCTGGGAGTATATTACAGGATGAAGTGGCTATGCCCATGAAGTATGCTCTCGTCCAGTGGTTTTCAACCTTCCTAATGCTGCAACCCTTTTGAAAGGTTCTTTTTCCACTGGTGAAATCAATCAATTCAAGACAGATTAGATTACATTAATTAGAGGTTTATTGGGAAGCTGGATCTCAGGTGAGTTCATTGGCCCCCAAGGACTGAGGCCAGGGACGTCACCATGGGGTGGGGTGGGGGAGGGAGAAGAGAAAGAGAGAAAGAGGGTGCACACAGAGAGAGAAAAGAAGAAGAGAGAGAAAGAGAGAGAGGAGATCAAAATATATGGAAGAGCCTCTGGGGGAAAGGCAGTCCAGCCCCTGGGCTGGAGAGTTCAGGCCTGTGGGCAGGAGAGTGCAGTGTTGTGGGCAGAGTATTGCCAAGTAGGGACTGGTGGATGCTAGGGGAACCTGGAGACCAGGTCTGCTTTGATAAGTAAGATATGTACCTTGTCCCGAGGTCTGAAACTAAACACCTTTAACCCAGTTCCTCATGTTATTGTGACCCTTAACCATACTTCATAATTGTAATTTTGCTATTGTTATGAATCGTAATATGTGTAATCATAATATCTGGTATGTAGCATATCTGATATGCAGGATATCTGATATGTAACCCACAGGTTGAGAACCTCTGCTCTAGTCCTTTTAATAAGAGTCCTAATCTTTGATTTCTTTCTAGGAAACGAAGAAGTTTGGGAAAACAATACTAGGCTACTTTGAACATTATCTGCACTGGGTCTTCTATGCCGTAAGTAGCGTTGTCTTTCATGGACATAAAGGGTGCTACATCTCAGACAGATATTAAAATCCTGGTCATTTCAACTGCAGATAGATAAAAGTGCCTGTCCAGACCTGCTGCTCCAGGTCCCACACATGTTATATAGAGAACCCGAGGAAGTGACTAGCAAAGCAGCAAGCTGTCTGGGGAAGCAGCAAGGTCAGCGGGTTACTGGTTGAGGCTTCCTTATATGGGGTCCTCAGAAAGAGGACTAGTTGGTAGGGGTGGGACGGGGTAGTTTTCTCTTTTAATTAAAGGTGCAAGTTATATAAGCGTTCATTCGCTTCGCATGTCCTTCCCCATGGTGTGTGTGACTTTAATTATATACATGCCCAATTATGCATAGGCATAAGCAGGTACATAAGGGTTTTCCTTAAATGGTCACTCAGAGAACAGAGTTTACTGTAGTGTATATACACCCTAAGTTAGCTCAAGCCAGATTCTCGTTTCTCTACCACCCCTTCACGTCCCAGGATATGCGCTAGGACGTTCGTTTTTGAATGGACTCGGGGAGTTTCATGAAGGTGGTTATGGTGAATTTGACATAGTGTGGTCTTGGGGGTGGGGTATATGTGCAGCTCAGCTTGATGGGGGTCCAAGGTGGCTAAATGCATAGTTAGGAAAGAAGCAAGTGCGCACTTCAAGCCCAGTGGAGTCCTGTAGTGTCAAGACTTCTTACACTTGCCTGTGTTGAGAGGATTTGGAAATAGGGGGAGCCAGGACATTTGGGGTGGGACAGCCTCCCCATAAGAGCAAGCACCCCAGACTTCAATCCCCTCAGCCCTTTGTTTGCCTTTGCTGAATGGCACCTTTCATTTGTTACCCACTCCTTCATCAGCTAACAGTCCTCGATAGCTCTAGGCTGGGCATGCGTGCTCCTTGGTTCTTCCGGCAGTTCTGTAGGATGGGCCTTAAGATTCCAGACAACAAATGAGGAGAACTGGGACTCATGGGGACTAAGTGTCTTGCTACAAATGTATGTAATTGTATCAGCTTTAGAACTCCTCAGGGCTCAGTAGCTGTCAGCCCTCATGGCTTCCAGGACTTGGAGATGCTCTTGTGAATTCAGCCAGGGGAGCCTCTGACTTATGGCATGATTTTTTTTTTTTTTTTTTTTTTTGAGCCTGGGTCAGTGAATGTTTCCTGATGTTTCCTGTCCCACAGATCACAGAGAAGATGACATCCTGCAAACCCATGGCCACCGCGATGGACTCTGCTGTTAATGGCATTCTGTGTGGCTATGTTGCTGACCCTCTGGTAAGAACTTCATCTTTCAAAAAGAGAAGACATATTAAATAATGTTCTCCCCACACACACCCCCATATTGTGTTAATGGTAGTTTTCTACGTGTCCAACCTTGTTCTGAGAGTTTTACAGCTTTATGAAAAGCTGTTCTTCTAAAGATTAGGGGCCAAAGATAATGCCACCATTATCCTCCCTTGTCTCATGCCCTTCACTCTGGTCACCTTCCTTTTCCAAACTGGTTTTTTTTTTTTCCTTTTTTTTAGATTTATTTATTATTATATCTAAGTACACTGTAGCAATCTTCAGATGCACCAGAAGAGGGCATCAGATCTCATTACAGATGGTTGTGAGCCACCATATGGTTGCTGGGATTTGAACTCAGGACGTTCAGAAGAGCAGTCGGTACTCTTAACCACTGAGCCATCTCTCCAGCCCCAAACTGGTTTTTCTTAACCTAATGGTCTTTATTAGAGTTGTTTATAAGAACATGGCTGAAGGGTCATTTAGAGGAGTGTGAGCACCCTTACTAGTGGTATATCACAAAAAGAATTTTTTTCTTCCCCCATCAACCACTAATTCTCTGTAAATTCTCAGGGTGGCCTGGGCCTCAGGAGCCCTACTGTCTTTATGACAGGAAGTTGACAAGACGCAACCTTGTGCAGGTCCTGGGTAGGGATCCACTGCTGCTCTTTGTTTAAGAGTGCAACAGTCACATGGAAGACAGTATTCCACAGCACCATACAACACTAGCTCTTCTAGTCTTTGTATCCCTTCCTCTGATATTTCCCGAGCCTTTCTGAGGGTGATATAAACACAGCACTTATTATAGTCAGACATTCAAAAGTCACATTGTGATTTGACCAATTATGACCATCTGCGGTTACCATTGTTCACTGTAAAAAGAAGCCTCTCTGACCAAACCCGGCATCAGGGCCAACCAGTAGCATAAATGTAATTCTTTGGAAGGCAATTGTATGGGTACATCATGTCGACTCAACACAGCTACAAAAATAGCTTCCTCATTAGGGCCTATAACCTTCTAGGCATGGTCTTTGACTAAATTTCTAGTACCAGATAGGAATTATCTCCTGTGGAACGGACTTCAAAATACAGTTAGAAAATAGGTTGGTTACCCCATCACAGAGTCACCACTTCTGCACCTCTGGGCACATCTGCCCTGGCCTGCAGATAGTGCTGCAGACAGAAGTCAACAGCTGCCTGCACAGCATCTTCTGCAATTTGTAGGGTTAGTCATCAGTGAGGAAGCTTCTAGTCTAGTTCCAGCCTGACTTCTCTGTGTCTCATAAGAAGAGTGTGTGGTATCTTCAGTCTTAGAGTCTTTCTGTTTAGTCTGGCTTGTCCACAATAGCAATGACAATTACCATTATTGTCTCATAAGCCTCTCTGACCAACAGCTCAGAGGGAGATAGTCCAGCTCTGGTATTGGAAATTCTTTAATAATTTATGAGTTTTGAGAGTAGCTTTATCTACTTATGCAAGGTACTTCTATTCAAACTCTTTGTGTGTGTGTGTGTGGTGTTTTTGGGTTTTATTTTGTTTGTTTGCTTGCTTTTTTGCTTTTTGAGACAGGGTTTCTCTGTATAATCCTGGCTGTCCTGGAACTCACTTTGTAGACCAAGATGGCCTCGAACTCAGAAATCCGCCTGCCTCTGCCTCCCAAGTGCTGGGATTAAAGGCGTGCACCACCACCGTCCGGCTCTGTTCAAATTATTTTTTTTAATTTGAATTTGAATGACCAAATAAAATATTAGGTTTTCTTGTGGCCTTTTCACACATCTTTAGTTTCAATTGGCCCTTCCCTCTGACTCCTCCCACCTCCCACTCTCAAGAGGCCTAGTCTAGGATTAAGTGTACTTATAAATATTGACAGCAAGGCTTTTTTTTTTTTATGTTACTATTGCTTTTTGAGAAAACATAGTCAAATTTAGTCTGTGATCAGCAAGCACACTCAAGTTCAATTGCCTTTCCGTATAGTTCAATGTTACCACGGCTAGTTGACTTTTCTGATTAGTTAAGACGGTGGCACCCTCATCCTATAACAGTTCAACCAAGAGGACACAGTGGCATTCAGCACACACCAGGGTCCGCCCAAAATGTACCATCTTTAACCATTTTTTGTTAGACAGCCTGTCCAACAAAAATATGCTGTTGTAGTAAATATTTAATTTCAGTTGGAGGTTTCTATCCCACTTCAGATCATTTTGTTCCCATATAAAAGACACAAAATGTTTATATTTATAATAAGCCCTGATCAGTACTAGAGCTGGCCAGATATCTACCCTCTTACCCTGAGATATGACTTGCCATGTTCTTACTCCAACCCGACCAGTTCTCACAGTCCCATACCCTGTGGCATCTTCTCCTCTCTCCATCTTCTCCTTCTTCTCCCTGTGGTCTCTGCCTCTGACCCCAAGCTCAGGAACCAAAGCCCCGTCTACCTCTCTTCTGCCCAGCTATTGGCTGTAGGCATCTTTATTCAACCAATAGCTTTAAACTAAGGAGCAAGGTTATATAGCGTCACTTGATGTACACGAGGCTCTCCTCATCCCTAAGGGCAACCAGACCTTGGAGGCCAGTATTTAGAATTGTAATACATAGCAAAAGGCCAAATCTCAACAATACCCTATGTGCTGTGTGATTCTGTGTGTTTTGATTGTCTTAGACCAAATCTTAGTTTCACCACTAGATGCTTTTATAGCTCCTTTACAAAATAAACACGAGCCTATATCTAGGCTAGGATCTGCTCATCTTTCCGAAAAATTAACTGGGTTACTCTAACATGTTGCACTCTACCTGATTCTCTTAGGTTCACAATTGATTTCGAGAGCAAAAGAACTTCAAAAATTGCACAAACAATTCTCCCCCTAGCAAATGTCCTTTCCTATTACTAAACTTCAAGCACTAATTCTACTGATTTTTGTTGTTATTTTTATCCTCAGAATTTGTTCTGGTTCGGCATAGGGGAAGCCACGGTGCTCTTACTTCCGGCTGTAATCATTGCTATCAAGCTGGCCAAGTACTATCGCAGGATGGATTCAGAGGATGTATACGATGAGTGAGTGTGGGGTTTCTTGAGGGCCAGGCATTTCTCTGTATCACTGTCCCCAGACAGCCACCCAAGCCGAGTTCTCATGAGAAACACTTGGCTTCTGCTTAAGCAACGGGCTGTCCCTTTTCCATCGTTGCTGTTACTATGGTTGCTGTTCTGGGTTTTGTGTGCTTTTAACCAATCTTGTGATTCTGACTTCTTCTTCAAGCTCAGCTTCTTTAACCCACATCCTTCTTGTTTCAGCTCGTCCATCTCGGG